>NC_054470.1:201265756-201621381 GCF_017639515.1 Carcharodon carcharias | reverse complement strand
CTCACATCCCCTCTAAACCTCCTGCCCCTTACCTTAAATCTATGCTCCCTGGTTATTGATCCCTCCACCAAGGGGAAAAGTTCCTTCCTGTCTACCCTACCTATGCCCCTCATAATTTTATACACCTCAATTATGTCCCCCCTCAATCTCCTCTGCTCCAGGGAAAATAACCCCAGTCTATCCAATCTCTCCACATAACTAAAACTCTCCAGCCCAGGCAACATCCTGGTAAATCTCCTCTGCACTCTCTCCAGTGCAATCACATCCTTCCTATAATGCGGATTCCAGAATTGCAGGCAAATGTCCTTTTGAAGTTCTACAATGTCCTCCTCACAGTTCACAATGCTTCCAAATTTTGTACCAACTGCAAACTTTAAAATTGTGCCCTGTACGCCACAATTAATATATATCAGGAAAAGCAAAGGGCCCAACACTGAATCCTGGGCCACTCCATTGCAAACCTTCCTCCAGCCCGTCAAACATCCATTAGCCACTCAGCCAATTTCATATCCATGTTGCTACTGCCCCTTTTATTCCATGAGCTGTAACTATGCTCACAAGTCTGTTGTGCGGCACTGTATTGAATGCCTCAAATGCCTTTTGGAAGTAAAGTTCTGGATCACAGTGGAACGCTGGAGTGCTGTGAGTAGCTCTGGGCACCACACCTTAGGAAGGATATACTGGTGTTGGAGGGAACAGATTTGTCAGAATGTTATCTGGACTCCAGGGGTTATGAGGAAAGGTTACACAAACTAGCATGATATCCCTGGAATTTAGGAGGTTAAGGGGTGATTTGATTGAAGTTTTCAAGCTATTAAGGGAAACGGATAGGGTAGATAGAGAGAAACTATTTCCACTGGTTGGGAAATCTAGAACTGGGGGCATTGCTTTAAACTGAAAACCAGAGCTTTCATGGCTGAAATTAGGAAACAAAGATTGGTAGAAGTTTGCTCTATTTGCAAATGGCAACTGATATTAGATTAATTGTTAATGTTAAAACTGAGGTTGATAGATTTTTGTTGGCCAAAGATATTAAGGGATAATGGGTAAAAGTGGGTATAAGGAGTCTGATCACATATCAGCCATGATCTCATGAATTCTACTTCTTGGTCAATGATATTGACCCAAATGCAATTGCCGTATTTCCAATGTCAAAGCTTCTAGCAGTTGAAATGCTCTTTTGTGGATTCTGTAACCACTGGTTATGGCACCAGACTTACAATCTAGAAATTCTTGCTGAAACAGAGAGACAGGCAATGAATGGTGGGGTACTGCGGGGGCCCTAGCTATTCACAATATATAGATATAGATTTAGAAGAGGGAACCAAATGTAATATTTCCAAGTTTGCTGATGACACAAAACTTGCTGGGAATGTGAGTGGTGAGGAGGCTTCAAGGTGATTTAGACAGGTTGAGTGAGTGGACAAATACATGGCAGGCACAGTATAATGTGGATAAGTTATCCACTTTGGAAGGAAAAACAGAATGGCAGAGTATTATTTAAATGGTGATAGATTGGGAAATGTTGATGTACATAGGGACCTGGGTGTCCTTGTACACCAATCACTGAAAGCAATCATGCAGGTACAGCAAGCAGTTAAGAAGGAAAATGGTGTGCTGGCCTTCATTGTGAGAGGACTTGAGTACAGGAGCAAGGATGTCTTACTGCAGCTGTACAGGGTCTTGGTGAGACCACACCTGGAATACTGTGTGCAGTTTTGGTCTTCTCACCTAAGAAAGGATATACTTGTCAGAGAGAGTGCAGTGAAGGTTCACCAGGCTGATTCTGGGGATGGCAGGATTATCGTGTGAGCAGAGATTGGGTTGACAAGGCTTGTAGTGGCTGGAGTTCAGAAAAATGAGAGGGGTACATGGAGTCCATGGTGTTGGGTGTAGTATATTAGCATGGATAGAGGATTGGCTAACTAATGGAAGACAGAGAGTTGGGATAAGGAGGGCATTTTCAGGATGGCAACCTGTAACTAGTGGAGTGCCACAGTGATCAGAGCTGGGGCCACAATTACTTATTAATGACTTAGATGAGGGAAATGAATGTACTGTCACCAAGTTTGCAGATGACACAAAAATAGGTGGGAAGACAAGTGGTGAGGGTGACACAAAGGGTCTACAGAGGGACATAGACAGGTTAAGTGAGTGGGCAAAAACTTGGCAGGTGGAATATAATGTGGGAAAATGTGAGGTTATGCACTTTGGCAGGAAGAATAGAGGAGCTGAATATTATTTAAATGGAGAAAGACTGCAGAAAGCTGCAGCACAGAGGGATTCGGGGGTCCTCGTGCATGAACCAACAAAAAGCTACTATACAAGTTCAGCAGGTAATAGGGAAGGCAAATGGAATGTTGGCCTTTATGTCAAAGGGAATGGAGTATAAAAACAGGGAAGTCTTGCTAAAACTATTCAAAGCATTAGTTAGATCACATTTAGAATACTGTGAACAGTTTTGGTTCCCTTATCTGAGGAAAGATATTCTGGCATTGGAGGCAGTCCAGAGAAGGATCACTAGGTTGATCCCGGGTATGGAGGGATTTTCTTACGAGGAGAGGTTGAGTAGGTTGGGCCTGTACTCATTGGAGTTTAGAAGAATGAGAGGCGACCTTATTGAAACATATAAGATTCTTAGGGGGCTTGACAGGGTAGATGCTGAGAGGTTGTTTCCCCTTGTGGGAGAGTCTAGGACTAGAGGACATAATCTCAGAGTAAGGAGTCACCCATTTAAGACAGAGATGAGGAGGAATTTCTTCTCTCAGAGGCTAGTGAATCTGTGGAATTCTTTACCACAGAGGGCTGTAGAAGCTGGGTCATTCAGTATATTCAAGGCTGAGATGGGCAGAGTTTTAATCAGTAAGGGAATCAAGGGTTATGGGGAAAAGGCAGGAAAGTGGAGTTGAGGATTATCAGATCAGCTATGATCTGATTGAATGGCGGAGCAGACTCATTGGGCTGAATGGCCTACTTCTGCTCCCATGTCTTACGGTCTTATGGAAACATATAAAATTCTGACAGGGCTAGACTGTAAGACAATTAGTTGAGCTCATAATGCATACATACATACATACATACATTCAAACACAGAGGCCTGTTCTCTGCAAACGAAAGGAATATGTTCAAGCCTTGTGCCTTTTTTGAACTATTCGGGAACTTAGGGAGTTTTTAGTCCCCTGTTGCTTTCTCCATGGTAATGTGTCGGCCAATCAATGATCCCCAGACTGGATGCAGGGGTGATATTTCCTCTGGCTGGGGGGGGGGGGGGCGCGGCTAGAACAAGGGGTCACAGTCTCAGGATATGGGTTAGACCATTTAGGACTGAGATAAGGAGAAACTTCTTCACTCAGTGGGTGGTGAATCTGTGGAATTCTCTACCCAGAGAGCTGTGGAGGCCAAATCACTGAATATATTTAAGAAGGCAATAGATTGAATTCTAGACTCTAAAAGCGTTAAGGGGTCTGGGGAGGGAGCAGGAGTATGGCATTGAGATAGAGGATCAGCCATGATCATATTGAATGCCGGAGTAGGCTCGAAGGGCTGAATGACTACTCCTGCTCCTGGTTTCAATGTTCCATGTTCCAAGTGCTTTTCATCTTGCACTCATCAGGACAAACACAAGAATGCCAAATTTCAAATAATCACAACAATTTATACTACAGGAGTAAAGGGTGCTGATTGGTTGGCAAGATGACTCTGATTGGCCGACACATTGTCATGGAGAAAGCAACAGGCGACTAAAAGCTCCCTAATTTCCCGAGTAGTTCAAAAAAGGCACAAGGCTTGAACATATTCCTCTCGCTTGCAGAGAACAGGCCTCTGTGTTTGAATGTATGTATGCATTACAAGCTCAACTCATTGTTTTCAATTGGTTGTTAGTGTAGCTATTAGCGCTTTCAGAATTGTTCAGCAAGTGCTGTCCAATCAATGAATCACGATGAACAGTAGACATTTTGTTTTGGGCTTTGCAAGTGTTGGCTGGTTAAATACAGTCTATACTTTGCCACAATCCAGAAATTGTGAACTCAAATCCCATCCTGGGATTTGTTGGAAAACTGAATATGGCAAAGCTGGTCACTTGTGGCCAGGGCCACATACAGTGACTACAAAAGCTGGCCATTGCTACAAAAACTTAAGAGGGTCACTAAAGTTTTTGGGTGACAGGAACCAATCACATCACCACAGCTCCTACCTTAAGTGGATTGGGTGATAAATATTATCCCCATGCCAAGAATTAAATGTAGCTTGACTGTGGGAAAACTAAAGTCACCCGGCCTGCAATTGGGAGGCAATCTCGGCCTCCGATTCTGGCTCCATTGACCAGTCTGCCCAGGTCAAACCAACCCTGAGCCAACTTTCCATCTCCACATCTGGTCTCAGCCATTCACCAAAAATATCCTTACTTCTGTCTCTGCAAACCCCTGCCTCATTTCCTGACCTCGCCACCATTACCAAAAGACCTCATTGCCTGCATGATGAATTCTCCAAAGGTTTCCTGATCTTTCCATTGAAGTTCTAGATGGTCGCTGCTTTTAACGAAATGTATCACATGGTCCAAGGGAGGTGTGGGGTGGGGAAGGGGGTGCTGGTTCCAGCTCCAATGTACCAATCAAGGGTGGAATTTGGTCTTTTATCGCTTTAACATCCTTCACAGAGGGATGACCCTTCTTCTGCAGAATGTCTACTTGGGTGAGCTACCAGAGAACCTCCAGCAGTCCAATCTTGGACTAGTAGGGGGGGGGGCGCGGGGGGGCTCTATAATATTCTTGACCTTTTGTGCTAACACAGAATACTCCCAGAGTCTACTGAGGTAAGGAAACACTAACTTTATTAAGAAACAGCTTACAGGGGCTTCATCTGGCAACGAGGTTCAACAAGAGAGAGCAAGGTCATGTGGCATTGCATCACTTCCTGTGATGGTGAGTACCGTGTCTCATTAGCGTATCACACAGTTAGAATTTACCCCTTATACTACAGCCTCCAGGACAGGAGGGGGAGACACTCATTGGAGCGAAGAGGTTGGACGTAGACAGACAGTCAGCGCTTTGCCCCCATGTCACACAGTGTACAGCGTGGGGATGTTAGCCCACTTTCAGTGCTGCCAATTAGTATTGACTTTACTGCAACCTGCTGTTGCATCAATCCCTTTAGAAGAAAGAAAGACTTGCCTATCTATAGCAACCTTCACAACCTCACCACAGCCAATGAGGTACTTTTTGGAGTGTAGTCACTGTTGAAATGCGGGAAATGAAACAACCAATCTGTGCTCAGCAAGCTCCCACAGTGATGATCACCAGAAAATTAGTTCCTTGTAATGTTGATTGAGGGATAAATATTGGCCAGGACACTGGGGAGAGCTCCCCCTGCCCTTTTTCAAAATAGTGCCCTGGAATCTTTTACATCTACCATAATAATCAGCATTATATCTCACAATGTGGAATAAACCCATCGAGGTACACCTCACTATGCAGAAACACAGAATCGATTACAATCCCTAAGACTGATGTTGGCTTTGGGAGGAAATGTTGTTGTTTTAAGAGTTTTGTGCCTTATTTTTAATCATTGTTCTTTGATTGTTACAGTGACAGAGAACTGGGAAACCCTTAAAAAAGAGGATGCGGGAATCTGATTAAATTACTCAGCATCTCAGGCGGCATCTGCAGAGAGGGAAACAGTAAATATTTCAGGCCGATGACCTTTCATCAGGATCAGAAAGGTTAGAGGCGTAACAGGTTTCAAACAAATGCAGAGGCAGAAAAAAGCAAGAGAGAGGGAAGGACAAAAGGAAAAGGCTGTAATAGGAGGGAAGGCAGGAGAGATTAAATGACAAAACGGATGATGGTATGAGGTACAAGGTGAAAGGAAATGGTAATGGGGCAAGTGGAGATGAGGATAGAGAAGGTGTGAATGGCAACAGCAGGATCGGTGCTGCCTGATTAAAAGGGGTAGAGGTTAGGATCTGAAATCGTAGGACTCAGTGCTGAGACCTGTATGACTGAGAATTGCCTAATCGTAGGATGAGCTGCTGCCTCTTGAGCTTACATTGGGCTTACATTGGGCTTCTTCGGGACAGAGCAGGAGACTGAGAACGGGAAGGTCAGAGCAGGAGTGGGGCGGAGAATTAAAAGGACAGGGGGGCCAGAAGCTCAGAGTCACTTTGAGAAGAGCTCAGTTAGTGAACCGTCAGCCATGGTCATAATGAATGGTGAAGCAGGCCGGAAGGGCCGAATGGCCTACTCCTGCTCCTATTTTCTATGTTTATAGAAACATAGCATCATAGAAACTAGGAGCAGGATTAGGCCATTCGGCCCTTCGAGCCTGCTCTGCCATTCATTATGACCATGGCTGATCATCCAACTCAATAGCCTGCTCCCGCTTTCTTCCATACCCTTTGATCCCTTTCACCCCAAGAGCTATATCTAACTCCTTCTTGAAAACATACAATGTTTTGGTCTCAACTGCTTTCTGTGGTAGCGAATTCCACTGGCTCACCACTCTCTGGGTGAAGAAATTTCTCCTCCTCTCATTGTAAGCTGGCCAGTTTTTATACCCTCTGAATCTAGCCTCTGACACCCTGTTTAAGCCAGTTATCCACTAAACTAGTTGTAGCTGCAAGCAGAGCCTGTAGAAACCCTATTTGAAACCTGGCCCAAAACCTCACTTTCTTCCAACCCAAACAGCAACTTTTAATTGCTAAATTAAAGAAAGACTGGACTTTAGATAGAAATTAATCCTTAAGTTCCCTCAGGCACCAAACTCCAACTTAAGCACTCTACTGCAACCCAAAGCAGCACTCCGGTGCAGACAAAGTCAGCACTGTAAGAAAGCCAGTTTTTATACTCTCTCAATCTAGCCTCTGAAAACCTGTTTCTATGCCATGATCTTACTGAACGGGGGAGCAGGCTCGAAGGGGCCGAGTGGCCTACTCCTGCTCCTAATTCATATGTCCCTAACCGTCTGCTGCATTGAGCTCTGCACTGTAGGCAGGACATTGAGGCTTTGGAGAGAATCTAGTGCAGGCTTCACCGGGACACTGCCCAGTTTGGGAAGATATAAATGGAAAGGAAGCCTTGAAAAGTTGAGCTTTTTAATGTAAAAGCAACATAAATATGGTTAATGTGTGTAAAATTTGGTAAGAGTGGGACAGTGTAGATAGAAGCAGATTATTCCCGGTGTTCGAGGCGTCAGGAAAGAGAACCTAAAGGTAAAAGAGGACATTTATAACCGAGGGAGGAGTGAACTCTTCTCTCCTTGAGCGATTGCATAATGTGTCACTGTTTATCCCAAAGTGTTTGTGTCAAGATTCCACCGCTCCAGTGGAAATTTCCCTAATCTCCTTCATCACTAACATCAGCGAGGGCTTTAAACCAAGCAGTGAGGGGCAGGATTTCTCGAAGGGTGGGGTTTCCCGTCCCACTGCCCAATGAGTCAGGAGGGAATGTAGCCCCTTTGGGTGAGGGTGCGGGGTGCGGGTCAAAAGGGGTCCTTGAGGAGGCATCCCCCCCCCACTTCCATCCCCTCCCACCCTACCCCTGAGTATCCGAGCCTGCTTGGGTTCACCCTCCACAACCCCGCCCCCCACCCCCCCACCCAACTCCCCACCCCCCTCCCCCCTCCCACACCTGAACTCCTTCCAGCAGCCTCAGGCGGTCAATAATTAGCTGGGTAATGGGCTAGGGGGACACAGGTTCAAATCCCACCATGGCAGCCGACGGAATTTAAATTCCGTGAGTAAAATCTGGAATTAAAAGCTTAAGGAGCAATTGTCCCAGATTTTTACCAAGTGCAGGAGTGGGCGTGAGAAAAGACATTTAACCGGCCGGCTGCAATGGGGGGGTTTTCACGCCATATCATCCCCTTCCCGCTTCATACATCATGCAGTCACAGGGCTGCTCTGGTGAAGACATGGCCCCTAAAGCCAGGAAGAGTGCAGCCAACCCCCCCACCCCCCACCGATTCAGTGACCCTAGGACACCTTCTGGACACCATGGACGCCCTTTGCAAAGTCCTCTACCCAGCTCTGGTGGCAGGAGGCCCATCAGTCTCACCATTCCAGCTTGGGAAGCAGTGGTAGAGGCGGTCAGTGCCAGTGCTGCACCCAAGGGGTCGGCCCATCCAGTGCAGAAAACAGATGAATGGTCACATCCGTGCCAGCATCTCGTCACTCTCAACTCACCCACTCACAAGCCCATCACACATTCGCTGGCATCTCACTCACTGCCAGCTCAAAGGACATCACCACTCACTCTCTCACACACACACCCTCACATCTCCATCTGGCCTCATCTCCTCTGGAGGTTGCCTCCTCAGCCCATCCATGGCTCCACTCAGCACACACACACACACACACAGGCCTGGCAACCTTCTTGTTTAGCCGGGCATGCACCTTGCTCACACTCTCTCCATCTGTCTTTATGCAGGACAAGATTATGCGCAATCACCGGGAGAGGTCCCAAACCAGGGGGGGTGGGGGGTGGAGTGCTAGACATCAAGGTCCTCACTCCGTTCGAGAATAGTGCATTAGATCTGGCCGGAGAGGACGTGGTCCGTTCCTGTGGTGACGGTGAGATCGGCTCTAAGCATCCACGTGAGGATCCTGCACCACATCATCCCTCTCTCAATGCTACAGCGAGTGCACTGTCCTGTATTCAACATGGCTGCCAAGCACTAATAATCTCCACTTTCTCTCTTAGGCAGACCTGACACGTCGCTTTTAGGCAGCTGTGACCCCTACTCCAGCACCGAGAGCACCTTGGAGGAGGACCCTGACCTATCACGGTGCTCACCCACGCCCCCCACCAGCCCAGAGGCGTACACCTCGGTGGGACCTAGATGTAGAACAGCCTGGGGATCACAATCTGGTGAGCACAGCACACCATCTGTTCCACAGCAGGAAGAGACAGGGACATCCAAGATCGCTGGGGGACTGCTGGAGGAAAAGGATCCTGCTGAGTCCGAGTCAGATGATGAGCCTCTGGACTCGGTCCTCAATCTGTTGTTGAAGCTGCAGCGACAATTGCGGGACTATCAGGAAGGGACGTCCGCTGCACTCCTCAGACTGCAAGGCACAATGGAGGAGTCCATCCGCCTTCAGGCTGAGGTGAAAGCGCTGGCATTGCCAACGCACCAAGGTCAACACTGGTAGGATGGCGGCTGCCATGGAGACCTTGGTCCAGGACATCACTCCTGCACTGCTGCGCGGTCTGGAATCAGTCACTGACGCCATAGCTGGTCTCCAACAGTGTGTATGCGAGAGGGGTTCTGGGCAGCTCAATCTCATTCCAGCTTCCCCTTCCCCTCACAGAGTCAGCCAGGGGCCCACGGGCACCCATAGGGAGGAGGATCAGCAGCTCAACACCCCGGGCCGTCCACCCCAGGTGACTCCGGGAATCTCCGGCCAATACAAATCCCCCTCTTCCTGTGACCCCGCCAACATCTCCACTCCACAGGCCGAGGAGGGTGCACCTGCCCCACAGCAGGACACCCAAAGCAGGCCGGGGACCTCCACGTCTCGGCCCTCCAGTGGATGCCCGCTAAGGTCGCCACAGAGAGGGCATAGCAGTCAGCGGGCTGCCTCCACCTCTGCTGTGGATGTCCGGGGAGCACCTAGCAGCAGGGTTAGGGAGGTTAAGAAGGTGTAGTTGCACAGCCTAGGTACGGGTGTTCATCACTTGCACATACTGTTCACTATTGTCAATAAACTCCCAAAAATATCACCCTGCCTGTGGCTCCTTCTTCTGATGAGCAGTGTTCCTATCACTCAGATGTGAAACCTTCCTACACAAGATAGAAGCAGATGTCTCAGTTCAGGGCCTCTTCCCTGTGTCTGTGCAGCCTTCAGACCACAGTGATGGTCCAGCCTCACACTCCCTGGACACATTACTGATGCCTGCACCTCGACGGTGCTGGTCATTGCTGCCAGAATGTAGTGGGCAGGCCCCACAGAATCCCTCATTCTCTCTGTGTGCTCTCAGCACCTTTAAGGTGGGGCTGGCCCCCATCTCATCAGCATCTGTGACCAGTGATGCTGTGCTCCTGAAGGGCTCAGGTGCTGAAGGCTGACAAAGGATCAAGAGCGTTTAGAGTCTCACGGCTGCGTGTCTATGATATGACCCTGATCACAGAGCACAAGCGAGCTGCCCTCGGACAGACAGGGGTCAGACGTTCACAGAGGCTGTGTGAAGATCTATGGAGTGTCCTCACTGAATGTTGTCATCATCATCCTCCACGAATCTTGCGGCTATAAGTGCTTCCCGAGCGCGCCTGCTGTGTCTGGCCAGTGCGGTGTCCTCATGGCCGGGATCCTCACCTTCGAGAACCTCATCACCATAATCCTCTTCGACATCCTCCTCATCGGAGGAGATATGCAGCTCTCCCATCTCCTCCTCAGCCAGCTCCTCCCCCATTGCAGCGCCAGGTTGTGTAGCGCGCAGCGAGCGACGACGATGCGTGATACCCTCGGTGGACTGTATTGCAGGCTCCACCGGACCTGTCGAGAAACCGGAACCTCATTTTCAAAATGCCTATCATTTGCTCCACCAAAGTCCGGGTCGTGGCTTTAGCCTCATTACACCGTCGTTCTGCTGCAGTCTGAGGCCACCACACAGGCATCATCAGCCACATCCTCTTTGCATAGCCCTTATCCCTGAGGAGCCAGCCCTGCAGCCTCTGTGGACCCCGGAGGGGATCCGAGACTTGCTAAGGATGTAGGAGCCGTGACACTTCATGGGAATTGTGCGCAGACCTGTAGGATGTGTTTGTGGTGGTCGCTCACCAACATTGAACGAGTGGAAGCCCTTGCAGTAGACGGAGCTGACTGCTTGTTGACCTGGAGATCTAAGCGCCATGTGATACCCTGCACCTGTGGAAAACCTGAGATCTGCGTAAATCCCAGAGCTCTTACTTCCTGGCTTTCCTGATCACACTTGAAATGCACAAAGGCCTGTGCCTTCACTAAGATGGCGTCTGTGACCTCCCATGGTGGAGGTTTGTGAAATCCCACAGAGGTCACCTGTGGAGACCTGGAAGGAGCCACTGGCGTAAAAACTGAGCACCGCAGTCACTCTCACAGCCACTGGCAGTGGATGCCCTCCATGTCCCCGTGGTGCCAAATCCTGCAGCAGGTGGCAGATGTGACTAACCAGTTCCCTAGACATGCGCTGTCTTCAGAGACACTGGTTCTCAGTCATCTGCAGGAATGACAGGCACAGTCTGTAGACTCTGGGCCTAGCGAGGAGACTATGAGTGAGGGCTCACTGTGGATCTTCAGCTGCGTGTACAGCAGGCCCTGTCACCCCTTCACCTTGAGGGAGGTGCTCCTCCCTTTGCTGAGTCAGGAGCCTCCATCACTCTCTTCTTCTCTGCTCCCTGTAAACCATGAGGCATCCTGATAAATCACCAAGCTCCATGATCCTGATGTCCTCCTCCTGCAGGATCAAAGAGAGAGTTAACGTGGGTTAGAATAGGCGTCCTAAGGACCTCTCTTGGTCAAGTCTCAAGGCCCCTTCATGCATCCCAGAGAGTGCTGGTCACCACTTGGATGGCCAGTGTGCCGTGTGCTCATTGGCTGTCTGAAACCCCGCCCACCTCCGCCCCACTCCACCTGACCGATTGGCAGCAGCTTTGCCCATTGGACTGCAGGCTGTGCCCTCAGCTCAGGCCCAGACATTCCCCTAACCCACACTGCAAGGCTGCCCTGTTAGCTTGGACCATGATGGGCACTGGTCCAAACATTAATAAAGACATTGCAAGGAGCTCTGAGCGTGTCCGCCAGGGACTGCTCCATGACCAGCTTTCACCAGGGGGATTCTACAACGCGTCCAGTCGGCCAATTGCTCTGCTGCTCCCTAAAACACACGTTAATTTGCAGTCTGAGCCCGAGGGGGTGAAAGTTCCAGAGTGTTTGGTGGCTCTTTCGTGTTTTTACGTTGCTCGAGTGGACAGAAAAGCTTCAGAGGCTCTGACTCCAGGCCTGTCAATGGAGCTGCTGCTGAGGGAGAATGCTCACTTTTAACTAGGTTTTCCAAACGTGTGGCCGCTTCCCTCACCACCTACCCCCCACCCCACCCCCCGCCAACCCCCCTCCACCCACCCCGCGTCCCGGCAGGTGCTTGTGTACTTCCCTCAGTCTGTGCTGCCTTCCCCCTCCCCGGCCTCACCCCCACACGGGAGCCCTTACCCCCAGCACCGCGCTGAAATCCAGCCGGGGGAAAGCGACTTGCCTGTGTCGCTTTCCGAATGCGTGGGGCCTCTCCCCACAGGCATTGCTCATAAACACTGTGGAAGGTTGTGCGCACTCAGCCTCTGAGTTCCCCTGGTAGATCAGCTCATCAGGAGCACAACCTTTGGAAGGCAGCTGTGAGGCCCAAGTTCTGAAGTTACGCCGACGTTGGATGGGTAGATTTAAAGTGGGGGGTGGGGGGGGGGGCGCGGAGGGAGGGGCGATTCCGGTGAGCTGGGCTTATGATGAGATGCGAAAGTATTGGAATGAGGTTCCCGACGTGTGGCGGAGGGAAACGCAGCCCCACCCATCGATGGTGGGGCGGGGGCGGGGGTGGTAGTGGACGATGGCAAACTGGTCTCAGGACTCCACGCCATGATGTCCACTCACACCCACCATGGCGCCCGCTGCCAGTGGGACCGGACGATTCTGCCCTTCGTCTCAGTAGTGGTGACCATTGTGGATTGTCACAAAAACCCCATCTGGGTCACTAATGACCTTCAGGGAAGGAAATCCGCCAACCTTACTCAGTCTGGCCTACACGTGACTCCAGACCCACAGCAACGCGGGTTTGGCTCTTAACTGCCCCCTCTGAAATGGTCTAGCGAGCCGCTTAATCCCTGGGCAATTAGGGATGGGCAACAAGTGCAGATCCCATGAAAGAATATATTAAAAAATACTAAAGGGCCTCAATGGGGGGGGGAGGAGGGGGGGTGCGAAATTCTGGGCCTGTCACCCCACGGCGTCCCCCGTCCCACCTAAAATTGTGGACATTTTGAGGTGCGAGGGCAGTGGGAAGGCTAATTAGGGAACTTTCTGGGCACCCAGACCCGCTAACCAGCCAGCATGGGGCTGTAAAATTCTGCCCCGAGTTTCCAGGCAGTATAACAGACAAAACAAAAACAGAATTACCTGGAAAAACTCAGCAGGTCTGGCAGCATCGGCGGAGAAGAAAAGAGTTGACGTTTCGAGTCCTCATGACCCTTCGACAGAACTTGAGTTCGAGTCCCAGACAATGTTGCTCTGACCTGATCCCTCTTTGAACATGACATCTTCTCTGGGAGCGCAGGGGTCACTGAACTTAGTCACCTTAAACACCCTCACAGAATGAAACTTAGAGATAAGTTTCAGGAACCGGGGATTTAGTTGGGTGGGGGTGGGGAGGGGTTGTGGGGGTGGGGGGGTTTCAGCACTTGGGTGAGTTACCTGAAATCCACAGCCTTGACCAGTTGTCCCACAGCTGCCTTAACTATAAGCAAATGTGTGGGAAACACACTGACTGGAGTTTCAGGCATTCCCCCAGTCAAAAAAAACGTTTCACAATAGCTGAAATGTTCCTGAAAATTGTTTCATACTCACTAGCAGCTAAATTCCCAACAATAACACATGACAGCTGCTTTGGCCCCGTTCAGCTGAAAGCTAAGCACTTTGAGGCTCGGCTGCAGAAGGAAAAAGAAAGACTTGCATTTATAGATCTCAGAATTTTAAAAATCACAGAATGGTCGCCGCACAGAGGAGGCCATTCGGCCCGTCATGGCTGTGCTGGCTCCTCAAGGGAGCGATTCACCTTTTGCCACTCCCCCCGCCTTCTCCCCGTGTACATAGAACCTTTCCATGAGACCATTAGAGGTAGGAGCAGAAGCAGAAGTAGGCCATTCTGCCCATCGAGTCTGCTCCACCATTCATTCAGATCATTGTTGATCTGATAATCCTCAACTCCACTTTCCTGTCTTTTCCCCATAACGCTTGATTCTCTTACTGATTAAAAATCTGTCTATCTCAGCCTTGAACATACTTAATGACCCAGCCTCTCTAGCCCTCTGCGGTAAAGAATTCCACAGATTCACTACCCTCTGAGAGAAGAAGTTACCCCTTACTCTGAGATTATGCCCTCTGGTCCTAGACTCTCCCACAAGGGGAAACAACCTCTCAGCATCTACCCTGTCAAGTCCCCTAAGAATCTTATAGGTTTCAATAAGGTCGCCTCTCATTCTTCTAAACTCCAGTGAGTACAGGCCCAACCTATTCAACCCCTCCTCATAAGAAAATCCCTCCATACCCGGGATCAACCTAGTGAACCTTCTCTGGACTGCCTCCAATTCCAGTATATCTTTCCTTAGATAAGGGGACCAAAACTGTTCACAGTATTCTAGGTGTAGTCTAGCTAGCGCCTTGTATAGTTTCAGCAAGACTTCCCTGTTTTTATACTCCATTCCCTTTGAAATAAAGGTCAACATTCCACTTGCCTTCCCTATTACCTGCTGAACTTGTATGTTAGCTTTTTGTGATTCAGTCACGAGGACCCCCAAATCCCTCTGTGCTGCAGCTTTCTGCAGTCTTTCTCCATTTAAATAATATTCAGCTCCTCTATTCTTCCTGCCAAAGTGCATAACCTCACATTTTCCCACATTATATTCCACCTGCCAAGTTTTTGCCCACTCACTTAACCTGTCTATGTCCCTCTGTAGGCTCTTTGTGTCACCCTCACCACTTGCCTTCCCACCTATTTTTGTGTCATCCACAAACTTGGTGACTGTACATTCACTTCCCTCATCTAAGTCATGAATATATATTGTAAATAATTGTGGCCCCAGCACTGATCCCTGTGGCACTCCACTAGTTACAGGTTGCCTTGCAGAAAATACCCCTCTTATCCCAACTCTCTGGGCAGAATTTTGCCCTTGACGGGAGGGCAGCCAATCACCACCGCCGAAGCGGGCCCCGCCGCCATTTTAAGTGGGCGGGCCAATTAAGGCCCTCCCAATGGGGAGCGCAATGTACTTCCTGTGCGGGGGTTGGGGGGGATTCCCAAACTGTCAGAGTGCGCTCTTTTAGCACATGTGCACGTGCTCACATCTCCCTGAGGCAAAGTGCTACCACAGGGAGATGGTTGAAAGGCTGGCAAATATATAAAATAGAACGATCAAAAATTCATCAACGCGTCCCCCTCATGTGAAAACGTCACATGAGACGGGACATGTTAATGAAATACACAAAAACTTTATTAAAGGTTTTTAAAACAACTATCAAACCTCATCCCGCCACTGGCTGAGGTTTGTAAAAAGCTCACCTACCCGCCTGTTTGTTGGGCCTGTGTGCCGAGCCGAAGTTCGCAAGGGCCCCTCAAAATCGTCGACGATTGGCAAGTTAAGGGCCTTAACGAGGCTTTTAACTAATGGTGGGTATGCGTCCCGCTGCATGGAGCTCCCGCCGACCGAAATATCGCAATGCCGCGCACTGACGTCTGGACGTGCGCGACATTTTAAGCGCTGACGTGTAGACTCCGCCACCAGCATGCCAGCCAGAAGATTCTTCCCTCTGTCTTCTATTAGTTGGCCAATCCCCTGTCCATGCTAATAAACTGCACCCCAAACACAATGGCCTGTTATCCTATGAAGTAGTCTTAAGTGCGGCACCTTATCGAATGCCTTTTGGAAATCTAAATGTATTACATCTACTGGTTCCCCTTTATCTATCCTGCTTATTACCTCCTCAAAGAATTCTAATGAATTTGTCAGACATGTTCTCCTATTCGTGAAGCCATGCTGACTCTGCTTGATGATATTATGCATTTTTAAATGCTCTGCTATTACACACTTTATAATAGCCTCTAACATTTTCCCAGTGACAGGTGTTAAGCTAACTGGCCTATAGTTACCCGTTTTTTGTCTCCCTCCCCTTTTGAATAAGGGTGTTACATTGGCAGTTTTCCAATCCTCTGGGACTTCTCCAGAATCTAAGGATTCTTGGAAGATTACTACCAGTGCATCCACTATCTCTGTAGCTACTTCCTTTAATATCTTAGGATGCAACCCATCAGGTCCAGGGGACTTATTGGCCTTTAGCTCATTACTTTCCCTCATGCTTTTTCTCCCGTGATGGTTATTGTATTTATTTCCACCCCACCTTTTGCCCTTTAATTATTTAGTATTCTCGGAATGGTATTAGTGTCTTCCACCGTGAAGACTGATGCAAAGTATTGATTCTACTCCTCTGCCATTTCTTGGTTCCCTATTATTTTACCCAGACTCGCTCCCTAAGGGGCCAATGTTCACTTTGGCCTCTCTCTTTCTTTTTATATATCCAAAAGCACTAGCAGCTATTGAAGATCTTTTATGACATGTCAGCATTGTTGTCATGTAGAAATCGCAGAGCCATTTGGTGAAGAGTAAGCTCCCACAAACTGCAAGCTATTAGTAACCCAGCAATATGTTTTTAACTATAACAAAAACAGAATTACCTGAAAAAAGGTCTGTTTCTGTTTTTGTTTTGGATTTCCAGCATCCGCAGTTTTTTTGCTTTTATGTTTTTAACTATGTTGAGTGATAAATTAGACCACGACACTAGAAATAATTCCCTTGTTCGTCTGCAAACTAACTTTGTGGAATCTTTCACATCTACCTGAGAGGGCAAATAGGGTTTCCTTCAAAGATTCATCTAAAAGACAGCACCTCCGACAGTACAGCACTCTCTCAGTACTACAACAGTCTGAGAGTCTGAATTATATCGTCAATTCACTGGTGTGGGACACGAACCAATAACCTCCTAGTTCAAGAAGTGACAAACATCATCACTGCAGCGTGAACAATTGAAAAGGTGCATTGAGAGTCAGCACCAACAGAAACAGTCCCCCAGTGAGAGCCAGCACTTTCAGGAACTGTCTCCAAGTGAATGTCAACAACTTCAGTAGCCAGCCCCTGTGAGAATCAGCACCTCAGCAATCAACTTCAGGAAATGTATCGCAGTGAGAGTCAGCACCTTCAGGGACTGTCCGCCAGTGAGAGTCAGCACATTCAGGAACTTTCTCCCAGTGAGAGTCAGCACATTCAGGAACTGGCCCCAGTGAGAGTCAGTAACTTCAGGAGCTGTGTCCCAGTAAGAGTCAATAACTTCAGGAACTGTTCCCCAGTGAGAGTAAACACATTCAGGAAATGTCTCCCAGTGAGATTCAGCACCTTCAGGAATTGTTCCCCAGCGAGTGTAAGCACCCTCAGGAACTGTCCCACAGTGAGATTCAGCACATACAGGAACTGACCCCCCAGTGAGATTCAGCATCTTCAGGAACTGCCCCCTAGTGAGAGTCAGCACCTTCAGGAACTGTCCCACAGTGAGAGTCAGCACCTACAAGAAATGACCCCCAGTGAGATTCTGCAACTTCAGGGACTATCCGAAAGCGAGAGTCTGCATCTTCAGGAACTGCCCGCAGTGAGAGTCAGCACCATCAGGAACGGTCCCCCAGTGTGAGTCAGCAGCTTAAAAGAATGTTCCCCAGTAAGAGTCCGCACCTTCAGGGACTGTCCACCAGTGAGATTCAGCACCTTCAGGAACTGTCAACTATTGAGAGTCAGCACCTTCAGCAACTGTCCAACAGAGAGAGTGAGCACCTTCAGGAACTGTCCCCCAGTGAGAGTCAGCACCTTCAGAAACTGTCCCACAGTGAGAGTCAGCGCCTTCAAGAAATGTCCCCCAGTAAGAGTCAGCACCTTCACGAACTGTCTCCAAGTGAGAGTCAAAACATTCAGGAAATGGCCCCAGTGAGACTCAGCATATTCATGGACTGTCCCCCAGTGAGAGTCACCACCTTCAGCAAATGGCCCCAGTGAGAGTCAGCACCTTCAGGAACAGTCCCCCACTAAGAGACGGTACTTTCAGGAACTGTCGTCCAGTGAGAGTCAGCATTTTCAGGAGCTGTCCAATTGTGAGTGTCAGCACCTTCAGGAACTGAGACCCAGTGAAATTTAGCACTTTCCGGAACTGTCCAAAGTGAGAGCTAGCGCCTTCAGGAACTGTCCGTCAGAGAGATCAGCACCTTCAGGAACTGTCTTGCAGTGAGAGTCAGCACCTTCAAGAACTGTACCCACTGAGAGTCAGCACCTTCAGGAACTGTGACCCAGTGAAAGTTAGCACATTCAGGAACTGCCCAACAGTTAGAGTCAGCAACTTGAGGAACTGTCCTTCAGAGATATCAGCAGCTTCAGGGACTGTCCTCCAGTGAGAGGCAGCACATTCAGGAACTGGCTACCAGTGAGAATCAGCACATTCAGGAACTGTCTCGCAGTGTAAGTCAGCACCTTCAGGAACTGTCCCCCAGCGATTGTCAGCACCCTCAGGAACTGTCCCACAGTGAGGGTCAGCACCTACAAGAAATGACCCCCAGTGAGATTCAGCAACTTCAGGAACTAGCCGAAAGCAAGAGTCTGCATCTTCAGGAACTGGCTGCAGTGAGAGTCAGCACCATCAGGAACAGTCCCCCAGTGTGAGTCAGCAGCTTAAAGGAATGTTCCCCAGTAAGAGTCCGCACCTTCAGGGACTGTCCACCAGTGAGATTCAGCACTTTCAGGAACTGTCCCCTATTGAGAGTCAGCAACTGTCCAACAGAGAGAGTCAGCACCTTCAGAAACTGTCCCACAGTGAGAGTCAGCGCCTTCAAGAACTGTCTCCAAGTGAGAGTAATCACCTTCAGGAAATGGCCCAAGTGAGAGTCAGCACCGTCAGGAACTGTCCCACAGTGAGAGTCAGTGCCTTCAAGAACTGTCTCCAAGTGAGAGTCAACACCTTCAGCAACTGTCCCACAGTGAGAGTCAGCACCTTCAGGTACTGTCCCCCAGTGAGAGTCAGCACCTTCAGGTACTGTCCCCCAGTGAGAGTCAGCGCCTTCAAGAAATGTCACCCAGAAAGAGTCAGCACATTCACGGACTGTCCCCCAGTGACATTCAGCACCTTCAGGAACTGTCCCACAGTGAGAGTTAACATCTTCGGGAACTGTACCCAGTGAGAGTCAGCACCTTCAGGGACTGTCCCGCAGTGAAAGTCAGCACCTTCAGGGACTGTACCCAGTGAGAGTCAGCACCTTCAGGAACTGTCTCACAGTGAGAGTCAGCTCCTTCAGGAACTGTCCCCCAGTGAGAGTCAGCAACTTCAGGAAATGCCCCAAATCGAGAGTCAGCACCTTCAGGAACTGTCTCCCAGTGAGAGTCAGCAGCTTCTGGAATTGTCTCCCAGTGAAGGTCATCTCCTCCAGAAACGGTCCAGAAACTGAGACCCAGTGAAATTTAGCACTTTCCGGAACTGTCCAAAGTGAGAGCTAGCACCTTCAGGAACTGTCCGTCAGAGAGATCAGCACCTTCAGGAACTGTCTTGCAGTGAGAGTCAGCACCTTCAAGAACTGTACCCACTGAGAGTCAGCACCTTCAGGAACTGTGACCCAGTGAAAGTTAGCACATTCAGGAACTGCCCAACAGTTAGAGTCAGCAACTTGAGGAACTGTCCTTCAGAGATATCAGCAGCTTCAGGGACTGTCCTCCAGTGAGAGGCAGCACATTCAGGAACTGGCTACCAGTGAGAGTCAGCACATTCAGGAACTGTCTCACAGTGAAAGTCAGCACCTTCAGGAACTGTCCCCCAGCGATTGTCAGCACCCTCAGGAACTGTCCCACAGTGAGGGTCAGCACCTACAAGAAATGACCCCCAGTGAGATTCAGCAACTTCAGGAACTAGCCGAAAGCAAGAGTCTGCATCTTCAGGAACTGGCTGCAGTGAGAGTCAGCACCATCAGGAACGGTCCCCCAGTGTGAGTCAGCAGCTTAAAGGAATGTTCCCCAGTAAGAGTCCGCACCTTCAGGGACTGTCCACCAGTGAGATTCAGCACCTTCAGGAACTGTCCCTTATTGAGAGTCAGCAACTGTCCAACAGAGAGAGTCAGCACCGTCAGGAACTGTCCCCCAGTGAGAGTCAGCGCCTTCAAGAACTGTCTCCAAGTGAGAGTCAACACGTTCAGCAACTGTCCAACAGAGAGAGTGAGCACCTTCAGGAACTGTCCCACAGTGAGAGTCAGCGCCTTCAAGAACTGTCTCCAAGTGAGAGTCAGCACCTTCAGCAACTGTCCCACAGTGAGAGTCAGTGCCTTCAAGAAATGTCCCCCAGAAAGAGTCAGCACATTCACGGACTGTCCCCCAGTGACATTCAGCACCTTCAGGAACTGTCCCACAGAGAGAGTTAACATCTTCAGGAACTGTACCCAGTGAGAGTCAGCACCTTCAGGAACTGTCTCGCAATGAAAGACAGCACCTTCAGGAACTGTACCCAGTGAGAGTCAGCACCTTAGGAACTGTGACCCAGTGAAAGTTAGCACTTTCAGGAACTGTCCCCAGTGAGAGCCAACGCCTTCAGGAACTATCCCCCAGTGCGAGTGAGCACCTTCAGGAACCGTATCACAGAGAGAGTCAACACCTTCAGGAAATGTGCTCGAGTGAGAGTCCGCACCTTCAGGAACTGTCCCCCAGTGAGAGTCAGCGTCTTCAGGAACTGTCCCCCAGTGAGAGTCAGCACCTTCAGGAACTGTCCCACAGTGAGAGTCAGCGCCTTCAAGAAATGTCCCCCAGTAAGAGTCAGCACCTTCACGAACTGTCTCCAAGTGAGAGTCAACACATTCAGGAAATGGCCCCAGTGAGACTCAGCACATTCACGGACTGTCCCCCAGTGAGAGTCACCACCTTCAGGAAATGGCCCCAGTGAGAGTCAGCACCTTCAGGAACAGTCCCCCACTGAGAGTCGGTACTTTCAGGAACTGTCGTCCAGTGAGAGTCAGCATTTTCAGGAGCTGTCCAATAGTGAGTGTCAGCACCTTCAGGAACTGAGACCCAGTGAAATTTAGCACTTTCCGGAACTGTCCCCAGTGAGAGTTAGCGCCTTCAGGAACTGTCCGTCAGAGAGATCAGCACCTTCAGGAACTGTCTTGCAGTGAGAGTCAGCACCTTCAAGAACTGTACCCACTGAGAGTCAGCAACTTCAGGAACTGTGACCCAGTGAAAGTTAGCACATTCAGGAACTGCCCAACAGTGAGAGTCAGCACCTTGAGGAACTGTCCTTCAGAGATATCAGCAGCTTCAGGGACTGTCCTCCAGTGAGAGGCAGCACATTCAGGAACTGGCTACCAGTGAGAGTCAGCACATTCAGGAACTGTCTCACAGTGAAAGTCAGCACCTTCAGGAATTGTCCCCCAGCGATTGTCAGGACCCTCAGGAACTGTCCCACAGTGAGGGTCAGCACCTACAAGAAATGACCCCCAGTGAGATTCAGCAACTTCAGGAACTAGCCGAAAGCGAGAGTCTGCATCTTCAGGAACTGCCTGCAGTGAGAGTCAGCACCATCAGGAACGGTCCCCCAGTGTGAGTCAGCAGCTTAAAGGAATGTTCCCCAGTAAGAGTCCGCACCTTCAGGGACTGTCCACCAGTGAGATCCAGCACCTTCAGGAACTGTCCCCTATTGAGAGTCAGCACCTTCAGCAACTGTCCAACAGAGAGAGTCAGCACCTTCAGGAACTGTCCCACAGTGAGAGTCAGCGCCTTCAAGAACTGTCTCCAAGTGAGAGTCAACACCTTCAGCAACTGTCCCACAGTGAGAGTCAGCACCTTCAGGAACTGTCCCCCAGTAAGATTAAGTGCCTTCAAGAAATGTCCCCCAGAAAGAGTCAGCACATTCACGGACTGTCCCCCAGTGACATTCAGCACCTTCAGGAACTGTCCCACAGTGAGAGTTAACATCTTCAGGAACTGTACCCAGTGAGAGTCAGCACCTTCAGGAACTGTCTCGCAGTGAAAGTCAGCACCTTCAGGAACTGTACCCAGTGAGAGTCAGCACCTTCAGGAACTGTGACCCAGTGAAAGTTAGCACTTTCAGGAACTGTCCCCAGTGAGAGCCAACGCCTTCAGGAACTATCCCCCAGTGAGTGTCAGCACCTACAGGAACCGTATCACTGAGAGAGTCAACACCTTCAGGAAATGTGCTCGAGTGAGAGTCAGCACCTTCAGGAACTGTCCCCCAGTGAGACTCAGCACCTTCAGGAACTGTCCCACAGTGAGAGTCAGCGCCTTCAAGAAATGTCCCCCAGTAAGAGTCAGCACCTTCAGGAACTGTCTCCAAGTGAGAGTCAACACATTCAGGAAATGGCCCCAGTGAGACTCAGCATATTCACGGACTGTCCCCCAGTGAGAGTCACCACCCTCAGCAAATGGCCCCAGTGAGAGTCAGCACCTTCAGGAACAGTCCCCCACTGAGAGTCGGTACTTTCAGGAACTGTCGTCCAGTGAGAGTCAGCATTTTCAGGAGCTGTCCAATTGTGAGTGTCAGCACCTTCAGGAACTGAGACCCAGTGAAATTTAGCACTTTCCGGAACTGTCCCCAGTGAGAGTTAGCGCCTTCAGGAACTGTCCTTCAGAGAGATCATCACCTTCAGGAACTGTCTTGCAGTGAGAGTCAGCACCTTCAAGAACTGTACCCAGTGAGAGTCAGCAACTTCAGGAACTGTGACCCAGTGAAAGTTAGCACATTCAGGAACTGCCCAACAGTGAGAGTCAGCACCTTGAGGAACTGTCCTTCAGAGATATCAGCAGCTTCAGGAATGTCCTCCAGTGAGAGGCAGCACATTCAGGAACACACTACCAGTGAGAGTCAGCACATTCAGGAACTGTCTCGCAGTGAAAGTCAGCACCTTCAGGAACTGTTCCCCAGCAATTGTCAGCACCCTCAGGAACTGTCCCACAGTGAGGGTCAACACCTACAAGAAATGACCCCCTGTGAGATTCAGCAACTTCAGGAACTAGCCGAAAGTGAGAGTCTGCATCTTCAGGAACTGGCTGCAGTGAGAGTCAGCACCATCAGGAACGGTCCCCCAGTGTGAGTCAGCAGCTTAAAGGAATGTTCCCCAGTAAGAGTCTGCACCTTCAGGGACTGTCCACCAGTGAGATTCAGCACTTTCAGGGAACGTCCCCTATTGAGAGTCAGCAACTGTCCAACAGAGAGAGTCAGCACCTTCAGGAACTGTCCCACAGTGAGAATCAGCGCCTTCAAGAACTGTCTCCAAGTGAGAGTCAACACCTTCAGCAACTGTCCCCCAGTGAGAGTCAGCACCTTCAGGAACCGTATCACAGAGAAAGTCAACACCTTCAGGAAATGTGCTCGAGTGAGAGTCAGCACCTTCAGGAACTGTCCCCCAGTGAGAGTCAGCGTCTTCAGGAACCTCCCCCAGTGAGACTCAGCACCTTCAGGAACTGTCCCACAGTGAGAGTCAGTGCCTTCAAGAAATGTCCCCCAGTAAGAGTCAGCACCTTCAGGAACTGTCTCCAAGTGAGAGTCAACACATTCAGGAAATGGCCCCAGTGAGACTCAGCATATTCACGGACTGTCCCCCAGTGTGAGTCACCACCTTCAGCAAATGGCCCCAGTGAGAGTCAGCACCTTCAGGAACAGTCCCCCACTGAGAGTCGGTACTTTCAGGAACTGTCGTCCAGTGAGAGTCAGCATTTTCAGGAGCTGCCCAATTGTGAGTGTCAGCACCTTCAGGAACTGAGACCCAGTGAAATTTAGCACTTTCCGGAACTGTCCCCAGTGAGAGTTAGCGCCTTCAAGAACTGTCCTTCAGAGAGATCAGCACCTTCAGGAACTGTCTTGCAGTGAGAGTCAGCACCTTCAAGAACTGTACCCACTGAGAGTCAGCAACTTCAGGAACTGTGACCCAGTGAAAGTTAGCACATTCAGGAACTGCCCAACAGTGAGAGTCAGCACCTTGAGGAACTGTCCTTCAGAGATATCAGCAGCTTCAGGGACTGTCCTCCAGTGAGAGGCAGCACATTCAGGAACTGGCTACCAGTGAGAGTCAGCACATTCAGGAACTGTCTCACAGTGAAAGTCAGCACCTTTAGGAACTGTCCCCCAGCGATTGTCAGCACCCTCAGGAACTGTCCCACAGTGAGGGTCAGCACCTACAAGAAATGACCCCCAGTGAGATTCAGCAACTTCAGGAACTAGCCGAAAGCGAGAGTCTGCATCTTCAGGAACTGGCTGCAGTGTGAGTCAGCACCATCAGGAACGGACCCCCAGTGTGAGTCAGCAGCTTAAAGGAACGTTCCCCAGTAAGAGTCCGCACCTTCAGGGACTGTCCACCAGTGAGATTCAGCACCTTCAGGAACTGTCCCCTATTGAGAGTCAGCAACTGTCCAACAGAGAGAGTCAGCACCTTCAGGAACTGTCCCACAGTGAGAGTCAGCGCCTTCAAGAAATGTCCCCCAGAAAGAGTCAGCACATTCATGGACTGTCCCCCAGTGACATTCAGCACCTTCAGGAACTGTCCCACAGTGAGAGTTAACATCTTCAGGAACTGTACCCAGTGAGAGTCAGCACCTTCAGGAACTGTCTCGCAGTGAAAGTCAGCACCTTCAGGAAATGTACCCAGTGAGAGTCAGCACCTTCAGGAACTGTGACCCAGTGAAAGTTAGCACTTTCAGGAACTGTCCCCAGTGAGAGCCAACGCCTTCAGGAACTATCCCCCAGTGAGAGTCAGCACCTTCAGGGACTGCCCAACAGAGAGAGTCAGCACCTTGAGGAACTGTCCTTCAGAGAGATCAGCAGCTTCAGGAACTGTCTCACAGTGAGAGTAATCACATCCAGGAAATGTTGCACAGTAAGAGTCAGCACCTTCAGGGACCGTCCCCCAGTGAGATTCAGCTACTTCAGCAACTGTCCCCCAGTGAGAGTCAGCAATTTTGGGAACTGACCCACAGTCACAATTAGCATCTTCAGGAACTGTCTAAAAGTCAGTGTCAGCACCTTCAGGAACTGTCCCCCAGTGGGAGTCAGCGCCTTCAATAACTGTCCCCCAGTGAGACATCACATTCAGTAACAGTCACCCAGTGAGAGTCAGCACCCAGAGGAACTGTCTCACAGTGAGAGTCAGCACCTTCAGGAACTGTCCCCCAGTGAGAGTCAGCAACTTCAGGAAATGCCCCAAATCGAGAGTCAGCACCTTCAGGAAATGTCTCCAAGTTAGAGTCAGCAGCTTCTGGAATTGTCTCCCAGTGAAGGTCATCTCCTCCAGAAACGGTACCTTCAGGAAATGTCCTCCACTGACAGTCAGCACTTTCAGGAACTGTCGTCCAGTGAGAATCAGCACATTCAGGAGCTGTCCACTTGTGAGTGTCAGCACCTTCAGGAACTGTGACCCAGTGAAAGTTAAAACTTTCAGGAACTGTCCCAAGTGAAAGTCAGAACCTTCAGGAACTATCCCCCAGTGAGAGTCAATACTTTAAGGAACTGTCCAACAGTGAGAATCAGCACCTTCAGGGACTGTCCCCAAGTGATTTCAGCACCGTCAGGAACTGTCCCCTAGTGAGAGTCAGCACCTTCAGGAACTGTCCCACAGTGAGAGCCAGCACCTACAAGAAATGACCCCCAGTGAGATTCAGCAACTTCAGGAACTATCCGAAAGCGAGAGTCTGCATCTTCAGGAACTGCCCGCAGTGAGAGTCAGCACCATCAGGAACGGTCCCCCAGTGTGAGTCAGCAGCTTAAAGGAATGTTCCCCAGTAAGAGTCCGCACCTTCAGGGACTGTCCACCAGTGAGATTCAGCACCTTCAGGAACTGTCCCCTATTGAGAGTCAGCACCTTCAGCAACTGTCCAACAGAGAGAGTGAGCACCTTCAGGAACTGTCCCACAGTGAGAGTCAGCGCCTTCAAGAACTGTCTCCAAGTGAGAGTCAACACCTTCAGCAACTGTCCCACAGTGAGAGTCAGCACCTTCAGGAACTGTCCCCCAGTGAGAGTCAGCGCCTTCAAGAAATGTCCCCCAGAAAGAGTCAGCACATTCACGGACTGTCCCCCAGTGACATTCAGCACCTTCAGGAACTGTCCCACAGTGAGAGTTAACATCTTCAGGAACTGTACCCAGTGAGAGTCAGCACCTTCAGGAACTGTCTCGCAGTGAAAGTCAGCACCTTCAGGAACTGTACCCAGTGAGAGTCAGCACCTTCAGGAACTGTGACCCAGTGAAAGTTAGCACTTTCAGGAACTGTCCCCAGTGAGAGCCAACGCCTTCAGGAACTATCCCCCAGTGAGAGTCAGCACCTTCAGGAACCGTATCACAGAGAGAGTCAACACCTTCAGGAAATGTGCTCGAGTGAGAGTCAGCACCTTCAGGAACTGTCCCCCAGTGAGAGTCAGCGTCTTCAGGAACTTCCCCCAGTGAGAGTCAGCACCTTCAGGAACTGTCCCACAGTGAGAGTCAGCGCCTTCAAGAAATGTCCCCCAGTAAGAGTCAGCACCTTCAGGAACTGTCTCCAAGTGAGATTCAACACATTCAGGAAATGGCCCCAGTGAGACTCAGCATATTCACGGACTGTCCCCCAGTGAGAGTCACCACCTTCAGGAAATGGCCCCAGTGAGAGTCAGCACCTTCAGGAACAGTCCCCCACTGAGAGTCGGTACTTTCAGGAACTGTCGTCCAGTGAGAGTCAGCATTTTCAGGTGCTGTCCAATTGTGAGTGTCAGCACCTTCAGGAACTGAGACCCAGTGAAATTTAGCACTTTCCGGCACTGTCCCCAGTGAGAGTTAGCGCCTTCAGGAACTGTCCTTCAGAGAGATCAGCACCTTCAGGAACTGTCTTGCAGTGAGTGTCAGCACCTTCAAGAACTGTACCCAGTGAGAGTCAGCAACTTCAGGAACTGTGACCCAGTGAAAGTTAGCACATTCAGGAACTGCCCAACAGTGAGAGTCAGCACCTTGAGGAACTGTCCTTCAGAGATATCAGCAGATTCAGGAACTGTCCTCCAGTGAGAGGCAGCACATTCAGGAACACACTACCAGTGAGAGTCAGCACATTCAGGAACTGTCTCGCAGTGAAAGTCAGCACCTTCAGGAACTGTTCCCCAGCAATTGTCAGCACCCTCAGGAACTGTCCCACAGTGAGGGTCAGCACCTACAAGAAATGACCCCCAGTGAGATTCAGCAACTTCAGGAACTAGCCGAAAGCGAGAGTCTGCATCTTCAGGAACTGCCCGCAGTGAGAGTCAGCACCATCAGGAACGGTCCCCCAGTGTGAGTCAGCAGCTTAAAGGAATGTTCCCCAGTAAGAGTCTGCACCTTCAGGGACTGTCCACCAGTGAGATTCAGCACCTTCAGGGACTGTCCCCTATTGAGAGTCAGCAACTGTCCAACAGAGAGAGTCAGCACCTTCAGGAACTGTCCCATAGTGAGAATCAGCGCCTTCAAGAACTGTCTCCAAGTGAGAGTCAACACCTTCAGCAACTGTCCCCCAGTGAGTGTCAGCACCTTCAGGTACTGTCCCCCAGTGAGAGTCAGCGCCTTCAAGAAATGTCACCCAGAAAGAGTCAGCACATTCACGGACTGTCCCCCAGTGACATTCAGCACCTTCAGGAACTGTCCCACAGTGAGAGTTAACATCTTCAGGAACTGTACCCAGTGAGAGTCAGAACCTTCAGGAACTGTCTCGCAGTGAAAGTCAGCACCTTCAGGGACTGTACCCAGTGAGAGTCAGCACCTTCAGGAACTGTGACCCAGTGAATGTTAGCACTTTCAGGAACTGTCCCCAGTGAGAGCCAACGCCTTCAGGAATTATCCCCCAGTGAGAGTCAGCACCTTCAGGAACTGCCCAACAGAGAGAGTCAGCACCTTGAGGAACTGTCCTTCAGAGAGATCAGCAGCTTCAGGAACTGTCCTCCAGTGAGAGTCAGCACAATCAGGAACCGTCTACCAGTGAGAGTCAGCACACTCAGGAACTGTCTCACAGTGAGAGTAATCACATCCAGGAAATGTTGCACAGTAAGAGTCAGCACCTTCAGGGACCATCCCCCAGTGAGATTCAGCTACTTCAGCAACTGTCCCCCAGTGAGAGTCAGCAATTTCTGGAACTGACCCACAGTCACAATTAGCATCTTCAGGAACTGTCTAAAAGTGAGTGTCAGCACCTTCAGGAACTGTCCCCCAGTGGGAGTCAGTGCCTTCAATAACTTTCCCCCAGTGAGACATCACATTCAGTAACAGTCACCCAGTGAGAGTCAGCACCCAGAGGAACTGTCTCTCCTTGAGAGTCAGCACCTTCAGGAACTGTCCCCCAGTGAGAGTCAGCAACTTCAGGAAATGCCCCAAATCGAGAGTCAGCACCTTCAGGAAATGTCTCCAAGTTAGAGTCAGCAGCTTCTGGAATTGTCTCCCAGTGAAGGTCATCTCCTCCAGAAACGGTACCTTCAGGAAATGTCCTCCACTGACAGTCAGCACTTTCAGGAACTGTCGTCCAGTGAGAGTCAGCACATTCAGGAGCTGTCCACATGTGAGTGTCAGCACCTTCAGGAACTGTGACCCAGTGAAAGTTAAAACTTTCAGGAACTGTCCCAAGTGAAAGTCAGAACCTTCAGGAACTATCCCCCAGTGAGAGTCAATACCTTAAGGAACTGTCCAACAGTGAGAATCAGCACTTCAGGGACGGTCCCCAAGTGATTTCAGCACCTTCAGGAACTGTCCCCTAGTGAGAGTCAGCACCTTCAGCAACTGTCCAACAGTGAGAGTCAGCAACTTCAGGAACTATCCCACAGTGAGAGTCAGCGCCTTCAGGATCTGTCTCCAAGTGAGAGTCATCACCTTCTGGAAATGGCCCCAGTGAGAGTCAGCTCCTTCAGCGACTGTCCCCAAGTGAGACTCAGCACCTTCAGCAACTGTCCCCCAGTGAGAGTCAGCGCCTTCAAGAAATGTCCCCCAGTAAGAGTCAGCACATTCACGAACTGTCCCACAGTGAGATTCAGCACCTTCAGGAACTGTCCCACAGTGAGAGTCAGCACCTTCAGCAACTGTCCAACACTGAGAGTTAGCACCTTCAGGACATTCCCACAATGAGAGTCAGCACCTTCAGGAACTGTCTACAAATGAGAGTTACCACCTTCAGGAAATGGCCCCAGTGAGATTCAGCACCTTAAGGAACTGTCCGCCACTGAGATTCAGCACCTTCAGGAACTGTCCTCCAGTGAGAGTCAGCACCATCAGGAACTGTCTACCAGTGAGAGTCAACACCTACAAGAACTGTCTCCCAGTGAAAGTGAACACCTTCAGGATCTGGCCCAAGTGAGAGTCTGCACCTTCAGGAACTGTCCACCATTGACTGTCGGCACCTTCAGGAACTGTCCCCCACTGAGAGTCGGCACTTTTAGGAACTGTCGTCAAGTGAGAGTCAGCACATTCAGGAACTGTCCACTTGTGAGTGTCAGCACCTTCAGGAACTGTGACCCAATGAAAGTCAGCACTTTTCTGAACTGTCCCCAGTGAGAGTCAGCACCTTCAGGAACTGTCTACGAGTGAGAGTCACCACCCTCAGGAAATGGCCCCAGTGAGGGTCAGCAACTTCAGCGACTTTCCCCCAGTGAGATTCAGCGCCTTCAGGCACTGTCCCCCAGTGAGAGTCAGCACCATCAGGAACTGAATCGTAGAGAAAGTCAGCACCTTCAGGAACTGTCCCCCAGTGAGAGTCAGCACCATCAGGAACTGTATCGTAGAGAGAGTCAGCACCATCAGGATCGGTCTACCAGTGAGAGTCAGCACCTACATGAACTGTCGCCCAGTGAAAGTGATAACCTTCAGGATCTGGCCCAAGTGAGAATCTGCACCTTCAGGAACTGTCCACCATTGAGAGTCGGCACCTTCAGGAACTGTCCCCAACTGAGAGTCGGCACTTTCAGGAACTGTCGTCCAGTGAGAGTCAGCATATTCAGGAGCTGTCCAATTGTGAATGTCAGCACATTCAGGAACTGTGACCCAGTGAAAGTTAGCTCTTTCTGGAACTGTCCCCAGTGAGAGTCAGCACCTTCAGGAACTGTCCCACAGTGAGAGTCAGTACCTTCAGGAACTGACTACAAATGAGAGTCACCACCTTCAGGAAATGGCCCCAGTGAGAGTCAGCACCTTCAGCAACTGTCCCCCACTGAGATTCAGCACCTTCAGGAACTGTCTCCAAGGGAGAGTCTGCACCTTCAGGAACTGTCCACCATTGAGAATCGGTACCTTCAGGAACTGTCCTCCACTGACAGTCAGCACTTGCAGGAACTGTCGTCCAGTGACAGTCAGCACATTCAGGAGCTGTCCACATGTGAGTGTCAGCACCTTCAGGAACTGTGACCCAGTGAAAGTTAAAACTTTCAGGAGCTGTCCCAAGTGAGAGTCAGAACCTTCAGGAACTATCCACCAGTGAGAGTCAATGCCTTAAGGAACTGTCCAACAGTGAGAATCAGCACCTTCAGGGACTGTCCCCAAGTGATTTCAGCACCTTCAGGAACTGTCCCCTAGTGAGAGTCAGCACCTTCAGCAACTGTCCAACAGTGAGAGTCAGCAACTTCAGGAACTGTCCCACAGTGAGTGTCAGCGCCTTCAGGATCTGTCTCCAAGCGAGAGTCATCACCTTCTGGAATTGGCCCCAGTGAGAGTCAGCTCCTTCAGTGACTGTCCCCAAGTGAGACTCAGCACCTTCAGGAATTGTCCCCCAGTGAGAGTCAGCGCCTTCAAGAAATGTCCCCCAGTAAGAGTCAGCACATTCACGAACTGTCCCACAGTGAGATTCAGCACCTTCAAGAACTGTCCCCTAGTGAGTGTCAGCACCTTCAGCAACTGTCCAACAGTGAGAGTTAGCACCTTCAGGAACTGTCTACAAATGAGAGTCACCACCTTCAGGAAATGGCCGCAGTGAGATTCAGCACCTTAAGGAACTGTCCGCCACTGAGATTCAGCACCTTCAGGAACTGTCCTCCAGTGAGAGTCAGCACCATCAGGAACTGTCTACCAGTGAGAGTCAGCACCTACAAGAACTGTCTCCCAGTGAAAGTGAACACCTTCAGGATCTGGCCCAAGTGAGAGTCTGCACCTTCAGGAACTGTCCCCCACTGAGATTCGGCACTTTTAGGAACTGTCGTCAAGTGAGAGTCAGCACATTCAGGAACTGTCCACTTGTGAGTGTCAGCATCTTCAGGAACTGTGACCCAATGAAAGTTAACACTTTACGGAACTCTCCCCAGTGAGAGTCACACATTCAGGAACTGTCCTTCAGAGAGATCAGCGCCTTCAGGAACTGTCTCACAGTGAAAGTCAGCACCTTCAAGAACTGTACCCAGTGAGAGTCAGCACCTTCAGGAACTGTGACCCAGTGAAAGTTAGCACTCTCCGGAACTGTCCCCAGTGAGAGTCAATGCCTTCAGGAACTATACCCCAGTGAGAGTCAGCACCTTCAGGAACTGTCCAACAGTGAGAGTCAGCACCTTGAGGAACTGTCCTTCAGAGAGATCAGCAGCTTCAGGAACTGTCCGCCAGTGAGAGACAGCACATTCAGGAACTGGCTACCAGTGAGAGTCAGCACATTCAGGAACTGTCCCAAAGTGAGAATCAGCACCTTCAGGAACTGTCTACAAATGAGAGTCACCACCTTCAGGAAATGTCCCCCACTGAGATTCAGCACCTTAAGGAACTGTATCGCAGGGAGAGTCAGCATCTTCAGGATCTGTCCTCCAGTGACAAGTCAGCACCATCAGGAACTGTCCCAAAGTAAGAATCAACACCTTCAGGAACTGTCTACAAATGAGAGTCACCACCTTCAGGAAATGTCCCCCACTGAGATTCAGCACCTTAAGGAACTGTATCGCAGAGAGAGTCAGCACCTTCAGGATCTGTCCTCCAGGTGACAGTCAGCACCATCAGGAACTGTCTACCAGGGACAGTGATCACCTTCAGGAACTGGCCCAAGTGAGAGTGCACCTTCGGGAACTGTCCACCATTGAGAGTCAGCACATTCAGGAACTGGCTAGCAGTGAGAGTCAGCACACTCACGCACTGTCTCGCAATGAAAGTCAGCACCTTCAGGAACTGTACCCACTGAGAGTCAGCACCTTCAGGCACTGTGTCCCAGTGAGAGTCATTAACTTGAGGAACTGTTCCCCAGTGAGTGTAATCACATTCAGGAAATGTTGCACAGTAAGAATCAGCACATTAAGGGACTGTCCCCCAGTGAGATTCAGCACCTTCAGGAACTGTCCCCTAGTGAGAGGCAGCACATCCAGGAACTGTCCAACAGTGAGAGTCAGCACGTCAGGACCTGTACCCCAGTTAGTGTTAGCACCCTCAGGAACTGTCCCCTAATGAGAGTCAGCACCTTCAGTAACTGTCCCCTTGTGAGAGTCAGCACCTTCAGGAACTGTTCCCCATTGAGAGTAAGCACATTCAGGAAATGTTGCACAGTAAGAATCAGCGCATTAAGGGACTGTCCCCGAGTGAGATTCAACACCTTCAGGAACTGTCCAACAGTGAGAGTCAGCACTTTCAGGAACTCTCTCCCAGTGAGATTCAGCAGCTTCTGGAATTGTCTCCCAAAGAAAGTCATCACCTGTAGAAACTGTCCTCCACTGAGAGTAAGCACATTCAGGAACTCAATCGCAGAGAGAGACAGAATCTTCAGGAACTGTCCTCCAGTGAGAGTCAGCACCTTCAGGAACTGTCCAGCAGTGAGAGAGAGCACCTTGAGGAAATGTCCTCCAGAGAGATCTGCACCTTCAGGAACTGTCCTCCACTGAGAGTAATCACATTCAGGAAATGTTGCGCAGTAAGAATCAGCACGTTAAGGGACTGTCCCCCAGTGAGATTCAGCACCTTCAGGAACTGTGACCCATTGATAGTTAGCACTATCCGGAACGGTCCCCAGTGAGAGTCAGCGCCTTCTGGAACTGTTCCCCAGTGAGAGTAATCACATTCAGGAAATGTTGCACATTAAGAGTCAGCACCTTCAGGGACTGTTACCCAGTGAGATTCAGCACCTTCAGGAACTGTCCCCTAGTGAGAGTCAGCACATTCAGGAACTGTCCAACAGTGAGAGTCAGCACCCTCAGGAACTGTCCTAGTGAGAGTCAGCACCTTCAGAAACTGTCCAGCAATGAGAGTCAGCACCTTCAGGAACTGTCCCCCAGTGAGAGTCAGCACCATCAGTAACTGTCCCCCAGTGAGAGTCGGCACCGTCATTAACTGTTTCCCAGTGAGAATCAGCACCTTCAGGATCTGTCCCCCAGATAGAATCAGCACCTTCAGGAACTGTCACAAAGTGAGAGTCAGCACCTTCAGGAACTGTCCCCCAGTGAGAGTCAGCACCTTCAGGAACTGCCCCCAGTGAGAGTCAGCACCTTCAGGAACTATTCCCCAGTGAGTGTCGGCACCGTCAGTAACTGTCTCCCAGTGAGAATCAGCACCTTCAAGAACAGACCCGCAGTGAGAATCAGCTCCTTCAGGAACTGTCCTCGCGTGAGATTCACCACCTTCGGGAACTGTCCCCCAGTTAGAATCAGCACCTTTAGGATCTGTCTCCCAGTGAGAGTCAATACCTTCAGGGGCTGTCTCCCTGTGAGAGTCAGCACCTTCAGGAACTGTCCCCCAGTTAGAGTCTGCACCATCAGTTACTGCCCCCCAGTGAGAGTCAGCACCTTCAGGAACTGTCCCCCAGTGAGGGTCAGCACCTTTAGGAACTGTACCCCAGTGAGAGTCAGCAGCTTCTGGAACTGTACCGTAGTGAGAGTGAACAAACTGAGTAACTGCATATCGTTAAGATACAGCACCGTCGGGAACTGTACCCAGTGAGAGTCAGCACCTTCATGAACTGTCCCCCAGTGAGACTCAGCACCTTCAGGAACTGTGCCCTAGTGAGAGTCGGCACCGTCAGTAACTGTTTCCCTGTGAGAATCAGCACCTTCAGGAACTGTCTCCCAGTGAGAGTCAGCAGCTTCAGGAACTGTCTCCCAGTGAGAGTCAGCACCTTCAGGAACTGTCCCCCAGTGAGAGTCAGCACCTTCAGGAACTGTCCAACAGTGAGAGTCAGCAGCTTCTGGAATTGTCTCCCAGTATAAGTCATCACCTGCAGAAACGGTCCTCCAGTGAGAGTCAGCACCTTTAGGAACTGTATCAGAGAGAGAGTCAGCACCTTCAGGAATTGTCCTCCAGTGAGAGTCAGCACCATCAGGATCGGTCTACCAGTGAGAATCAGCACCTACAAGAACTGTCTCCCCGTGAAAGTGATCACCTTCAGGATCTGGCCCAAGTGAGAGTCTGCACCTTCAGGAACTGTCCCCCACTGGGAGTCGGCACCTTCAGGAACTGTCCTCCATTGGGAGTCGGCACCTTCAGGAACTGTCCCCCACTGGGAGTCGGCACCTTCAGGAACTGTCCCCCACTGGGAGTCGGCACCATCAGGAACTGTCCCCCACTGGGAGTCGGCACTTTCAGGAACTCTCGTCCTGTGCGAGTCAGCACTTTCAGGAGCTGTCCAATTGTGAGTATCAGCACCTTCAGGAACTGTGACCCAGTGAAAGTTAGCACTATCCGGAACGGTCCCCAGTGAGAGTCAGCGCCTTCAGGAACTATCCCCCAGTGAGAGTCAGTACCGTAAGGAATTGTCCAACAGTGAGAGTCAGCACCTTCAGGAACTGTCCTTCAGAGAGATCAGCACATTCAGGAACTGGCTACCAGTGAGAGTCAGCACATTCAGGAATTGTACCCAGTGAGAGTCAGCACCTTCAGGAACTTACCAGCACTGAGAGTCAGCACCTTCAGGAACTGTCCCCCAGTGAGAGTCAGCACCTTCAGGAACTGTCCCCCAGTGAGAGTCAGCACCTTCAGCAACTGTTCCCCAGTGAGAGTCGGCACCATCAGTAACTGTTTCCCAGTGAGAATCAGCACCTTCAGGAACTGTCCCCCAGTGAGAGTCAACTCCTTCGGGAACTGTCACCCAGTTAGAATCAGCACCTTCAGGAACTGCCCCCAGAGAGATTCAGCACCTACAGGAACTGTTCCCCAGTGAGAGTCAGCACCGTCAGTAACTTTCTCCCAGTAGAATCAGCACCTTCAGGAACTGTCCCCCAGTGAGAGTCATCTCCTTCGGGAACTGTCCCCCAGTTAGAATCAGCACCTTCAAGAACTGCCCCCAGAGAGAGACAGCACCTTCAGGAACTGTTCCCCAGTGAGAGTCGGCACCGTCAGTAATTTTCTCCCAGTGAGAATCAGCACCTTCAAGAACAGTCCCCTCGTGAGAGTCATCACCTTCAGGAACTGTCTCCCAGTTAGAACCAGCACCTTTAGGAACTGTCTCCCAGTGATAGTCAATACCTTCAGGGGCTGTCTCCCAGTGAGAGTCAGCACCTTCAGGAGCAATCCCCCAGGGAGGGTCAGCACCTTCAGGAGCTGTCCCCCAGCGGGAGTCAGCAGCTTCAGGAACTGTCCCCCATTGAGAGTCAGCACCTTCAGTAACTCTCCCCCAGTGATTGTCAGCACCTTCAAAAACTGTCCCCTAGTGAGAGTCAGCATCTTCTGCAACTATCTCCCAGTGAGAGTCAGCACCTTCAGGAACTGTACCATAGTGAGAGTGATCAAACTCTAACTGCCTATCATTGAGACTCAGCAACATCGGGAACTGCACCCCAGTGAGAGTCAACAACTCCAGGAACTGCACCCCAGTGAGAGTCAGCACCTTCAGTAACTGTCTCCCAGGGAGAGTCAGCACCTGCAGGAGCTGTCCCCGAGTGAGAGTCAGCACCTTCAGGAACTGTACTCCAGTTAGAGTCAGCACCTTCAGGAACTGTCCCGCCTTGAGAGTCAGCACCTTCAGGAAATGTCCCCCAGTGAGCATTAGCAACTTCAGGACCTTTCCCCCGGTCAGAGTCAGCAACGTCTGGAACTGTCCACCAATGCGAGTCAGCACCATCAGCAACTGCCCACAAGTGAGGGTCAAAACTTTCAGGAACTGTCCCCCAGTGAGATTCAGCTTCTTCAGGAACTGTCCCCAAGGAAGGGTCAGCACCTTCAGGAACTTTCTCCCAGTGAGGGTCAGCACCTTCAGGAACTGTACCGTAGTGAGAGTGAACAAACTCAGTAACTGCCTATCATTGAGATTCAGCACCATCGGGAACTGCACCCCAGTGAGAATCAGCAGCTTCAGTAACTGTCCCCGAGTGAGAGTAATCACCTTCAGGAACTGTCCCCCAGTGAGAGTCAGCGCCTTCAGGAACTGTCCCCCAGTGAGAGTCAGCGCCTTCAGGAACTGCCCCCCAGTGAGAGTCAGCACATTCAGGAACTGACCAACAGTGAGAGTCAGCAGATTCAGGAACTATCCCCCTGTGGGACTCTGCACCATCAGGAACTGTCCCAAGGGAGAGTCAGCACCTTCAGGAATTGTCCCCCAGTGAGAGACAGCACCTTCAGCAACTGTACCGTAGTGAGAGTGAACAAACTCAGTAACTGCCTCTCGTTAAGTTACAGCACCATCGGGAACTGTTCCCCAGTGAGAGTCAGCACCTTCAGGAACTGTCCCCCAGTGAGAGTCAGCACCTTCAGAAACTGTTCCCCAGTGAGAGTCGGCACCATCAGGAACTGCCCCCAGTGAAAGTCAGCACCTTCAGGAACTGGCCCCCAGTGAGAGTCAGCACCATCAGTCACTGTCCCCCAGTGAGAGTCAGCACCTTCAGGAACTGTCCCTCAGTGAGAGTCATCTCTTTCGGGAACTGTCCCCCAGTTAGAATCAGCACCTACAGGAACTGTCTCCCAGTTAGAATCAGCAACTTTAGGAACTGTCTCCCAGTGAGAGTCAATACCTTCAGGGGCTGTCTCCCAGTGAGAGTCAGCACCTTCAGGAGCAGTCCCCCAGTGAGACTCAGCACCTTCAGGAACTGTTCCCCAGTGGGAGTCAGCAACTTCAGGAACTGTCCCCCAGTGAGAGTCAGCACCATCAGTAACTGTCCCCCTGTGAGAGTCAGCATCTTCAAGAACTGTCTCCTCGTGAAAGTCATCACCTTCGGGAACTGTCTCCCAGTTAGAATCAGCACCTTTAGGAACTATCTCCCAGTGAGAGTCAGCACCTTCAGAAACTGTCCCCCAGTGTGAGTCAGCAACTTCAGGAACACTTCCCCAGTGAGAGTCAGCACCTTCAGGAACTGACCAACAGTGTGATTCAGCAGATTCAGGAACTATCCCCCAGTGGGAGTCTGCACCGTCAGGAACTGTCCCCAAAGAAGGGTCAGCACCTTCAGGAACTGTACCATAGTGAGAGTGAACAAACTCAGTAACGGCCTAACATTGAGATTCAGCACCATTGGGAACTGCACCCCAGTGAGACTCAGCACCTTCAGTAACTGTCCCCCAGTGAGTGTCACCACCTTCAGTAACTGTCCCCGAGTGAGAGTAATCACCTTCAGGAACTGTCCCCAAGTGAGAGTCAGCACCTTCAGGAACTGTCCCCCAGTGAGAGTCAGCACCTTCAGGAACTCTCCCCCAGTGTGAGTCAGCACCTTCAGGAACTGACCAACAGTGAGAGTCAGCAGATTCAGGAACTATCCCCCTGTGGGACTCTGCACCATCAGGAACTGTCCCAAGGGAGGGTCAGCACCTTCAGGAACTGCCTCCCAGTGAGGGTCACCACCTTCAGGAACTGTCCCCCAGTGAGAGACAGCACCTTCAGCAACTGTACCGTAGTGAGAGTGAACAAACTCAGTAACTGCCTCTCGTTAAGATACAGCACCATCGGGAACTGTTCCCCAGTGAGAGTCAGCACCTTCAGGAACTGTCCCCCGGTGAGAGTCAGCACCTTCAGGAACTGTCTCACAGTGAAAGTCAGCACCATCGGGAACTGTTCCCCAGTGAGAGTCAGCACCTTCAGGAACTGTCCCCCGGTGAGAGTCAGCACCTTCAGGCACTGCCCCCGAGTCAGAGTCAACACCATCAGGAACTGCCCCCAGTGAGAGTCAGGACCTTCAGAAACTGTTCCCCAGTGAGAGTCGGCATAATCAGGAACTGCCCCCAGTGAGAGTCAGCACCATCAGCAACTGTCCCCCAGTGAGAGTCAGCACCTTCAGGAACTGGCCCCCAGTGAGAGTCAGCACCTTCAAGAACTGTTCCCCAGTGAGAGTCAGCACCGTCAGTAACTGTTTCCCAGTGAGAATCAGCACCTTCAGGAACTGTCCCCCAGTGAGAGTCATCTCCTTCGGGAACTGTCCCCCAGTTAGAATCAGCACCTTCAGGAACTGCCCCCAGAGAGAGTCAGCACCTTCAAGAACTGTCCCCCAGTGAGAGTCATCACCTTCGGGAACTGTCTCCCAGTTAGAATCAACACCTTTAGGAACTGTCTCCTAGTGAGAGTCAATACCTTCAGGGGCTGTCTCCCAGTGAGATTCAGCACCTTCAGGAGCAGTCTCCCAGTGAGACTCAGCACCTTCAGGAACTGTCCCCCAGTGAGAGTCAGCACCTTCAGTAACTGTCCCCCAGTGTGAGTCAGCACCTTCAGGAAATGGCTCCCAGTGAGAGTCAGCGCCTTCAGGAACACTCCCCCAGTGAGAGTCTGCACCGTCAGGGACTGTCCCCAAGGAAGGGTCAGCACCTTCAGGAACTGTCCCCAAGTGATTGTCAGCACCTTCAGGATCAGCCCCCTGTGAGATGTCAGCAACATCAGTAACTGTTTCCCAGTGAGAATCAGCACCTTCAGGTACTGTCCACGAGTTAGAGTCAGCACGTTCAGGAACTTTCCCCCAGTGACAGTCAGCACCTTCAGGAACTGCCCCCTATGAAAGTCAGCACCTTGAGTAACTGGCCCACAGTGAGAGTCAGCACATTCAGTAACTGTCCCCCAGTGAGAGTCAGCACCTTCAGGAAATTTCCTGCAGTGAGAATCAGCTCCTTCAGGAACTGTCCCCCCGTGAGAGTCATCACCTTCGGGAACTGTCCCCCAGTTAGAATCAGCACCTTTAGGAGCCCGCTTCCAGTGAGAGTCAATACCTTCAGGGGCTGTCCCGCAATGAGAGTCAGCACCTTCAGTAACTGGCCCACAGTGAGAGTCAGCACCTTCAGTAACTGTCCCCCAGTGAGAGACAGCACCTTCAGGAACTGTCTCCCAGTGGAAGTCAGCACCTTCAGGAACTGTCTCCCAGAGAGAGTCGGCACCGTCAGGAACTGTCCCCCAGTGAGAATCTGCACCTTTAGGAACTTTCTCCCAGTGAGAGTCAGCTCCTTCAGGAACTGTCCCCCAATGAGAGACAGCACCTTCAGTAACTGGCCCACAGTGAGAGTCAGCACCTTCAGGAACTGTCCCCCAGTGAGAGTCAGCACCTTCAGGAACTGTCCCCCAGTGAGAGTCAGCACCTTCAGGAACTCTTCCCCAGTGAGAGTCAGCACCTTCAGGAACTCTTCCCCAGTGAGAGTCAGCACCTTCAGGAACTGACCAACAGTGTGATTCAGCAGATTCAGGAACTATCCCCTTGTGGGACTCTGCACCGTCAGGAACTGTCCCAAGGGAGGGTCAGCACCTTCAGGAACTGTCTCCCAGTGAGGGTCACCACCTTCAGGAATTGTCCCCCAGTGAGAGACAGCACCTTCAGCAACTGTACCGCAGTGAGAGTGAACAAACTCAGTAACTGCCTCTCGTTAAGATACAGCACCATCAGAACTGTTCCCCAGTGAGAGAGAGCACCTTCAGGAACTGTCCCCCAGTGAGAGTCAGCACCTTCAGAAACTGTCCCCAAGTGATTGTCAGCACCTTCAGGAGCTGTCCCCTAGTGAGAGTCAGCACCTTCAGGAACTGACCAACAGTGAGAGTCAGCAGATTCAGGAACCGTCCCCCAGTGAGAGTTGACACCGTCAGTAACTGTCCCCCAGTGAGTGTCGGCACCTTTAAAAACTGTCCCCCAGTGAGAGTCAGCATCTTCTGCAACTATCTCCCAGTGAGAGTCAGCAACTTCAGGAACTATCCCCCAGTGGGAGTCAGCACCTTCAGGAACTGACCAACAGTGTGATTCAGCAGATTCAGGAACTATCCCCCAGTGGGTGTCGGCACCGTCAGGAACCGTCCCCAAGGAAGGGTCAGCACCTTCAGGAACTGTACCATAGTGAGAGTGAACAAACTCAGTAACGGCCTATCATTGAGATTCAGCACCATTGGGAACTGTACCCCAGTGTGAGTCAACACCTCCAGGAACTGTACCCCAGTGAGAGTCAGCACCTTCAGGAACTGTCCCCCAGGGAGAGTCAGCACTTCAGGAACTGTCCTCTAGTTAGAGTCAGCAATTCAGGAACTGTCCCCCGGTGAGAGTCAGTAACGTCTGGAACTGTCCACCAATGCGAGTCAGCACCATCAGCAAATGCCCACAAGTGAGGGTCTAAACTTTCAGGAATTGGCTCCCAGTGAGAATCAGCACAGTCAGGAACATGCCCCAGTGAGAGTCAGCGCCTTCAGGAACTGTCCCCCAGTGAGAGTCAGCGACTTCAGGAACTGTCCCCCAGTGAGAGTCAGCACCTTCAGTAACTGCCCCCCAGTGAGAGTCAGCACCTTCAGCAACTGTACCGTCGTGAGAGTGAACAAACTCAGTAACTGTCTCTCGTTAAGATACAGCACCATCGGGTACTGTTCCCCAGTGAGAGTCAGCACCTTCAGGAACTGTTCCCCAGTGAGAGTCAGCACCATCAGGAACTGCCCCCAGTGAGAGTCAGCACCATCAGGAACTGACCCCCAGTGAGAGTCAGAACCTTCAGGATCTGCCCCCAGTGAGATGTCAGCAACATCAGGAACTGTTCCCCAGTGAGAATCGGCACCGTCAGTAACTGTTTCCCAGTGAGAATCAGCACCTTCAGGTACTGTCCACGAGTTAGAGTCAGCACCTTCAGGAACTTTCCCCCAGTGACAGTCAGCACCTTCAGGAACTGCCCCCTATGAGAGTCAGCACCTTCAGTAATGGCCCACAGTGAGAGTCAGCACATTCAGTAACTGTCCCCCAGTGAGATTCAGCACCTTCAGGAAATTTCCTGCAGTGAGAATCAGCTCCTTCTGGAACTGTCCCCCCGTGAGAGTCATCACCTTCGGGAACTGTCCCCCAGTTAGAATCAGCACCTTTAGGAGCCCGCTTCCAGTGAGAGTCAATACCTTCAGGGGCTGTCTCCCAGTGAGAGACAGCACCTACAGGGGCAGTCCCCCAGTGAGACTCAGCACCTTCAGTAACTGGCCCACAGTGAGAGTCAGCACCTTCAGGAACTGTCCCCCAGTGAGAGTCAGCACATTCAGTAACTGTCCCCCAGTGAGAGTCAGCACCTTCAGGAACTGTCCCCAAGTGACAGTCAGCACCTTCAGGAGCTGTCCCCCAGTGAGAGTCAGCACCTTCAGGAACTGTCTCCCAGTGGGAGTCAGCACCTTCAGGAACTGTCTCCCAGAGAGAGTCAGCACCTTCAGGAACTGTCCTCCAGTGAGAGTCAATACCTTCAGGAGCAGTCCCCCAGTGAGATTCAGCAACTTCAGGAACAGTCCCCAAGTGGGAGTTAGCAACTTCAGGAACTGTCCCCTCAGTGAGACTCAGCACCTTCAGGAACTGTCTCCCAGTGAGGGTCACCACCTTCAGGAATTGTCCCCCAGTGAGAGACAGCACCTTCAGCAACTGTGCCGTAGTGAGAGTGAACAAACTCAGTAACTGCCTATCGTTAAGATACAGCACCGTCGGGAACTGTTCCCCAGTGAGAGAGAGCACCTTCAGGCACTGTCCCCGAATCACAGTCAGCACCATCAGGAAATGCCCCAAGTGAGAGTCAGCACCTTCAGAAACTGTCCCCCAGTGAGGGTCAGCACCTTAAGGAACTGTATCGTAGTGAGAGTGAACAAACTCAGTAACTGCCTATCGCTGAGATTCAGCACTGTCTGGAACTGTCCCCCAGTGAGAATCAACACCTTCAGGAACTGTCTCCCAGTGAGAGTCAGCACCTTCAGGAACTGTCCCCCAGTGAGAGTCAGCACCTTCAGGAACTGTCCCCCAGTGAGAGTCAGCACCTTCAGGAACTGCCCACCAGTGAGGATCAGCACCTTCAGGAATTGGCTCCCAGTGAGGGTCACCACAGTCAGAAACATGCCCCAGTGAGAGTCAGCGCCTTCAGGTACTCTCCCCCAGTGAGAGTCAGCGCCTTCAGGAACTGACCAACGGTGAGAGTCAGCAGATTCAAGAACTATCCCCCAGTGGGAGTCTGCATCGTCAGGAACTGTCCCGAGGGAGGGTCTGCAGTATCAGGAACTGTCCCCCAGTGAATGTCACCACCTTCAGGAACTGTCCCCCTGTGAGAGTCAGCACCTTCAGGAACTTTACCGTAGTGAGAGTGAACAAACTCAGTAACTACCTAATGTTAAGATATAGCACCATCGGGAACTGTTCCCCAGTGAGAGTCAGCACCTTCAGGATCTGTCCCCCAGTGAGAGTCATCACCTTCAGGAACTGTCCTCCAGTGAGATTCAACACCTTCAGGAACTTTCTCCCAGTGAGAGTCAGCACCTTCAGGAACTGTCCCCCGGTCAGAGTCAGCACCTTCAGGATCTGTCCCCCAGTGAGAGTCAGCACCTTCAGGATCTGACCAACAGTGAGATTCAGCCCCTTCAGGAACTGACCAACAGTGAGAGTCAACAGATTCAGGAACTAGCCCCCAGTGGGAGTCTGCACCATCAGGAACTATCCCCAAGGGAGGATCAGCACCTTCAGGAACTGTCTCCCAGTGAGGGTCACCACCTTCAGGAACTGTCCCACAGTGAGAGTCAGCACCTTCAGGAACTCTCCCCCAGTGAGAATCAGCACCTTCAGGAACTAACCAACAGTGAGAGTCGGCACCTTCAGGGGCTGTCTCTCAACGTGTGGCAGCATCTTCTGGAACTGTGTCCCAGTGAGTTTTAGCACCTTCAGGAAGTGTAAGTCATTTGCACTCATGGGCCTTCTATTCTTTGTGGCCTGGCTGCAGTTCCAGCAGTGACCACCAGTCAAACGCGGGGCTGCTGGGACTACAGCTGTCCGATAGGCCGGCAGTTCTCTCTGGCTTGGAGTGGAAGTCTCACCTTCAACCAGGACAAAGCATCCCGCTTGATTGGCCCCCCTTCTAAAAACATTCGATCCCTCTACCACTGATGCACAGGAGCAGCAGTGTGTGTGCCATCCACAAGATGCACTGCAGGAATTCACCAAGGCTCCTTCGACAGCACCTTCCAAATCTATACAAACATACAAACATAGGAATTAGGAACAGGAGTCAGCCACTCGGCCCCTTGAACCTGTTCCACCTTTCAATTACATCGTGGCTGTGCGGATCATAAGCTCAGCTCCATATTTCTGCCTACTCCTGATAACCCTTCACCCCTTGCTCATCACGAATCTATCTAACCCTGCCAGAAAATATTCAATGGCTCTGCTTCCACCGCCTTTTGACGAAGATTTCCAAAGGTTCACGACCCTCTGACAGAAGAAATCTATCCTCACCTCTATCCTAAATGGATGATCTTCTTAATTTTAAACAGTGACCTCCTAATTCTAGATTATCCCGCAAGAGGAAACATCCTTTCCACATCCACCCTGTCCAAGACCTCTCAGGATCTGTTTTCTGTTTCAATTAAGTCGCCTCTTACTCTTCTAAACTCTAGCGGATACAAGTCTAACCTGTCGATCCTTTCTTAACAAGACAACCCACCCATTCCTGGTATTTGTCTGGTAAATCTTCTCTGAACTGCTTAAAATGCATTTACATCCTTCCTTAAATAAGGAGACCAATACTGTACACAATACTCCAAATGTGGTCTCATCAGCACCCTGTACAACTGAAGCATAACCTCCCTACTTTTGTATTCAGTTCCCATCGCAATAAACAATAACATTCTATTAGCTTTCCTAACATCTAGAAGGACAAGGGCATCAGATGCATGGGAAAACCATCATCTGCAAGTACCCCTGAAAGTCACTCACCATACGGACTTGGAAATATATTGCCCTTTGTTCACAGTCGCTGGGTCAAAATCCTGAAACTCCCTTCCTAACAGCACTGTGGGTGTACCTACACCACATGGACTGCAGCGGCTCAAGAAGGCAGCTCACCACCACCTTCTCAAGGACAATTAGGGATGGGCAATAAATGCTGGCCCAGCCAGCGAAGCCCACATTCCGTGAATGAATTTTTTAAATTGCTACGTGATGTAACACACATTGAAATGGTAACACAGGCACCCAATTTACAAACAGTAACACATGTGGCCAGGATTTTCAGTCGACCTGCAGGGGTGGGCCCGACACACCTGAGCGTTAAATGATGCTCAATGATGTCATCGCGCTGCCTCGCGATGTTTCACTCGGTGGGTGCTGCTGGAGTCAGCTGTGCAGTGGCCAATAATTAAGAGACCTATTAAGGCCATTAACAAAATAATTGATGTCAAGTATACGCTGCCTGGCCCCTTATCTTAGGAAGGATGTTCTGGCCCTGGAGAGGGTCCAGAGGAGGTTCTTGAGAACGATCCCAGGAATGAAAGGCTTAACATATGAGGAACGTTTGAGGACTCTGGGTCTATACTTGATGGAGTTTAGAAGGATGAGGGGGGATCTGATTGAAACTTACAGAATACTGAAAGGCCTGGATAGAGTGGACGTGGGGAAGATGTTTCCATTAGTAGGAGAGACAAGGGCCCGAGGGCACAGCCTCAGAGTAAAGGGAAGACCTTTTAGAACAGAGATGAGGAGAAACTTCTTTAGCCAGAGAGTGGTGAATCTATGGAATTCATTGCCACAGAAGGCTGTGGAGGCCAGGTCATTGAGTGTATTTAAGACCGAGATAGATAGGTTCTTGATTGGTAAGGGGATCAAAGGTTATGGGGAGAAGGCGGGAGAATGGGGTTGAGAAACTTATCAGCCATGATTGAATGGCGGAGCAGACTCGATGGGCCGAATGGCCTAATTTCTGCTCCTTTGTCTTATGGTCTTACGGTGGGCGGGCAGGCGGAAATGCCAAACGGCCTTAATGTTCTTTAGGAAACCTCATCCACAAGCGCAATGAGGTTTCCCGAAGCTTTTATGAATTAAGTAAAAAGTTTTCCTGAAAAATAAAAACATGCCCCATCTCATGTCACGCACTTCATTCAATTTTTATTGGTTTTACTTCTTGTTTTCAAAAGCGCTTCAATCTCCCTGAGGCCGCTCCATGCCTGGGACCACCCCCTTTCGCTCCCTCTGAGCCCACCCAACACGGGAAAAATTCAGGCCACAGTCACATAGTAACACATACATTCAGTTACATACATACAAACCCTGCAGCATCAACAGTTAAGGTTGAGCATAGGGTACTGGAGACGTATTTAAAGCAATTAAGCTAATACCCAGCAGAGGTTGCTGCAGGACTGTGTAACACACACCCACTTTATTCAGTGTCTACTCTCGCTCTGAGTGCTGGTCCTCGTGACTGTGAGGAGGGGGAGGTCCCAAAAAATTTCACTAGCCGGGAGAGGGCGGAAATAAAATGTTTCACTGACTCTACAATTTAACTGGAACTCAACAGAGAATGAACAATATATGGCGGTCATTAACTGATTAAAATCACAGGCCCAAAATTGGGTGTGAATTACAGGGAGGAAGTGCTACTGCTGGAGGAGGAGAGAAAGAAAGGACTTACATTTATATAGCGCCTTTCATAACCTCAGCACTTCCAAAGGCACTTCCTAGCCAATGACGTGCTTCTGAAATGTAGTCACTGTTGGAATGCAGGAAACGTGGCAGCCAGTTTTCACAACCAAAACAGCAATGTGATATTAACCAGATAATCTTTTTTTATTCATTCAAGGGATGTGAGCCTCACTGGCTGGGCCAGCATTTATTGCCCATCCCTAGTTGCCCTTGAGAAGGTGGTGGTGAGCTGCCTTCTTGAACCGCTGCAGTCTATGTGGTGTAGGTACACCCACAGTGCTGTTAGGGAGGGAGTTCCAGGATTTTGACCCAGTGACGGTGAAGGAACAGCGATATATTTCCAAGTCAGGATGGTGAGTGGCTTGGAGGGGAACTTCCAGGTGGTTGTGTTCCCATCTATCTGCTGCCCTTGTCCTTCTTGATGGTAGTGGTCGTGGGTTTGGAAGATGCTATTGAAGGAGGCTTGGTCAATTCATGCAAAGCATCTTATAAATGTTACACACTGCTGCTACTGTGCATGTGGAGGGAGTGAATGTTTGTGGATGTGGTGCCAATAAAGCGGGTTGCTTGGTCCTGGACGGTGTCAAGCTTCTTGAGTGTTGTGGGACCTGCACTCATCCAGGCAAGTGGGGAGTATTCCATCACACTCCTGACTTGTGCCTTGTAGATGGTGGACAGGCTTTGGGGAGTCAGGAGGTGAGTTACTCGTTGCACGATTCCTAGCCTCTGACCTGCTCATGTAGCCACAGTATTTATATGGCTAGTTCAGTTCAGTTTCTGGTCAATGGTAATGCCCAGGATGTTGATGGTGGGGTATTCAGTGATGGTAATGCCATTAAACATCAAGGGTGATGGTTGGAATGTCTCCTGTTGGAGATGGTCATTGCCTGACACTTGTGTGGTGTGAATGTTACTTGCCACTTGTCAGCCCAAGCCTGGATATTGTCCAGGTCTTGCTGCATTTGAACATGGACTGCTTCAGTATGTGAGGAGTTACGAATGGTGCTGAACATTGTGCAACCATCAGTGAACATCCCTACTTCTCACCTTATGATGGAAGGAAGGTCATTGATGAAGCAGCTGAAGATGGTTGGGCCGAGGACACTACCCTGAGGAACTCCTGCAGTGATGTCCTGGAGCTGAGATGATTGACCTCCAACAACCACAACCATCTTCCTTTGTGCTAGGTATGGCTCCAGCTAGGGGAGATTCCCATTGACTCCAGTTTTGTTAGGGCTCCTTGATGCCACACTCTGTCAAATGCCGCCTTGATGTCAAGGGCAGTCACTCTCACCTCACCTCAGGAGTTCAGCTCTTTTGTCCATGTTTGAACCAAGGCTGTAATGAGGTCAGGAGCTGAGTGGCCCTGACAGAACCTAAACTGGGCATCAGTGTGCAGGTTATTGCTAAGCAAGTGCTGCTTGATAGCACTGCTGGTGACCTCTTCCATTACTTTATTGATGATCGAGAGTAGTCTGATGGGGTGGGAATAGGCCGGGTTGGATTTGTCCTGCTTTTTGTGTACAGGACATACCTGGACAATTTTCCACATAGCCAGGTAGATGCCAGTGTTGTAGCTGTACTGGAACAGCTTGGCAAGGGGCATGGAAAGGTCAGGAGCACAAGTCTTCAGTACTATTGCCGGAATATTGTCAGGTCCCATAGCCTTTGCAGTATCCAGTGCCTTCAGCCGTTTCTTGACATCACATGGAGTGAACCGAATTGACTGAAGACTGGCATCTGTGATGCTGGGGACCTCCGGAGGAGGCCAAGATGAATCATTCACTCAGCACTTCTGGCTGAACATTGTTGCAAATGCTGCAGCCTTATCTTTTGCACTGATGTGCTGGTCTCCTCCATCATTGAGGATGGGGATATATGTGGAGCCTCCTCCTCCAGTGAGTTGTTTAATTGTCCAACACCGTTCACACCTGGATGTGGCAGGACTGCAGAGCTTAGATCTGATCCGTTGGTTGTGGGATCGCTTAGCTCTGTCTATCACTTGCTGCTTATGCTGTTTGGCACACAAGTAGTCCTGTGTTATAGCTACACCAGGTTGACACCTCATTTTAGGTATGCCTGGTGCTGCTCCTGGCATGCCCTCCTGTACTCTTCATTGAACCAGGACTGATCCCCTGGTTTGATGGTAATGGTAGAGTGGGGGATATGCCGGGCCATGAGGTTACAGATTGTGTTTGAGTACAATTCTGCTGCTGCTGATGGCTCACAGCACCTCATGGATGCCCAGTCTTGAGTTGCTAAATCTGTTCAAAATCTATCCCATTTAGCACGGCGGTAGTGCCACACAACACGATGGAGGGTGTCCTCAATGTGAAGGTGGGACTCCGCCTCCACAACACTCCTCCGTGATCACTCCTACCAATACTGCCATGGACAGATGTATGTGTGGCAGGCAGGTTGGTGAGGATAAGGTCAAGTCTGTTTTTCCCCCTTATTGTTCCCTCACCACCCGACACAGACCCAGTCTAGCAGCTATGCCCTTTAGGACTCAGCCAGCTCGGTCAGTAGTGGTGCTACCGAGCCACTCTTGGTGATGGACATTGAAGTCCTCCACCCAGTGTACATTCTGCGCCTTTGCCACCCTCAGTGCTTCCTCCAAGTTGTGTTCAATATGGAAGTGCACTGACTCATCAGCTGAGGGAGGGTGGGACGTGGTAATCAACAGGAGGTTTCCTTGTCCATGTTTGACCTGATGCCATGAGGCCTCATGGGGTCTGGAGTCAACCCTGGGGTCCAGCCATCTTCAGCTACTTCATCAATGACATTCCTTCCACCCTAAGGTCAGAAGTGCAGATGTTTGCTGATGATTTCACAAATGTTCAATACCATTCGCAACTCCTCAGATAATGAAACAATCCATGCAAGACCTAAACGATACTCAGGTAGGTGGCAAGTAATGTTCATGACATAGGAGTTCCAGGGATTGACTATCAGCAGTAGGAGAGAACCTTTGACAGAATCAGCATGGATTTACGAAAGGGAAATCATGCTTGACAAATCTACATGAATTTTTCGAGAATGTAACTAGTAGAGTTGATGAGGGGGAGCCAGTGGATGTGGTTTATTTGGACTTTCAGAAGGCTTTCGACAAAATCCCACATAAGAGATTAGCATGTAAAACTAAAATTATGGGATTGGGGGTAGTGTATTGAGATGGATAGAAAACTGGTTGGCAGATAGGAAACAAATAGTAAGAATAAACCAGTCTTTTTCCAAATAGCAGGCAATAACCAGTGGGGTACCCCAGGGATTGGTGCTGGGACCCCAGCTATTCACAATATAATTATATAATATCACAATTAATGATTTAGATGAGGGAACTAAATGTAATATCTCCAAATTTGCAGATGACACAAATCTGGGTGGGAGGTTGAGCTGTGAGGAGGATGCAGAGATGCTTCAGTGTGATTTGGACAAGCTGAGTGAGTGGCCAAATGCATGGCAGATGCAGGGTAATGTGGTTAAATGTGAGGTTATCCATTTTGGTAGCAAAAACAGAAAGGCAGATTATTATCTGAATGGCTATAAATTGAGAGAGGGGAATGTGCAATAAGACCTGGGTGTCCTTGTACACCAGTCACTGAAGGCAAGCATGCAGGTGCAGCAGGCAGTAAAGAAGGCAAATGGTATGTTGGCCTTCAGAGTGAGAGGATTCAAGTCCAGGAGCAGGGATGTCTTGCTGCAATTATACAGGGCCTTGGTGAGATCACACTTGGAATATTGTGTGCAGTTTTGGTCTCCTTATCTAAGGAAGGATGTTCTTGCTATAGAGGGAGTGCAGCGAAGGTTTACCAGACTGATTCCTGGGATGGCGGGACTGATATATGAGGAGAGATTGAGTCGGTTAGGATTATATTCACTGGAGTCCAGAAGAATGAGGGGGAATCTCATAGAAACCTATAAAATTCTAACAGGACTAGACAGGGTAGATGCAGGAAGGATGTTCCCAATGGTGAGGGAGTCCAGAACCAGGGGTCACAATCTGAGGATACGGGGTAGACCATTTAGGACTGAGATAAGGAGAATTTTCTTCACCCAGAGAGTGGTGATCCTGTGGAATTCACTACCGCAGGAAACAGTTGAGGCCAAAACATTGAATGTTTTCGAGAAGGAGTTAGATATAGCTCTTGGGGCAAAAGGCATTAAAGGACATGGGGAGAAAGCAGGAGCAGGCTATTGAGTTGGATGATCAGTCATGATCATAATGAATGGTGGAGCAGGCTTGAAGGGCTGAATGGCCTCCTCCTGCTCCTAGTTTCTATGTTTCTATGACATTCAACATCGTTGACACTGATGAATCCTCCACCATTAATATTTTGGAGTTTACCATTAGAAAGAAGTGGATTTGTGTTTTGTATTATATGTAGCACTTTCCATAACCACCAGATGTTGCAGAGCACTTTTCTCCTTGGCCCTGAAATTTATTTCTCTTCAGATAATTACCCGATACCCTTTGCGAAGCCATGATTGAATCTGCCCCTATCACACTCTCAGGCAGTGCGTTCCAGGTCCCAAATTCTTTCTGTATAAAAAAAATCTTTCCTCATGTCACTATTGTTTCTTTTTCCATTCACTTTAAATCAGTGTTCTCATCTTCTGAACAGTTAAAGAATTCTTAAACAGCACCTTCCAAATCCACATCCTCAACCACCCAGAAGGACAGGGGCAGCTGACACCATCACCTGGAAGTTCCCCTCCAAGCTACACACCATCCAGACTTGGAAATGTATCACCATTCCTTCACTGTCACTGGGTCAAAGTCCTGGAACTACCTCCCTTACAGCACTGAGGGTGTACCTACACCACATGGACTGCAGCGGTTCAAGAAGGCAGCTCACCACCACTTTCGCAAGGCAATTAAGGATGGGCAGTAAATGCTGGCCCAGCCAGCAATGCCCATATCCTATGGAGGAATATAAAAACATAATGTGCCTATATATCTAAGAAGTACGAAGGATTAGAGGGACCTTGGTGTACGTGTCCATAGATCCCTGAATGTAGCAGCACAGGTAGATAAGGTAGTTAAGAAGGCAGATGGGATACTTGCCTTTATTAGCCGGGGCATAGAATATAAGAGTAGGGAGGTTATGTTGGAGCTGTATAAAACACTAGTTTAGACCACAGCTGGAGTACTGTGTGCAGTTCTGTTCGCCACATTACAGGAAGGATGTGATTGCACTGGAGCGGGTGCAGAGGAGATTCACCAGGATGTTGCCTGGGCTGGAGAGTTTCACCTACGAAGAGAGACAGGATAGGCTGGGGTTGTTTTCCTTAGAGCGGAGAAGGCTGAGGGGTGGGGGTGGAACCTGATAGAGGTGTACACAATTATGAGGGCATAGATGGGGTGGATAGGAAGGAGCTTTTCCCCTTAGCGGAGGTGTCAATAACCAGGGGGCATAAATTTAAGGTAAGGGGCAGGAGGTTTAGAGGGGATTTGAGGAAAACTTTTTCACCCAGAGGGTGGTTGGAATCTGGAACACACTGCCTGAGGGGGTGGTAGAGGCAGGAACCCTCACAAAATTTAAGAAATATTTAGATGAACACATGAAACGCCATAGCATACAGGGCTACAGGCCAAGTGCTGGAAAATGGGATTAGAGTAGATAGGTGCTCGATGGCTGGCATGGACACAATGGGCTGAAGGGCCCGTTTCTGTGCTAAATAACTCTTAACTTCATGATGTTAAAGCACAGAAGGTGGCCATTCAGCCACGTAGCCTGTGCTGGATCTTTAAAACAGCTATCCAAACAGTCCCACTTCCTGCCTCTGCTCTTTTCCCTATAACCCTGCCATTTTTGCAATTCAGGTACGTATCTATTTAATCAAGAGTTCATGCTAAGAGTTAATATTAGTTAATATTAAAGCTGCTTCCACCTTCCAGCTAAACTCTGAAGGATAACAGTTCTCCTCGTTTTCCCCTCCTGCATTTTCTGCAAATTATCCTAAACCTACAAACTGAGAAACATTTTATTGAATTTCAGCGGACCAAATTAAGGTGGAGATGCAAAAAAACAAAACATGAAGCGCCCGAACAGGGACTTGAACCCTGGACCCTCAGATTAAAAGTCTGATGCTCTACCGACTGAGCTATCCGGGCCCTGACGATGGTTCATTCCTAAAGAGCTTGTAACCTAGAATGTTACATGGTTACGTGATGACGTCAATTCGTAGGGGGAATTCCCCCCTCCCGCCCCAGCTTCGCAACAGTGCAACAATCAGCGGAGGGAATCCCCCTCCGTGTAGCGTCTGGCGCTGGGACTGGAACAAATTGCTCCACCTCAACCCAAAGTCATTTCGGTTATCTCTCTAAAAACCCCTGATCACTGCCAGGCTGGAAGGGTTGCACCGCCTCCTGGAATGTTTCAAGACATTGATTTTAAAGCGGGGGCAAGAGACCAAGAGAAAAGACTGTGGGAGACACGGGATTTCACTCCAACGAGCACAACCCCCTTAAGACTATTTTTGGATTCAGTACCTGGTTGCCTCACCTCCATACAAAACTTGGCAGATTCCTAGGGCGAACCTCTCAGTTACCCCTCTCTCTCTCTCTCTCACACACACACACACACACACAGAGGGAGAACCTCGAAACATCAAGGTGACCAGGACAAGGTGCACGGTTTCCGACATTACAACAGCAACAACACTTCAGAAGTCCTTCGTGGGCTGTGAAACATCTTGGGAGATCCTGAGATCTTGATAGGCGCTACATTATTGTATGCTTTGCTTTCTTATACTGTATTTCTGAACTGGTGTCAAAGTTTGCTTGGTAAAACTCCAATAAAGCTCTTTGGGAAAACAAAAACAGAATTACCTGGAAAAACTCAGCAGGTCTGGCAGCATCGGCGGAGAAGAAAAGAGTTGACGAACCTCATGACCCTTCGACAGAACAAGTTCTGTCTTTTCTTCTCCGCCGATGCTGCCAGACCTGCTGAGTTTTTCCAGGTAATTCTGTTTTTGTTTTGGATTTCCAGCATCCGCAGTTTTTTTGTTTTTAAGCTCTTTGGGAAGTTTGACTACGTCAAAGGCACTATATAAATGCAGGTTGCTGTTGATGTTACGGCCGTAAAACGCCCCGAGAGGCTAATGCTAGTTAATTTTTAACAATAAGAACTTGCTTTTTTTTATAGTTGGTTACAAGTCTGAGCTCCAGGAGATGTGATTTTCACTAGTGTTAATGGGCTGGTAGGAACTTTTTTAAAAAATATATATACTCTATTCATAAAATATCTGGAAAACCATTCCAAAACATTTCAAAATCACCATCACAAAAGTACAATCAGATTCAGCTTTTACACATGGATCCCGAGGTGCATCAATACAATCAATGAATATTACAATCATTTCAATATGGTCATTACAGACAATCAGACAATGGTATTGGAGTTATCAACATACATCATGTTGTACTGTGGACACGATCCATTTTCGACCTCCAGATAAAGCGGAAGATGGCTCGGGTGATCGCCACCGCGCAGGAGTGTGGAATGGGCCAGACCTGCGCCACTTACAGCAACAGCGAGAGTGCCTCACACCTGATGACCAGGTTCTTACCCACAGTGAAGAGGGAGCGTCGCTCCCACATGCCCAGTTTTCTTTGCACCATAGACACTTGCTCCTTCCAGTTTCTAACGCATGCCCTGGTCCCTCTGAACCATATCCCCAGCACCTTCAGGCCGTCAGCCCTGACAGTGAAGGGGACAAAGGATCGGTCAGCCCAGTTCCCGAAGAACATGGCCTCGCTCTTCCCACGATTTACCTTGGCTCCCGAGGCCAGTTCGAACTGGTCGCAGATGTGGATCAGTCTGCGCACCGACAGCGGATCCAAGCAGAAGATGGAGACATCGTCCATGTACAGGGAGGCTTTGATCTGAGTGCCTCCACTGCCTGGGATCATCACTCCTCTTATGCCCAGATCCTTCCTGATGGACTCAGCAAAGGGTTCTATGCAACACACAAACAGAACAGGGGAGAGAGGGCAGACCTGCCTGACTCCAGATTTAATAGGAAAGCTATCTGTTTCCCACCCATTGATTGAGACTGCGCTACTGATGTTAATGTAGAGCAGTTGAATCCGATTGTGAATTCCCTCCCCAAACCCCATTTAGGAGAGCACATCCACCATGTAGGTGTGCGATATTCTGTCAAAGGCCTTCTCCTGATCAAGGCTGATGAGGCAGGTGTCCACAGCCCTGCCTTGCACATAGGCAATTGTATCCCTGAACAGCACGAAGCTGTCAGAGATCTTCCTGCCAGGCACAGCGCAGATCTGGTCAGGGTGGATCACCAGTTCCAGAGCGGACTTGACCCAATTGCCGATGACCTTGGACAGAATCTTATAGTCCACATTCAACAGTGAAATGGGTCACCAATTTCTAATTTCCTCCCTTTCCCCCTTGTGCTTGTAGATGAGGGTGATGATGCCTTTCCTCATGGATTCTGACATGCTGCCGGCCAGGAGCATACTCTCATACACTTCTAGCAGGTCTGGGCCCACCCAATCCCACAGAGCCGAATACAACTCCACCGGCAAGCCTTCGCTTCCGAAAGTTTTACTCTTCTCGAAGGACTCAAGGGCCTTGGTCAGTTCGTCAGGAGTTAGCGGTTAGGAACTTATGTTAGTGTCAAGAGTAACGCCAGAGATATGAGAGGCTCCATTTCACTTCTTGCTAGGTGCCCATCTGTTTCCAGCCGCCTTTAATATAGAAACACGGCAGTGCATTCCACAAGAATGGGTTCAGGGGTGAGGAACTTTAATTATGAAGATCGATTGGAGAAGTTGGGACTGTTTTCCTTGGATGAGAAGGTTGAAAGGAGATTTGATACAGATATTCAAAGTCATGAGGGGTCTGGACAGAGTAGATAGGGAGGAACTGTTCCTATTTGTGAAAGGATGGAGAATGAGAGGGCACAGAGTTACAGTGATTAACAAAAGAAGCAAAAGTGACATGAGGAAAATCTTTTTCAAACAGCGAGTGGCTAATGTCTAGAGTGCCCTGCCTGAGAGTGTGGTGGAGGCAGGTCAGTTGAGGCATTCAAAAGGGAATCAGACTGTTAGCTGAAGAGGAAGAATGTGCAGGGTTACGGGTGAAGGCGGGAGAGTAGCACTAGGTGGGCCAAATGGCCTCCTTCTGCACTGTAAGAATTCTGTGATTCTGTAATTAACTCCAGGTCCCAACCACTCACTGTGTAACAAAGTTTCCTCATTGTTGCTGCTTCATTTGCCAATCACCTTAAATCAATGTCCTCTGGTATGAGATCCTTTCACCAATGGGAACACTTTCTCCCCATCTACTCTGTCCAGGTCACTACTGCTATCCGAGCTTGCTGTTGATATAGAGATCAGCAACATTGGAAATGGCGGCTCCTTCAGTTCTGTCCCTGAGGGCAGGACCAACTTACAGCACTACATTCTCCACCACAGGCAGGGTAGGTCCTGAATTCAACCCCAGCCCAAACAGTGATTGAACCCTGTGCTGTTGGCACCGATCTGATCCACTGCCCCCACCCCAACCACCCAAGAAGTCCAAGTTGCTGTACTTACACGCAGGTTGTAGTTCTGAATACTGATGGAAGACACTCCAATTCTATTGAATTGTAGAATGGTTACAGCACAGAAAGAGCTGACCAGGAATCTCTCCTGCTCTTACCACCTGTCATTGGCATATGTCAGAAGGAACATAGGAACAGGAGAATTCAGCCCTTCAAGCCTGCTCCGCCATTCCATATGATCATGGCTGATTGAACACTTCAATGCCTTTTACCCACACCATCCCCATAACCCTTTATGTTATCGATAATCAAAAATCTATCAATTTCTACCTTAAACTTATTCAATGACTGATCTTCCACTGCCCTCTGGGGTAGAGAATTCCAAAGGTTCACAACCCTCTGAGAAAAGAAATTTTTCCTCATCTCGGCCCTAAGTGGCTTCCCCCTTATTTTGAAATTGTGTCCCCTGGTTCTAGACTCCCCAACCAGGGGAAGCATCTTACCTGCATCTACTCTGTCTAGTCCTTTAAGTATATTGTAGGTTTCAATGAGATCACCTTTCATTCTTCAAAACCCTAGAGAATACAGACCCAGTTTCCCAATTAGGAGGAGGTGATGGTATGGTGGTATTGTCACTAAGCTTGTGAATCCAGTAACCCAGCCTAATACACTGGGGTGCAAATCCCACCACAGCAGAATTTAATAATTTGGAATTAAAAGGAATGATTGTTGTAAAAATCCATTTGGTTCACCAATGCCACTGTTTGATTAACCAAGGCTTCAATATTCCTGTGTTTACATCCTCTTGTGACGGTTAACATTACCTGCATGTTAGCTTTCAGTGACATATGGACAAGGTCTCCCAGGTCCCTTTGTACATCTACACTTTCTAATCTCTTACCATTTAGGAAATACTCTGCACATCTGTTCCTCTTACCAAAGTGGATAACCTCACATTTTCCCACATTATATTCCATCTGCTATGTTCTTGCCCACTCACTAAGTCTGTCCAAATCCTCCTGTAGCCGCTTTACATCTTCCTCACAATACACATTCCTGCCTAGCTTTGTATCAACCACGAACTTGGAAATATTGCATTTGGTCCCCACATCCAAATCATTGATATATATTGTGAACAGCTGGGGCCCAAGTACTGATCTTTGTGGTACCTCACTAGTCACAGTCTGTCAACATGAGAATGACCCATATACTCCGGCCCCCTCCCACAATTCTTTCTCCGGTATATCAATGATTACTTTGGTGCTGCTTCATGCTCTCGTCGGGACTTGGAAAAATTTATTAATTTTGCTTCCAATCTCCACCCCGCCATCATTTTCACGTGGTCCATCTCTGACACTTCCCTTCCCTTCCTTGACCTCTCTGTCTCAATTTCTGGTGATAGACTGTCCACCAATATCCATTACAAGCCTACCAACTCCCACAGCTACCTCGACTACAGCTCCTCACACCCTGCTTCCTTTAAGGACTCCATCCCATTCTCTCAGTTCCTTCGCCTCCGTCGCATCTGTTCTGATGATGCTACCTTCAAAAACAATTCCTCTGACATGTCTTCCTTCTTCCTTAACCGAGGTTTTCCACCCATGGTTGTTGACAGGGCCCTCAACTGTGTCCGGCCCATCTCCTGCGCATCCGCCCTCACACCTTCTCCTCCCTCCCAGAAACATGATAGGGTCCCCCTTGTCCTCACTTATCACCCCACCAGCCTCCGCATTCAAAGGATCATCCTCCACCATTTCCACCAACTCCAGCATGATGCCACCACCAAACACATCTTCCCTTCACCCCCCCCAGCAGCATTCCATAGGGATCGTTCCCTCCGGGACACCCTGGTCCACTCCTCCATCACCCCCCTACTCCTCAACCCCCACCTATGGCACCTCGCCATGCCCACGCAAAAGATGCAACACCTGCCCCTTCACTTCCTCTCTCCTCACCGCCCAAGGGCCCAAACACTCCTTTCAAGTGAAGCAGCATTTCACTTGCATTTCCCCCAACTTAGTCTACTGCACTCGTTGTTCCCAATGCAATCTCCTCTACATTGGAGAGACCAAATGTAAACTGGGTGACTGCTTTGCAGAACACCTGTGGTCTGTTCGCAAGAATGACCCAAACCTCCCTGTCGCTTGCCATTTTAACACTCCACCCTGCTCTCTTGCCCACATGTCTGTCCTTGGCTTGCTGGATTGTTCCAGTGAAGCCCAACACAAACTGGAGGAACAGCACCTCATCTTCCGACTAGGCACTTTACAGCCTTCCAGACTGAATATTGAATTCAACAACTTTAGATCTTGAACGCCCTCTTCCATCCCCACCCCTTTTCCGTTTCTTCCCCCATCCTTTTGTTTTTTCCAATAATTTATATAGATTTTTCTTTTCCCACCTATTTCCATTATTTTTAAATCTTTTATGCCCTGCTAGTCTTTCCACCCCACCCCCACTAGAGCTTTACCTCGAGTGCCCTACCATCCATTCTTAATTAGCATGTTCGTTTAGATAATATCACCATCTTCAACACCTCTGTGTTCTTTTGTTCTTTTGTCTGTGACATCTTTTGATGATCTGCTCCTATCACTGCTTGCTTGTCCCTACAACCACACCACCCCCCTCCACTTCTCTCCCCCAACCGAACACCCCCCCCCCCCACCTTAAACCAGTTTATATTTCACCCCTCTCCTAATATTCACTCAGTTCTGTTGAAGGGTCATGAGGACTCGAAACATCAACTCTTTTCTTCTCCGCCAATGCTGCCAGACCTGTTGAGTTTTTCCAGGTATTTCTGTTTTTGTTTTGGATTTCCAGCATCCGCAGTTTTTTGTTTTTATCATATATTCCTACTCTCTGTTATCTGCCTGTTAACCGATCCTTAATCCATGCCAGTATAATGCCTCCTATCCCATGTGCTTTTATTTTGCTGATCAACTTCCTGTGGGCGACTTTATAAAAATCCTTCTGAAAATCCAAGTGTACTACGTCCATCGACTCTCCTTTATCAATTTTGTTAGTAACATCCTCAAAAAACTCCAACAAGCTCATCAAACATGAATTCCCATTTGTAAATCCATGCTGACCATGTCCAATCAGATCATGATTATCCAAGTATCCATTTATTCACATCCTTTATAATAGATTCTAGCATTTTCCCTACTACTGATGTAAGGGTATCAGGCCTGTAGTTCCCTGTTTTCTCTCTCCCTCCCTTCTTAAATAGTGGGGTGACATTCGCTACCTTCCAATCTTCAGGAACAATTCCAGAATCTATGGGATTTCAGAAAATGACCACCAGTGCATCCATTATCTCTACAATAACCTCTTTCAACACTCTGAATATCAGGTCCCTGGGACTTATCAGCTTTCAGTCCCATTAATTCCTCTAATGCAACCTTCCTACTTATGCTAATTTCCTTCAACTCCTCAATCTCCCTTGTCCCTTTGATTTCTAAATCTGGGAGATTTCCTGTATCTTCAAAGTAACCATTTAGCTTCCCTGCCAAATCTCTATTCCTCATTATGAATTCTCCTGACTCTACCTGTAACGGACCCACATTTGTCTTTTATTCTTATTCATTCGCGGATGTGGGCTTCGCTGGCTGGGCCAGAGATTATTGCCCATCCCTAGTTGCCCTTGAGAAGGTGGTGGTGAGCTGCCTTCTTGAACCACTGCAGTCCATGTGGTGTAGGTACACCCACAGTGCTGTTAGGAAGGGAGTTCCAGGATTTTGACCCAGCGACAGTGAAGGAACGGTGATATATTTCTAAGTCAGGATGGTGAGTGACTTGGAGGGGAACTTCCAGACGGTGGTGTTGCCGTCTCTCTGCTGCCCTTGTCCTTCTAGATGGTGGTGGTCATGGGTTTGGAAGGTGCTGTCTAAGGAGCCTTGGTGAATTGCTGCAGTGCATTTTGTAGATGGTACACACTGCTGCTACTGTACATCAGTGGTGGAGTGGGTAAACAATTGTGAATGTGGTGGCCAATCAAGTGGGCTGCTTTGTCCTGGATGGTGTTGAGCTTCTTGAATGTTGTGGGAGCTGCACTCATCCAGGCAAGTGGAGAGTATTCTATCACACTCCTGACTTGTGCCTTGTAGATGGTGGACAGGCTTTGGGGAGTCAGGAGGTGAGTTACTCGCCACAGGATTCCCAGCCTCTGACCTGCTCTTGTAGCCACATTATTTATATGGCTAATCCAGTTCAGTTTCTTAGCCAAATGCTTCCTTTTTACATACCTTGGGAGGCTTTTACAGTCTGTTGACACTCAGCCTGTTTGGCTGCATTACAAATGCACTTTTTTTGGTCATCAAATTCTGGACTTGAACCCAGACTATGTGCAACATACATATCGATAGCAACACCTTATCTATGCACATGTTTGAAGTTGTGAGTTTATTTATGAACATGTTGCTGAAGAAAAGCATCCACATTTGTACCGCATCTGTGGCACACCGCCATTTTCTGAATCTGTATTCATTGAATTTATGAACTTGGCAATGTACGCAGTTGAGTTTAATTTTAATGATACCATGTGTGTCTAAATAGATGACGTAGTCCATATGATTGCCTCTAGGTCCAGCGCTCGCTAACACTTTTGTCGGTTTCCATAAGAAATGTGTTTTTGATGGAATAAGCCCTTGTCTCCTATCTCATGTGTTACGGGTAGGAGGGGGTTTAATTTAACAAACCCTGATTTTTCCTCTCACTACCCGTCCATAAACAGAAAGGTGTTTCTGATCTTCCCCCTTTAGAAGTGGTGGCATGTTTTCTCCAACCCTTCATTTTGGAGTGACCCAATCCTCTATTAATAACTCCACAGCAAACTCGAGATAAGGTAAAATAAGAGGGTTGGTTTATTTTATACACACACGAAATGCAGGAAAGGAGCTTCGCAACACTTTTGCTCTCATACAATAAAAGAAGGATAAGGAGTTCTGTCGAAGGGTCATGAGGACTCAAAACGTCAACTCTTTTCTTCGCCGCCGATGCTGCCAGACCTGCTGAGTTTTTCCAGGTAATTCTGTTTTTGTTTCGAAATGTTAACTCTGCTTCTCTCTCCAAGTTTCTCCTCATCTCAGTCCTAAATGGTCTACCCCGTATACTGAGACTGTGACCCCTTGTTCTAGACTCTCCAGCCAGAGGAAACATCCTCCCTGCATCCAGTCTGTCCAACCCTGTCAGAATTTTATATGTTTCAATGAGATCCCTCTCATTCTCTGTGAATACAGTTCTCGTTGACCCAATCTCTCCTCATACGACAATCCTGCCATCTGGTGGACTTTTGCTGCACTCCCTCTATGGTAAGGAGACCAAAACTGCACACACTACTCCAGGTGTGGTCTCATCAAGGCCCTGTACCGCTGCAGTAAGACATGACCTTGCTCCTGTCCCCTTGCAATGAAGGCCAACATACCATTTGCCTTCTTAGCTGCTTGCTGCACCTGTATGCTTGCTTTCAGTGATCAGTGTACAAGGACACCCAGGTCCCTTTGTACATCAGTATTTCCCAATCTATCACCATTTAAATAATACTCTGCCATTCTGTTTTTCTGACCAAAGTGGATAACTTCCTGCAGCTCCCACAACACTCAAGAAGCTTGACACCATCCAGGACAATGCAACCCGCATGATTGGCACCACATCCACAAACATTCACCCAGTCCACCACTGATGCACAGTAGCAGCAGTGTGTACCATCTACAAGATGTACTGCAACAATTCACCAAGGCTTCTTCGACAGCACCTCCCAACCCCACGACCATGACCATCGAGAAGGACATGGGCAGCAGATACATGGGAATACCACTAGCTGGAAGTTCCCCTCCAAGTCATTCACCATCCTGACTTGGAAATATATCGCCGTTCCTTCACTGTCATCGGGTCAAAATCCTGGAACTCCCTCCCTAACAGCACTGTGGGTGTACCTACACCACGTGGACTGCAGCGGTTCAGGAAGGCAGCTCACCACCACCTTCTCAAGGGCAAGTAGGGATGGGCAATAAATGCTGGCCCAATGAAGCCCATGTTCCATGAACGAATAAAAAAAAAACTTCACACTTATCCATGTTATACTGCATCTGCCAAGTATTTGATCACTCAACTTGTCTAAATCGCCTTGAAGCCTCTTAACGTCCTCCTCACCACTCACACTGCCACCTAGTTTCATGTCATCAGCAAACTTGGAAATATTACTTTTGGTTCCCTCATCCAAATCATTGATAGATATGGTGAATAGCTGGGGACCAAAGGGGGCACTGGGGGAGATGGGGGCATTGGGGAGAGAGGGGCACTGGGGGGGAGAGAGGGAACCGGGGAAGGTACATTGAGGGAGAGGGAGCATTGGGAAGAGTGGGGACTTTGTTTTATTCATTCATGGGATGTGGGCATCGCTGGCTAGGGCAGCATTTATTGCCCTTTCCTTATTCAGAGCACTTTTTTTTAAAGAGTCAACCACACTGCTGTGGGTCTGGAGTCACATGGAGGCCAGACCAGGGGAAGACGGCAGATTTCCTTCCCTAAAGGGCATCAGTGAACATCCGTGGTTAACTAAAGAAGTTAAGGAAAGCATCAAACTTAAAGAAAAAGCACACAACTCCGCAAAGATGAGTAGCAGGACAGGTGATTGGACAGAATATAAAGAACGGCAGAGGATGGCTAAAAGATTAATTAGGAGAAAGAAATTACAGTATGAGAGGAAGCTAGCTCGAAATGCAAAAACTGGTAGCAAGAGGTACTTAAAAAGGAACATAGTAAGTAGAGTGAGTGTTGGTCCTCTAGGGAATGACAGTGGAGAGTTCATAGTACAAAATATGGAAATGGCAGTAGAAATGAACAAATAGTTTGCTGCTGGGTTCACTATAAGAGGATACAAAAATCATTCCAGTAATAGCTGCAAATCAGGACGTGAATGGGAGAAAGGAATTTGGTGAAATTGAAATCACTAGGGAAGCAGTACTGAGCAAACTGACGGAGCTGTGGGCTGGCAAGTCTCCGGGTCCCGATGGACTACATCCTAGGGTCTTAAAAGAGGTGGCTAATGAGGTAGTAGATGCATTGGTGTTAATTTTCCAAAATTCGCTAGGTCCAGGAAAGCTTCCATCAGATTGGACGCTAGCAAATATAACCCCTTTATTCAAGAAGGGAGGGATGCAGAAAACAGGAAACTATAGCCCAGTTAGCTTGCCGTCTGCCATGGGGAAGTTATTAGAATCGATCATTAACGATGTTATACCTGGGCACTTAGAAGTTCTCAAGGCAATCGGGAAGAGTTAGCATCGTTTTGTGAAAGGAAAATCATGTTTAACCAATTTATTGAAGTTTTTTTGAAGGAATAACATGCACGGTGGATAAAGAGGAGCCTGTAGACGTACTGTACTTGGATTTCCAGAAGGCATTTGATATGATGCCACATCAAAGATGATTACGGAAAACATTAGCACATGGTGCAGGGGGTAACATATTAGCATGGATAGAAGACTGGCTGGCTGGCAGAAAACAGAGAGTATGCATAAATGGGTCTTTTTCTGATTGGCAGGGTGTGACGAGTGGAATCCCAAAGGGGCCTGTGCTGGGACCTCAACTTTTTACAATTTACACCAATGACTTAGATAAGGGGAGTGAAGAGATGGTAGCTAAATTTGCAGATGACATAAAGCTGGGTAGGAAAGCATGTTGTGAAGAGGACATGAGGAGATTGTAGATGGATATAGATAGGTGGAGTGAGTGGGCAAAAATCTAGCAAATGGAGTTTAATGTGGGAAAATGTGAAGTTGTTCACCTTGGCAGGAAGAACAAAAAAAGCAGAGTATTAATTAAATGGAGAACAGTTGCATAATTCTGAGATACAGAGGGATCTAGGTGTTCTAGTACATGAGTCACAAAAAGTTAATATGCAGGTACAGCAAGTAAGAAGGCTAATGGAATGTTATCCTTTATTACGAGAGGAATTGAACATAAAAGTAAGGATGTTATGCTTCAGTTATACAGGGCATTGGTGAGGCTGCACCTCGAATATTGTGTGTAATTTTGGTCTCCTTATTTAAGGAAAGATGTAAATGCACTGGAGGCAGTTCAAAGGAGGTTTACTAGATTGATACCTGGAATGAGTGGGCTGTCTTATGAGGAAAGGTTGCACTTGTTTCCACTGGAGTTTAGAAGAGTGAGGGGTGATTTGATTGAAGACTCTGAACGGCCTTGACAAGGTGCACGTCAAAAGGATGTTTCCTTTTGTGGGTGAGTCCAGAACTCGGGGGCACTATTTTAAAGTTAGGGGTCACCCATTTAGGACAGAGATGAGGAGAATTTTTCTCTCTCAGAAGGTTGTGTGACTTTGGAACTCTCTGTCTCAGAAGGTGGTGGAGGCGAGGTCAATGAATATTTTTAAGGCAGAGGTAGATAGATTCTTGTTAGGTAAGAGAATCAAAGGTTATCCGGGTTAGATGGGACCTGATGGCCTGCACCCTAAGGTATTAAAGGAAGAAGCTGCAGAGATAGTGGATGCATTGGTTGTAATCTTCCAGAATTCCCTAGATTCTAGAAAAGTTCCAGCGAATTGGAAAATGGCTAATGTAACATCATTCTTCAAGAAAGGAGGGAGACAGAAAGTAGGAAGTATAGGTCAGTTAGCCTAACAACCGTCATTGGGAAATTGCTGGAATGCGTTATAAAGGAGGTAGTAGCAGGACATTTAGAAAATAATACAATCAGAGTCAATATGGTCTGTGAAAGGGAAATCATGTTTGACTAATTTATTAGAGTTCTTTGAGGATGTAACAAGCAGAGTGGATAAGGGGGAACCAGTAGATGTAGTGTATTTAGATTTCCAAAAGGCATTTAATAAGGTGCCATATGAAAGGTGGAGAGGGGAGGTGGTGGCTTAGTGGTATTGTCACTGGACTAGTTTTCCAGAGACCCAGGGTAATGCTCTGGGGAACTGGCTTTGAATCCCACCACAGCAGATGGTGGAATTTGAATTCAATAAAAATCTGGAATTAAAAGTCTGATGATGACCATGAAACCATTGTCACAACCTGCCATCCTGGTCTCACCTGCGTGTGGCTGACTCTTAAATGATCTCTGAACAAGGGGTAATTAGGGATGGGCAATAAATGTGTGAGTGCATGGATATCTAATTGGCTGACAGTCAGTAAAAATGCGTCATTTTCATGTTGGCAAACTGTAACTAGTGGAGTCTCATCTATTTACAATCTATATCAATGACTTGGGTGAAGGGACCAACTGCATTGTAGCCAAATTTGCTGGTACAAAGGTGGAGAGGAGAGCAAGGAGGGTACAAAGTCTGACAAAGGATGTAAATAAGGATATTAAAAAAAAAGTTGCCAGATGGAGTATTATGTGGGAAAACACGAGGTTGTCCAGTTTGGCAAGAAGAATAGAAAAGCATAATATTATTTAAAAGAAGAGAGGCTGCAGAATGCTGTGGTTGAAAGGGATCTGGGTGTCCCTGCACATGAATCAGCAAGTAATTAGGAAGGCAAATGGCCTTTATTGTAAGGGGATGGTGTATAAAAGTACTATAAGTAGCTATATAAAAGTGGACTGTAAAGGTAGTAGTATAAAGTAGTAGTATGCTACTGCTGTCCCGGGTATTGTGAGACCGCACCTAGAGTACTGTGTACGGCTTTGATCTCCTTACGTGAGGGATGTACTTACATGGGAAGCAGTTCAGAGAAGGCTCACTAGGCTATTTGCTGGAATGAAGGGATGGTCTTATGAGGATAAGTTGAGCACATTGGACCCCTACTCATTGGAGTTTAGAAGAATGACAGGTGATCTATTGAAATATGCAAGATTCTGAGGGGGGCTTGACAGGCTGGAAACTGAGAAAATGTTTCCTCTCGTGGGGGAGGACTGAGGGGCCACATATTCAGAATAAAGGGTTCTCCATTTAAGACAGAGACAAGGAGGAATTTCTTCTCTCAGAGGATCATTAGTCTTTGGAATTCTCTCCCCTTGGGAGCAGTGGAGGCTGGGTTATTGAATATATTCAAGGCTGAGTTAGACAGATTTGCGATCAACAAAGGAGTCAAGGGTTATGGAGGACAGGCAGGATAGTGGAGCTAAGGCCACAATCAGATCAGCCATGATCGTATTGACTGGTGGAGCAGGCTCGATGGGCCGAATGGCCTACTCCTGCCCCTATTTCTTATGACCATGAATTTGTCTCCTGTGGCTTTGAAAAGAACAGTGTGATGCTTCAGTTCACAACCATTGCAGATGTAAACCGGTTTCAATTTCCGGGATAGAAAGTGGTCACAAATGGGGATTGCAGCACTGAAATGAAGAGAAGACTAGGAATTGCCCACCCTCCAACTTGTCAGCTGAATGGAGTATGGAAAGCATCCAACTTCGGCCTGCACTTGGAAAAGCAATCCCTGGTGTGGAGCATTGCACTGTATGCGTACAAGACTGGATTAAATAAAGCTGGTGAGAAGAGGATTACAGCTTTTGAAATGTGGTCTGGTGAAGGGCCCTTAGAATCAGCTGGACAGAGTGAAGAACCAATGGTTTTGTCCACATGAATATTGGAGTCCCAAGATCTCATGAGTTTGCAGTTGAAGTGAAGTGGAAATTGAGAATGTCCGACAACGGAAAAGGTGGGGTGAGAATCTGGTGTTGATGATAATAGAAGGTGAGACATCAGGAAAGAACAGGCCAGGTGAGAGGACTGGGTGGGTGGAAAACATCAGAAACTGGATGGAGGGAGAAATTGCAGTCAAAAGAGAGAGATGCCTACAGTCCCTCATGGACTATAGCTAATAATAGGTAGATGAGGTGCCAATTAAATAGGCTGCTTTGTCCTGAATTGTGTCAAGCTTCTTGAGTGTTGAAAGGGTCGTGTAGCTTCCTACACTTGGCCTGTCACTGCAATGGGATTTTGCTTACTTCCTTAATAATTGCCACTTGTTTGCAAAAGCCAGAGGTTGAAGCATTAAATTTTTAATTGCTCACTGCAGATCTTTCTTGCTGATGGATACTCCCTCTTTCAGTATCGTGGTAGCAAAACTTTACCTGACTTCATTGGCTGTGAAGCACTTTGGGACGTGCTGTGGTCGTGAAAGGTGCTATACAAATGCACATCGGGCTGTCTGACTTCAATTGTCTTCCTTGGATCTTTCCTGCTGATGGATCCTTATATCAAACTATATAACTCACTGATAGACCTCCCCTACCTCTTCTTCATCCTGTTGTTTGACTAAGGTAAGGAGTCATAGGGAAAAAGTATACTGGAATGGGATAGGTATTAACAGGTACCAGGAGATTTCCTGAAGGGCTTGTCTTATGAAGAAAGTTTGAACAGGTTGGGCCTACACCCACTGGAGTTTAGAAGAATGAGAGGGTGATCATATTGAAACATATAAGATCCTGAGGGGAATTGATGGCATGGATACTGGGAGGATGGCTCCTCTTGTTGGAGAGACAGGAACTAGGGGACACAGTTTAAGAATAAGAGGTCCCCTTCTTAAGAAGGGGGTAAGGAGAAATATTTTCTCTGGGGGATGTTCATTTGTGGAATTCTCTCCCCCAGAAAACAATGAAGGCCGGATTATTGAATTTATTCAGGGTTGAGTTAGATAGATTTTTGTTAGGAAGGGGGGCAGGTAAGAAAGTGGAGTTGAGCCCACAACCAGATCAGCCATGATCATATTGAATGGTGGAGCAGGATCGAAGGGCCGAATGGCCTACTCCTGCTCCCAAATCCTGTGGCATTGCTCAAATTCAGTAACGTGCACATTAATAATACAAATATCACACCATTTAATGCACAAATGTAATTTGGCTTTCCGCTATCATAAGGTAAATAGATCAGGAAGTGAATTTTATTTGCATTCTTTCATTAATCCCTAACCACCTCCTTCGTCCATTGCAGCATCTAATCTAGTTTCTTAAGCATTTTTTCTATGTATTGTTCATCAGGACATAAGAACATGCGTAGGCCACGCAGCTCCTCAGCTAATTCTGCCAAGATTTGTTGTATAACCAACACCTAAAACAGAGCATCTGATTTTTATGACATCGCTGTTTATGGGAGCTGGCTATGTCCAAATTGGCTGCTGGTTTTTTTTATTCATTCACGGGATGTGGGCATCACTGGCTAGGCCCAGCATTTATTGCCCATCCCTAATTGCCCTTGAGAAGATGGTGGTGAGCTGCCTTCTTGAACCGCTGCAGTCCCTGTGGTGTAGGTACACCCACAGTGCTGTTAGGAAGGGAGTTCCGGGATTTTGACCCGACGACAGTGAAGGAACGGCGATATATTTCCAAGTCAGGATGGTGCATGACTTGGAGGGGAACTTCCAGGTGGTGGTTTTCCCATGTATCTGCCGCCCTTGTCCTATTAGGTGGTAGAGGGCTTGGGTTGGAAGTTGCTGTCAAAGGAAACTTGGTGAGCTCCTGCAGTGCATCTTGTAGATGATACACACTGCTGTTACTGTGCATCGGTGATGGAGGGAATGAACGTTTAAGGTGATGGACAGGGCGCTAATCAAGCGGCTGCTTTGTCCTGGATGGTGTCAGTTTCTTACATTACATTATGTATTTCCTACATATCATCACTGAATTGTAGTTATTGTAGTATAATTGGTAGTAAAGCAAATTTGGAGATCCTTACATTGTATAGATATAAGTTCTTTGAGTGGTTGGCAACAAAGCAGTGAATGGTATAACATCTCGTTTCCAGTGGTAATGTGCATAATTACACCTTGCATTATTTCAAAATGGTTTGTGTTTTTCAGGAGCCTGTTCTGTGCCCAGTCACATTTACAAAATTAACTTTCTGTCTCTGCAGATTGGTGTTTAACTTTAATCAAGCTCCTTGGATGATAATGTAATATATTGGATCAGAAGGCAGGATTTAAAAGCTACCGTGTACCACTGCTGCTCTTTAGGACACCAAGCAAACCTCAGGTGATTACGATCTCAGGTAGTTAAGATGATTTACCTCTATCCAACCTGGGAAATGTGGCTTGCTTTCTGCTTGGGACTATGAAACTGAATTAAACCGTGCACCAGGGAATCAATTATGATCATTTTGGATACACGTTTGGTGCTTTGCCACAGACAAAAACTCAGAAGTGGCTAACAGTAATAGTATACAACATGTGAAAGCTCGTTTGGTAATACAGAACTTGAGTATTGCTTAAAAAAGAGACAAGCTGTTGAAGCTTTTCATCTTGCACGCATCAGGACAATTCGCAAGAATACCAAATTATGAGGGAACAACAATTTTTACTGTATGAGAAGGGGAAACTGATTGGTTGGCAAGTGGACTCTGATTGACAGAGGTGTTGCCATGGAAATTGTATCAGTAACTGTCAACTGACAATTAACTGCAAGCTTTGTTTAGATTCAAACCAGGCAGGTTGACTCTGATCAAGGCATTGCCCTGGGGAGTGAACCAGGGAATGGCTGTCACCCACTTTGTTTAGTTGAAAAGGCGCAATGTGTGTACATGATCCCTCTGTCTGCAAAGGACAGGCCCCTGTGCGTGAATATATGTAGCTTCTAGCACATGTAAGTGAGCCACTGCGAGCCTGACTAAGAATCTTAAAGTAGTTGTCAGTGTAATTCTTAGAACACTTGGGATTGTTTAGCAAATCTTGTCCAATCCCGGAATCATGTCTAATGTTGGACGCTATGTTTTGAGTTTTGCACAAGTCAGAATGTGCTGTTTGATACGATCCACCAGTCTTTGGGATATACAGCCTACATAACTGGCATCATAACAGCACTGAAATTCATACGCCACATTAATTTGTGTGATAGACAGAACATCTTTTTGGCTTGACAGCAGCACCCTGTTAATGGCCAATACCACCTGCATTGCTACTGCATGGTAACAGTGTGAAGCTAGCTGCTTCATGCTCTGTTGCTCAAAATTTTGAGATAACTTACCCTTCCAGAGTAAACTAAGGTAGACTGGGCACTCTTCAAGACCGAAACTGACCGCCTTAGGCCCATTCATGAGTTTGCGTGATATACAGTGAGCAATGATCTTACCCTAATCAGATCAGTACTGATGGGATTAGGTAGGTAGGTCAGGTGTTTCTCACGTGTTGGTGCAGACTCGATGGGCTGAAGGGCCTCTTCTGCACTCTGTGATTCTGTGATTACTAGCTGTATATCGTGTAAACTCATGAAAAAGCCTAAGGCTGCCACATTCAGTCTTGAAAAGTACCCAGCCTACTTCAGATTAATAAGGTGTCTCAAAAACTTGAGCAACAGGTGAAGCTAGCTGAGTCACTTTGTTACTATGTTATGCAACATGAGTGGTATTGGCCACTAACAGGAAGCTGCCATCAAGCCAAAAAAGACGTTCTGCCTATCACACAAATGAGTAATGTGGTATATGAATTTCAGTGCCAGTATAATGCTAGGTATATAGGCCGTACCAGATCGTATCAAACAGCATGTCCCAGCTGTTCGCAACAGTCAAGGTACTAACCGTACACAACCCCAGTCAGTGCTTGCAAAACTCAAAACATAGAGCGGAATTCTTCCATCTGGGACTGAGTCCCAATTCAGAGTTGGGGACAGGGTTGTTTCTCACCGTGGAAGCCGATGGGAATTCCCACAATATCTTCCCCGGCCTCATTAATTGTGTAGCCAGGGGTTTCCCAAAAAATCGCACAGTGGGACGGGCTGGATGGTGCACCACCCACCCTCATTTCCGGGCGTCATATTTAAAAGGTGCCCAACATGAACTTACCGACAAGGCGCATAAAGATGGCAGGAAGGAGACAGGAACTTCCTGCTCCTAAGCTCAGTGACTCATCCCTGGGCATCCCCCTCGACCAGGTAGAGGCCAGGAGGGATGTCTTGTACCCAGCTAATGGGAGGAGGAGGCCAAGCAGGAAGACCAACCCTGCATGGGCGCAGGTTGCCATCACAGTAAATGCCCAGGGTGTCCAGTGTAGGTCAGCCATCCAATGCTGGAAGAGAATGAATGACCTCATATGCTCTGCCAGGGTAAGTAAGTCTCAGCTGACCACAGGTACCAGAATGAATGAATGTCAGGGACATGGGCCTCATGGCTACATCAAGGTGATGCTTCATGGCCCCAGGGCAGTCCATCCGCCCTGCAGATGTAGTGACCGCTTGTGCCTCCTTCCCCCTTCCATACAGAGAGTTCACAAGCTGTCTGGAAGTGGGTGGTGGTGGAAGGGGCTCCATCGCAGAGTGCGCCAGGAAGTTCTGCAAAGCTTATGCCTCTCTAAGCCCTTATCCTTATTTGTATGGGCTCACCGGTCTGGAGGGTGCTGGTCCAGAACCCTTCTGGACAACATGCAGCGGAGTAAGGAAATGCCACACAATCCAGTGAGTTATCTCTAAGACTGGAAGAATAGAAAGAAATGTGAAATTGCTATGTAAAAATGGATGCCTAAATACAATTCCTTTCAACCCCATCTTCTCTGTTATCTTTGAGCCAGACAAGTTAAGCCATAACTGGTAAGAGAGGGAGAAGATGGGAGGGGGTCGGCCACACTTTGTGACTGAGTTCAAGGAGAGGACAGCCCAGCTGGCAGGGTTGGAGTGGGACCAAGCCATTGAGGATGGGGGAGACTGGATTTGGGCCTCCAACCAGTAAGGATCCATGCATGTAACAGAAATCTCAGGTCCAAGGGGGCCTCCTTATTGCAGGCAACTCATGCTGTCACTCGGTCTCTCCTCTCTCACTTACAGGTACGACCAGGAAGTGGGCAAGGCCCGAGTCAGAAGAAGACCTGTCCAGTTTCAGTGCAAGCCCAGGCCTGGAGAGGATCGAGGCGATAACTCAAGAGACACGTGCAGCTGTAAAGCTGTCACAGCAGACACCTGCACCCTCCACCAGCCCAGAGACACAGTATTAGCTCAAGAGTAGGAAGGGTCTCACAATCCGGTGGTCACCGCACAGACATGTGTCCACAGCAGGAGGTCAGCCGAGCTCACCAGCACTCAGAGGGGTGCTGGGGAAGAGAAAACTGTGAGGTCCAAGTCCAATGACGGGCCTCTGGAATCGGCCTTCCAGCTCATGGTGGAGAGTCAGCAGTAGGCGGAGGAACATCAGGCAGAGATGTTGGAGGCCCTCAGCAGGGTGACACGTGAGTCAGAGGAGGCTGTCTGCCTGCTGGCTGATGAAATGGTGCCAACCTGTGCACGCAGCAGGGTTGACATGGGGAGGATGGCAGATGGGTCTCCTGCAGACCTGTACTCCACCACAGTAACCAGGAGGGAGCTTCTGCGGTGGCAATGCAAGAGGTGGGTGAGGCACCAAGGTTCCCTTCCCCTCAAGGAGTCAGGCCGGGGCCTACGGGCACCCAAAGGGAGGAGCAGCAGCAGCTGGACACCCCCCCTCCCCCCCGGGACCTTCACTCAGGAATCTCAGAGGTTGCCTGACCCTTCTGAATCCCCTCTGCCTGTGACCCCTTCAGCCTCATCCTCTGTCACCGCAGAGGGAGCAGCTGGTCCACAGCAGGGCAAGCAAAGTAAACTGGGCCAAGCCTCAGCTCTCCAGAGGACAGCTGCCAAGGTCAACCAAGGCAACAGGGCCAACTGGTGAGCAGGCAGCCTCCAACCCTGCTGCAGATGTCAGGGGCGCAGTGAGAAGTAGGAGGAAAAGGAAATGAAGGCCTGAATTTTGCGCTTGTCGGGCACGCGCAATGGGCAGGCCTAGAAGCAGATGCAAAATGCGCTTCCACCTGCGATCGGCCCCCAACCGCGATCTTACATTGGCTGGCCAGCTAGTGTGAAACACGCCCGGAGAAAGGCTCAGCACTGCCATTGTGGGCAGGAAGAGGGCAGGCACCAATGTCACCATGGGTGCTGGTGAGAGCTTCCAGTGAGCTCCCTGAAGGCACAGAGCTGCCTCAGGGAGCTGCAGACCTCCAAATAAGAAAATAAAGTTCAAAAATGCTGCAGAAAATGTCCATGCAGCACAATCAAGCACCTGAAAACATACCTCATTAAAAAAAAACAGTCCCCAGATATTTCTTTTCATTTTAAAGCCTAACAGAGATTTAATCCCACCCTTGGATGAGGTTTCATCAAAAAGTAAAGCCCACCTGGCCGATTGGCCAGTAAGATTGGATGGGCCATGAAGATTCACTGACAATTGAGCCATTAATGGGCATAATTGTCGGCAGGCGCTCTTCTGACTTTTGCGCGTTCCCACCAAGCGAAATATTGCGTGGGTGCACGATGATGTCAGGACACTCGCCCAACGTTATCTCACGTGATTTCACGCCCGTTTGGGTCAGGCAGGTCCCCGCCCATGGGACGTAAATTCTGGCCTATTAAATGTTAAATGTACAGCTGGTCACACAGATGAACAATTGAATGTTACCATCAGAAAACTTTTGCAAATGTAATCACTTCTACTTTAATAATGTCTCCTGTCCTGTTTCAGCTGTAGTGCTTCACTTAGCGTTCACCATCACCACCTCCCCCCCCGACCCCGCTTCCTTCCTGTGGACACCCCATTCCCTGGAATGAGGCATCTATAGGGAGGCAAAGGAATGTGCCAGGGCCCTTGTGAGCTATTTGCAAGTACTCTCCCATGCACAGTGAGCCTTTATCCTTCAAACAGGCCCTAGCATTGGAAATTCTACATGCTGGGGTTCCCTTTCTGTTCTCCAGTTGAGATGACCTGCATCCGCCCACTCCCAATGACCCAACCCCCGTGCAGCATCTCCCTCCCGCCCTACCGACTCCTTCTGCCCCTTGTAACCCACAGCATTCCCTCCTACCCTCAGTTTTCACCCCAAGAGTCCAGCATCAACTCCACTGACCTCTTCCAGTGAACCCCTTCACACTTCAACACCCCCATGGCCCTTCAGAATTCAAGACCCCTCCCACTCCATGCATCTTAACAATTGCTGAAGACCACCTCCCTGGCTGCAAACCACCAAGATCCTTCCCGCACCTCTCCCCCACTCCCCTGGCTCTGCTCTATCTGACACCTTGAAAGACCCCTCTGATACCCTCTTTCCCCAGCACCCCCAACTGCCCATACCCATGCTCCTCGAGGCCTGAAGTCCTGCCCACTTCCTCATTCCTCTCCCACCCTTCTTTCAACAACCCCCACCCCCATCGCCTCCCAAAACGGACCCTCGCTGTACAGCAGTACCTTCTGCTGCTTTGCACCTGCAGCTGAACAAACTGATCCTTTGGTGGTGTCCCTGGATGAATGTCCAGACCCGGGGCAAGTCACTGGATGAAAGTCCAGACCCAGGGCGAGTCACTGGATGAAGGTCCAGACCCAGGGCAAGTCACTAGATGAAGGTCCAGACCCAGGGCGAGTCACTGGATGAAAGTCCAGACCCAGGGCGAGTCAGAGGATGAAAGTCCAGACCCAGGGCAAGTCACTGGATGAAGGTCCAGACCCAGGGCGAGTCACTAGATGAAAGTCCAGACCTGGGGTGAGTCACTGGATGAAAGTCCAGACCCGTGGCGAGTCACTGGATGAAAGTCCAGACCCGGGGCAAGTCACTGGATGAAAGTCCAGACCCAGGGCGAGTCACTGGATGAAAGTCCAGACCCGGGGCGAGTCACTGGATGAAAGTCCAGACCCAGGGCGAGTCACTGGATGAAAGTCCAGACCCGGGGCGAGTCACTGGATGAAGGTCCAGACCCGGGGCGAGTCACTGGATGATGGTCCAGACCCGGGGCGAGTCACTGGATGAAAGTCCAGACCCGGGGCGAGTCACTGGATGAAAGTCCAGACCCGGGGCGAGTCACTGGATGAAGGTCCAGACCCGGGGCGAGTCACTGGATGAAGGTCCAGACCCAGGGCGAGTCACTGGATGAAAGTCCAGACCCGGTGCGAGTCACTGGATGAAAGTCCAGACCCAGGGCGAGTCACTGGATGAAAGTCCAGACCCGGGGCGAGTCACTGGATGATGGTCCAGACCCGGGGCGAGTCACTGGATGAAAGTTCGGACCTGGGGCGAATCCCTGGATGATGGTCCGGTCCCTGGCGAAGTCCCTGGATGAATGCCCTGACCCGGGATGAAGTCCCTGGATGATGGTCCTGTCCCATGACAAAGTCGCTGGATGAAGGTCTGGACCCTTGTCGAAGTTGCTGCGCTGAGATCTCTCACCTTCTGGATGCTGCTTCATGGAGAAGACCCAGGTGTTTGAAGCCTCACCCACACAGCACTGCATTGTGCTCCAGGGTCCAGTCGCTGGAAGCTTCCATCTTCTGATCTCCACGAACTGCCCAAGGTCTTCTTAAGGTAAGTCCTGACTTTTACATACCACATTGGTCCGGACGTGTTTTCCCACTAGTGTATTATTTGATTGGCATGGTGGGGGGGGACGCAATTCTGGTCAGGCCTTCCTCTGCATTCGATTAGTGGGACACAAATTGGTTTCATGCCAGCCTCTGGTGGGAATTGGACCATCAGCCAGTGACTCGACCTGGGTCTGGACCATCATCCAGTGACTCACCCCGGGTCTGGACCATCATCCAGTGACTCACCCCGGGTCTGGACCATCATCCAGTGACTCGCCCCGGGTCTGGACCATCATCCAGTGACTCGCCCCGGGTCTGGACCATCATGCCAGTGTGAAGCTGAGTTTTGGACCTCCCATCAAATTCTCCCCCCGCCACCCCCCCCCCACCCACCCACCCCCTGCCTGCCATTGAAACTGCCAACCGGGGCAGGGAAGAATTCTGCCTATAGTATCCAACATTAGATGTGATTCTGCGATCGGACAACATTTGCTAAACAAATCTGAGTGTCCTCAGAATTACACTGACAACCAATTTAAGATCACCAGTTGGCCTCATAAATTACACATGCTAGAAGCTACTTATATTCACATACAGGGCCCTGTCCTTTGCAGACAGAAGGGGCATGTACACGCATTTTTCAGCTAAAAACATGATTCCTCAGGGGCAGTGCCTAGACCAGTCAGTGTCAACTTTCCTGGTTTGAATTTAAACAAAGCTTGGCAGTAAACTGTCAGTTGTCAATTACTGGTGCATTCTCCATGTCAACAGTTCTACCAATAAGAGTCCACTTGCCAACCAATCAGCACCCACTTGCTAACCAATCAGCACTCTCATCTCATGCAGTATAAATTGTTGTTCCCTTTACCATTTGGCATTCTTGTGAATTGTCCTGATGAGTGCAAAACAAAAAGATTCGCCAGCAAGTTTCTTTTTTTCACCAATACATGTGAAAGCAAAGGGTAAAGTGGTAAAGAGCATTTAAGCAGCTTCGAAGGGTAGATTTACCAATACGCTTTTGTGTGCTTTCATTTTAGTTAGCAGCTTGTAGAAGATGCCAAGCACTCAAATTCTCCTGTGAGTTTCGAAGGGAGACCAGAGGTTGCATGTCAGTGGGGCTGCAAACAGTTGTCTCTCTGCACTCACCTGGGGTGTAATGATAACCATGGCATACTCACCCAGGCTGGGGCAGGAACATGAATATGCACAGGAAATGTATGCATAAAGATAGATGTCCTGCGTGTCTATCTCATTCAAGTTTTTGGATGCTGTAGTTCTCTCTGCCAATGGTTTTCAATTTCACCTATTGTATCTGTACACACTGTAATACAAACATTGATACTGTCCACCTGGCTACCTCAATTTCAAGAATATTTTCGAAAGCTCAAAGGCTACTTTCTGCTGCTATGTTACAGAAATGGATCTAAGTAGCAACTTTTTTCATAAAATTCTATCAGTCGTGATTGTAAATAAAATACTGCAACTGTTATAACAGGACTTTAGAGTAAGCTGTTAATAAACCAGATTATATTGTGCTGGATCCTAAGATGAGGTCCTTGCCTAACACCAAGTCATTGAGAAGCCTACCTTAAACATTGCTGCCGATCTACATTGGTTCTTCTTCTGGCTTCACCTCAAGTTAAAATTCCCATCTTTGTGTTCAAATCCGACCCCCATCTCTGAAATCTCTTCCAGCCCCACAATTCTCTCCTCTGACTCTGGCCTCTTGCGTCTCTGATTTTCATTACTCTCACCATTGGCAGCTGTGCCTTTACCTACCTGGGCCTCAGGAGCTGGCTTTGTCTCCCTAATCCTCTCTATCTCCTTGCCTCTCACTCCTTTAAGGCTTGAAACCTTTGACCAAGCTTTTGGCCATCTGCCCTAATATCTCCTTATATGTCTCAGTGATGGCATGGGAAGATGGGATGGGAGTGGCGGCATGGGACAGGGGGCTTGGATGAGATGATGGAATTGCTTACCTGTTGCAAAATGGTGGGGGACAATTATCTGAAACAACTTATTCAAAAGCTATTCCTTGTGCTGAAAATGTAGATTCACTAGGTTTGCATGAAAAAAGTTTTAGAAAAGCTGAGCGCTGAATTAAAAGAATACCTCAGCATTGATTATTTATCTTCATCTGTGGGACTGCCTGCAGTCCCGGAAAGGCCCACTATTGACCTCCAGTGCTGCTGGGACTGCTAGAGGTCAGGACTTCCTCACACTGAGGGGCAGAGGTTCCTCTCTCACCTCGTTCATGCCGCTGGCAGGGTGTTACGACTGTGGAATGACCTTATTTAATGTGGGTCAGCAGCAGGCTTCTGACATTTCTTCCGCAACTGCCCCCCACCCACCCACAAACCCCTGTAAAATTCAGCTCCATGTTTCCCAGTCAGACTTTTATATTCTATGACCATAAGAATGTCACAAGACTGGAATCTTGACAGAATCTGTATTTGTATTCCTGGGTCTGTTTTTATTTAGCTTTTTCCAGAGTGAAAAGTTTTGATTCTGTTAAAGTCTTTGGTAAACGAATAACTATTTAAAGAAGTACTGTTGCAATATAGATACTAATTTTACCACAAATGTTTTATGGTTCTCTGCTAGTTTCTAATAAATGCAAAGAGGTTTTTGTGCCCCCTTCTGATTCATAATTGTTGATTCAATAGGGCAAAACCAGTTAAAGGCCGAGTCAGATCAAAGACGGCACCCAGTCACAGGATTCATTCTAGCTGGATTTCCAGAACATCAAGATTTAGAGTCACGCCTTTGGTCCCTGTTTCTGATTGCATATATATTAGTAGTTCTTGGGAACGTTTCTGTTGTGTACATGGTTGCGACAGACAAACACTTGCATGCACCCATGTACTTTCTTGTCGCCAACCTGGCAGCAATGGATGTGGTGTTGACAAGTTCAGTCATTCCTGAAATGTTGGTGAGGCTTATATTGGACATGACAATTATCCTGTGGAACAACTGCTTTATTCAAATGTATTTCTTCCACAGTATGTCAGCAGCAAAGATGTTGCTACTCACTGTGATGGCTTATGACCGTTCAGTTGCAATATGCAGCCCCCGACATTATTTGTCCCTCACAAGAAATAGTTTGTCAAACTGACTGGTCTTACCTGGGTACTAGGCATGGCTTGTTTCTTGCCTCCAGTAATTTTAACTTCTGTCTTTCCCTTTTGCTGCTCAAATGAAGTTTACAATTCCTTTTGTGAGATAATGTCGGTCACGAGTCTGATTTGCACAGATGCAATCTCTGTCAAATTTTTCAATGTAGTTTTAAATGCATTAATAGCCTTTTCAAGTTTTGTCACTCTTCTCTGGTTTTACATCAAAATATATAAATCATCAAAAATTCTCTCCCCAGAACAGAGAAGGCTTTTATACACCTGTGTAGGTCATGGGCTGGTTCTTAGTTTCTTTTTCCCCTCCCCGGCCCTTTATTTTGCATTATTCTATGTTGGGTACAACCCCCCCATAATTCGTGTTGTTTCCGCTATTGTGTATGTGACCTTAAGCCCATCATTGGGTCCAATTACTTACATTCTAGCTACAAAGGAAATAAGAGAAAAGATTCTTAAACTCATCAGAGTAAGAAACATTTTTCCTCATGTTGGAAGCACTATTGCTATTGACAACCCTTGAATTGAAGAATCATTGAGTCATGACCATCCTTGCCATGTATTTGTTTTTTTGTCTTTGTTCCAACATATTTGAATATATTGGGAAATAAAATTCACAATTATAGACTCATCTTACAAGAAATAACTTGCATTTCTATAGAGCCTTTCTCAACCTCAGAATATCCCAAAGCACTTTACAGCCAATGAAGTACTTTTGAAGGGTAATCACTGTTGTAATTTAGGAGACATGGCAGCCAATGTGTACATAGTAGGCTCCCTGAAACAGCAATGTGATAATGAGCAGATAATCCAGTATAGAAAACATGTAGTGTCATAAGCCCAAGCATCTTCAGCAGCTTCATCAAAGACCTTCCCTCCACCATAGGGCAGAAGACAGGATGTTTGCTGATAATTGCACAGTGTCCAGGGCCATTCACAACTCTTCAGATACTAAAGTAGTCCGTGCCCGCATGCAGCAAGACCTGAGCAACATTCAGGTTTGAGCTGATAAGAGACAAGTAACAACCGTGCCACACAAGTGTCAGGCAATGACCATATCTAACGAGAGTCTAACCATCTCCCCTTGACATTCAATGGCATTGCCAGTGCTGAATCTCCCAACATCAACATTCTACAGGTTACCATTGACCAGAAATTTAACTGGACCAGCCGTATAAATACTGTGGCTACAAGAACAGGTCAGAGACTGGGAATTCTGTGGTAACTAACTCACCTCCTGACTCCCCAAAGACTACAAGGCACAAGTCAGGAGTGTGACAGAATTCTCTCCATTTGCCTGGGTGAGTACAGCTCTAATAACACTCAAGAAGCTCGACACCATCCAGGATAAAGCAGCCCGTTTCTTTGGCATCCCATCCACAAACACTCACTCCCTTCACCATGCACAGTGGGAGTAGTGTGTACCATCTACAAGATACACTGCAGTAACTCACCAAGGTTGCTTTGACAGCACCTTACAGACTCACGACCCACCGAAAGATACTGTCGAAGGAGCCTTGGTGAATTCCTGCTGTGCATCTTGTAGATGGTACACATTGCTGCTGCTGTGCATCGGTGATGGTGGAAGTGAATGTTTGTGAATTGGATGCCAATCAGGTGGGCTGCCTTGTCCTGGACAGTGTCAAGTTTCTTGGGTGTTGTGGGAGCTGCACTCATCCAGGCAAGTGGGGAGTATCCCATCACACTCCTGACTTGTGCCTTGTAGATGATGGACAGGCTTTGGGGAGTCAGGAGGTGAGTTACATACTGCAGGATTCCCAGCCTCTGACCTGTTCTTGTAGCCCCAGTATTTATATGGATAGTCCAGTTCAGTTTCTGGTCAATGGTAACCCCCAGGATGTTGATAGTGGGGAATTCAGTGATGGTAATGCCATTGAACATCAAGGGGCGATGGTTGGATTCTCCCTTGTCGGAGATGGTCATTGCCTGGCACTTATGTGGCGCGAATGTTACTTGCCACTAGTCAGCCCAAGTCTTGATATTGTCCAGGTCTTGTTACATTTGGACATGGACTGCTCCAGTATCTGAGGAGTTAGGAATGGTACTGAACATTGTGCAATCATCAGCGAACATCCCCACTTTTGACCTTATGATGTAAGGAAGGTCATTGATGAGGCAGCTGAAGATCTGCCTCACCTCCACTTTCCTCCTTGCTCCCTATAACCCTTGATTCTCTGGAGATCAAAAACCTGCCTATCTCAGCCTTACATAGTCCATGGTGGAGCATCCACAACCCTATGGGATAGGGAGTTCCAAATATTCACAACCCTCTAAGTGAAGCAATTTCTCTTCATCTCTGTACTAAATGATTGGCCCCGTATCTGGAGGCTGTGCGCTTGTGTTCTAGATTCCCCAGGCAGCATCTATCCTCAAGCTTCTTGTGCGAATATCTAGTTCGTGGTTCATGCATTTTAGAATATATAGTTTGAAGAATTAAAGTTATAGAAAGTGGGGGTAAATGTAAGCAAGCTGCAAGGTCAGGACAGAAGAGATAGCACTATAAAACAGAGATTGAGAGACTTCAGCAATGCATGACCTAACTGAAAATGGAAACAGAAAAGAGAAACATTGAAAGGAAATGAATCATTCCAGTTTCTAAGCGAACAAAAACTGACTCCAGAGAATATCGGCTCAATTTACTCAGCATCTCATCACAAGATAGCTATCTCATTCCAGGAACCAAACTAGAGATGTTGATTGAAGAACAAATGTTGGGCAGGATGGTGGGAAGAACTCCCCACACCTCTTTCAATAATGCAGTGAGATCTTTAATGTTTATTGGAGAGGACAAACCGGGCTATGTTTTAACCTCTTCCCCGAAAGACAAACCTCCCAACAATGTTGCCCTCTCCCAGTACAACACTGCACTGTCAGTCGAGATTTTGTGCCCAAGTCTCGAGTAGGGATCCCATCTCAAATATCCTGAATCACTTCATGTTTAAAAATAATGGGGTCGCCCATTTAACGTGGAGATGAGGTAAATTTTTTTCTCTTAAGAGAGTTGAGAGTCTTTGGAACTCGCTTCCTGAAAAGGCAGTGGAAGCAGAGTCTTTGAATATTTTTAAGGCAGAGGTGCTTAGATTCTTGGTAAGAAAGGGGGTGATAGGTTATTGGGGGTAGACAGGATGCAGATTTGAGGTTACTATCAGATCAGCCATGATGCAAAATACCTGTTCAATTCACCTGCTATTTCCTTGTTTTCCATCATCAGTTCTCTAGATTCACTTTCTCTTGGACCAATGCTCACTTTGTTATCTAGTTTCTTTTTTAAAATATTTATAGAAACTCTTTATCTGTTTTTATATTTCTGGCTAGCTTTCTCACATACTCTTAATTTTTTCCTTCTTATTAATCTTTTAGTCATCCTTTGCTGTTCCTTATATTCTGTCCAATCTTCAGGTTTTCCACCTATCTCTGCAAAAGTATATAATTTTTCTTTAAGTTTGATACTATCTTTGACCTTTCTTTTTAACCTCGGATGGTGTGTCCATCCCTTAGACTTTTTCTCACTTGTTGGAATGTATCTATTCTGTGTCTTCTGAAATATCCCCTTAAATGTAGGGGATTTAAGGGGATCCCCTTAAATCCCCTTAGATATTCACTTGCATTGCCATAGCCTCCAGGGCTATGGGCCAAACGCTGGAAAATGGGATTAGTGTAGTCAGATCTTTGTTGACTGGTGCAGACATGATGGGCCAAATGGCCTCCTGTGCAGTAGCCATCTATGAGTCTATGTTTGCCACTGCATCTCTATTGACCTATCCCTTAACCTAATTTGGAAGTTCATCTTAGCCTTTCATGCCCTTATAATTGCTCTTATTTAAGTTTAAAAACATAGTCTCAGACCCATTCTTCTCTCCCTCAAACTAAATGTAAAATTCAATCATATTATGGTTGCTGCTACCTAGGGGCGCCTTCACTATGAGATCATTAACTAATCCCATGTTGTTGCACAATACCTGGTCTAGTATAGCCTGCTGTCTGGTTGGCTCCAGAACATGCTGTTCTAAGAAACTATTCTGGAAACCTTCTATGAACTCCCCAACTAGGCTAGCTTTGCCCATCTGACTTATCCAGACTATATGTAAATTAAAATCTTCCATGATTATCAACATCCCTTTCCGACAAGTTCCATTATTTTTTCCTTTATGCTCCATCCTACCACGTGGTTACTGTTAGGGGGCCTGTACACAACTCCCACAAGTAATTTTTTGCCTTTACCATTTTTCCTCTCTAGCCAAACCATTTCCACATCCAGGTTTCCTGAACTTAGGTCATCCCTCTCTATTGTGCTAATACCATCATTAACTAACAGAGCCAATCCTTCACCTTTTCCTCGCTTCTTGTCCTTCCTAAATGTCCTAAACCCTTCGATATTCAGGTCCCAATCCATGTCCTCCTGCAGCCATATCTCTGTAAAGGCTATCAAATCATAATTATTTATTTCTAGGTACGCTCTCAGTTCATCTGTTTTGTTCCGAATGCTTTGTGCATTCAGATACAGAGCCTTTAGTTTTATCCTTTTATAACCTCTTGTCTCATCTGTTGATTTACTGTTAGATCTGTACTCTCTATTCATTCCTGTCATGGTCTGTTTTTCATTTCTGTAATAGTACCTTTCTCTTTTGCTTTGTTTCTACTCTTTGATTTACCACATCTTCCCAAATTTGTACCCTTGCCCCCACTGCTTAGTTTAAAACCCCCTCTACTTCCCTCGTTATACGGCTCGCAAGAACACCAGTCCCAGCATGGTTTCGGTGTAGACCATCCCAACGGTACAGATCCAACTTTCCCCAATACTGGTGCCAGTGCCCCACAAACCAGAACCCACTTCTCCCACACCCAGTCTTTGAGCCGTGCATTAATTTCTCTAATCTGATTTGTCCTGTGCCAATTTGCATGTGGCTCAGGTAATAATTCAGAGATTATGACCTTTGAGGTTCTGCTTCTTAATCTGGTGCTAAGCTCCTCATACTGACTATGCAGGACCTTCTTCTTTGTCCTGCCTATGTCGTTGGTAGCAACATGGACCACAACGACTGGGTCCTCCCCCTCCCACTGCAAGTTCCTGTCCAGCTCCGGGCAGATGTCCCGAACCCAAGCACCGGGCAGGTAACATAGCCGTCTGGACACTCAGACTTGAGGGATTCAATGGCCTGCTTCTGTTCCTCTGTAAAGGAGTTCTAGTTTTGAAGACCTAGGAAATCTTGCTTTCAATACAGGGAGAATAAAGGCAGGAGGAAGACTATATCGGATTGGATATTTGGAGCTGAGAGGAAAGTTTGGAAGAGCAATAATCATTGTTAGCATTGATAAAGTACAGAAAGAAGAAAGATGTTGGAAGTAGAGGTAAGAGGTAATCACTTACAAGCATGTCCAGCTTTTACTGTGCCTTGTCTAGTGTGGCAGGGATGATTTTTATTCATTCACGGGATGTGGGCTTCGCTGGCTGGGCCAGCATTTATTGCCCATCCCTAGTTGCCTTTGAGAAGGTGGTGGTGAGCTGCCTTCTTAAACTACTGCAGTCCACGTGGTATAGGTACATCCACAGTGCTGTTAGGGAGTTCCTAACTGGCGGGATCTGAACTCACGCCTTTTGGATTGTGTCCAGTAACATAACCTCATCCTAACTGATGCTCAAATCATGGTGTGTAGCTTAAACCCACAACCTTTTGACTCAAGGTAAGGGTGCTGCAAAAGAGATGCAGGCATCTCTGCAAATATGGGAGCAGGTTTCATGACTTGTGTCTTTAAAGGCTGGTGAAAGAAAAATATTTAGCATCAAAAAGGCAACTTAGCTCATTAGGGGAGACACTGTATTGGTTACCACAGCACAGACACTACCATCCTAACAAGTGCAGTAATAACATTGATTGTAAACTGTCCATTGCATGTTTGCTGATATAAATTGACTATATAACTAATTACATAAAGTTCATAACACTGGTGCTTTGAAAATGCAATCAAAGTCTCATGTAAGAATTATTTCCCACTGTTGTGCTGCTATGCATGCTCAGGATATCCACGATAATGAGGGGAAGGTGCATCGTCGTGACAGTAGATTCCCAGTGTCTTTTGAAGCTTCATCTCCTCCTGCCTGAGCTGCATGGAGTCGACCAGTTCATAAATGGTCGCCAGCGACCACATGGGAGACAGGTACCAGGACTTGATGGTGCCGTCCTTACCGATTAGCAGCATCATAAAGTGCTCATCGCTGATCTGGAAGTGTTCGCGAAGGCCTCTCACTGCCATTGAGGAAAGCTCCTCATTCTCTACCTCGGACCTCCCTATGTTCAGTAAATTAAAGCAAACATTTCAGCAAACAAATCTGAGTTTCACTTGCACTAAGTCTCATTAGCCACGTGTGGTCGGCAACGCACATGCTTCAAGGTTACAAGACTGTAGGTTCAAACCCCACTTCAGCACATGACCTCATGACCTGGACTTGCACTTATGCGCAGCACTGAAGCAGTGCTACATTGTTGGAGGTACTGCTTTCTGGTTGAGTTGTTAAACTGAACATGTAACCCTGTGTAACTGTCACGCAGAACTTAGTGTATGAATTAATACATGATCCAACAAATGCTCTTACCATTTAATGGAAACAATTCCAGAGATCCTGAAGTGTCTTCCCCTGAACCTATCAACTTCAGCAGTGTAAAATGGCGAATTCCTGATCAAATACAGAATACAAAAAAAGTTTGCTTCTTCTATTAAAAAAAACACACAGTACAGGGCATTTGCATTTTTGATTTAACACTGCCATAAATGTCTTTGAGTGGAGGTGTTATGATGCAGCATCCCTGCCTCTGAGCTAGATGCTTCAGGTTCCAGTCCTACCCCAGTGCTTGATGGCCAAGGAAGGAACATTCAAAACATAGTCAAACAGGTTGAGTATCAACTTGCAAATCCTTCCAACACAAACTAATGGCAGACAGTAAGAGTGAGAGAGATTTCTGGTCAGCCGTATGATGAAAAGCTTCTACCATCACTATCCATAGCTCCAGACTACCAACTGCCACAGCAACTCAGATTACCTGAGTGAACTGTAACACACTATCAAATATTCTTGAAGCATCAGTGTGGTTTGTAGTAGGGTGACAGCGTAGCTTAGTTTGTAGCACCCTCACCTTGAGTCAAGGGTTGTGGGTTTAACTCTTTTGGAGTCAACCAAATAAACTAAATTATCAAAATCAGGGACAAAACAAACACAGCCCCAAAATTAGGGAACTGCAAAACCAAAGACAAATTTTAAAGGAAACTTACAAACATTAAATCAAAAAGTAGTTAAGGGGGTCGATAAAACACCCCAGTCTGTGTGGTGTCCACCGGGCAGGTTGTGGATTTAAGCTGCACGCCATGATTTGAGCATCAATTAGGATAAGGTTATGTCGTGGTTATGTTACTGGACACAATCCAAAAGGCTTGAGTTCAGATCCCGCCAGGCAGTTTAAGATTCTAAGTTCAGTTTATAAAAAAAAAAACCAAAATCAGTAAACAATGTCAACAATGACCATAAAGCTATTGTTTCATTTAAAAATCCACACTGGCTCACTGACATCCTTAGCCGGTCTGACCAATATGCGGCTCCGGTTCCACATCAAAGTAGTTGATCTGAACTGGCCTATTAAACCCACCTGTTCTCGGGGCAACTAGGGATGGGGAATAAACGCTGGCCTTGCCAGAGAAGCCCACATCCCAAGAATCATTAAAAAAACAAATTTGGCTGCCAGCCCTGTCCAGTACCAAGCAAGTGTTGCATTGTTGGAAAGTGTTGCATTGTTGGAGTTGCTGTCTTTCAGATGAACTGTTAACTGAGATTACATAGGAACGAGAGGAGGCCATTCAGGCAGCTAAACTTGTTCCATATTCATTTAGATTATGTCTGAACTGTAACTTACTCCCATTTACCCAGTCCTACCTGCCAGTTCTGGTGACTGTTGAAGCTCCCAGCATGGTTTTTGAAGAAGATGGACTCTTTCCTGTGTCCTGGCCAAAAATCACCCTCAACTACCACCAGTAAAACTAAGCATACATTTGTGCCAACAATTTTTCTGGATCTTTTTCTGTGTAAAACGGATTACGTTTTCCACCACAGTACTTTGAGTTCACTGTATTTAGTATGGTACATGTTGAAATGCTTCAGCAAGAGGAGACCAAGCTTGCTGCCTCTGAATGCTGGATTGATATATTGCAGGGAGCTTGCAATTTACTGGCAGTGGAGTGTTGAAATCTCCCCAGCACTCCACCAGTTGGTACATGATCTGTTGGTGTAAAACACTGGAAGAAATGGGTGCTTTGGCCACCACTAGGCAAAGAAGTGAAAGAAGGAGGTGAGGTTGAAATAACTTACCCAGATTGCAGGCCTGGCCATGTAATGATGTGAGCTGCTGTTGAAACACCCATTCTTCTTCAGAAGGAGATGAAATTATCAACAATCTTCGTTTCCACATTAACCTTAGAATAACAATATGAATTTCACATCCTCCCATCAATAGATTTTCTTCTTTCTTGCAATTCCCAAACTGCTAAAATATTTCCGCTTGTAATTCCCGTTCAGTACACTTTCTCAGTTTGAGGTTTCGGTTAGCTTTCCACCTCTCCCACAGAACTAGAACAGCTCAAACTAAAGTCATCAACCTTTGTGACTGTAATCCTGGGGCACTATTCCTGATTGTCTTCCTTAACCATACGCCAGCCATTGATAGTTGATCACTTTATCTTCCTCCTCCGAAACATCTTCCCTGCTGCCCTTCTTCAGTGTCACACTCACCTATCTGTTTATGACCACAACGTTTCTAGCAATGGCTTCTCTTCCCACTTCCACATTGTCACTTCGGGATTCACCCTTATTCTCCTGCTCTTCCACATCTACACCATGCCCCAGCAACATCCACAGACATGTCTGCAGATTTGATTTTTTTTCCTTTATTCTTTCATGGACTGTGGGTGTCGCTGGCAAGACCAGCATTTGTTGCTCATCCCCAATTGCCCTTGAACTGAGTGGCTTGCTGGGCCATTTCAGAGGGCAGTTAAGAGTCAACCACATTACTGTGTGTCTGGAGTCACATGTAAGCCAGACCAGGTAAGGACAGTAGATTTCCCTCCCTAAAGAGCATTAGTGAACCAGATGGGTTTTTACAACAATCAATGATGGTTTCACGGTGACCATTATTGAGAGTAGCTTTTAATTCCAGATTTATTAATTGGATTTAAATTCCACCAGCTACTTTGATGGGATTTGAACCTTTGTCCCCAGAGCATCAGCCTGGGCTTCTGGCTTGTCCAGTGACATCACCACTATGCCATCCTTTCCCCTATAACACCCAGCTCCACCCTCTCCACCGCTGCCTCTGTGATATCTGACAGGCCACTAGTCCCCATCCTCTCAAATATAAAATATCAAGCTTGTGTTTAAAGTTTCATTGCATTGCCCCTCTGTCATGAGGCTATTAATGTATATAATATTATTGGAAAATATTTTCCTTTTAAAATAGAGGTTTAGTCTGTGGGTGTGTCTTAATTAGATTAAAGCCAGCCAGTCTGGGTGTTTTGAAGTGTACTAGTTTTGAGATGTAAGAGAGTTAAAGTGTATTTGCATTTTTTGAATAGAGCATTCAAGAAGTGGGGTGAAATCTGGCACCTACCTAGCAGAGACCAAGCAATATGTTTATATTACTAATAAAATTGGTACAATGAAAGGGGTTTTATTGTTAGAAGAAGTGGAGTTCAAAGAGGCTGGCAATACAATGAGAATTCACATGCAATGAGCTGTGCTAGGTATAACTTCAGCAGTTTTGTGTGTGCATGGCAGAAGCAATGTAAGATCAAAGTAGCTGTAAGCCTACAACTGTCTCCACAGGAAACAAAGTGAAAGGAACTTCATTTTGAATTCATACAGTGAAGTTGCTTTGTCTGATGCCTGGTTAAGTCTACGGGTTACGGTTGCTTTAATGGAGATTAGTTTGGGAATTTGTTAAAAGTTATGATAATAGTAATTTGTAGCCATGTGTATATATTTAACTTGTGTAAATTAACAAAATGTTTCATTTAGTTTAATATAAAACCTCTCAAGGACTGGTGGTCTGATTGCTGAATTTAGAGTCGTATCTCAAACATACCACTTAAAAATATAGGGTTATGACAATTGATTAAAGTTTCCCTCTGGGATTGTTAAATAACTCAGCTTTACCAAACTGCTGGGTCATAACACCCTCCTCTGTAATCCCTCTACACCTGACATACAATGCTGAAAAAATAAAATTTCCTCCAGCTAAGTATTGCGAAAGCCAGAATTATCATCTTTGACACCTATGCCCTTACCCTCCCTGTCCTGGCCACACCACAAACACTGTGGCTTGTCTCCCTTCAACACCACTATCTTATCTAAATGAGACCTTTTGCAAACTAAGCATCTTGTCCAGCTGAGTTTCAGATCCAATTTCCTTTCCATCACAAAGATCTCTGATTTCCACCTCCATTACATCACCCAGCTTAACTCTCCTTCAGCCCATCTGTTGCTGAAACCCTCATCCATGTACTCGTCACCTTCAGGCTCAACTATTCCAACCATATCAGTAAGAGGTGCACGATTAATGAGTGCAGGTTCGGCCTGAGTGAGACAGAGACCGAGTGAGTATATTTGGGAATTTGGTTCAAGTGGAAATTCAACGGGTAAATCTTTTTCAAGTTCAATTTTGGAGTAACTCTTTTCAGTCAAAACAATTAAACTAAATTAACAAAATCAGGGACAAAGTAAAAGCAGTCCCTTAAAGGGAAACTACAAAAACAGAAGACAAAATGCAAAGGAAACTCACCAACATCAAATCAAAATGTGATTAAAGGGGTCGATAAAGGACCCCAGTCCCCACAGTGCCCACCAAGCATGGAAGGCCTCGACGGTGCCAGTGGACACTGCGTGCTCCCTCTCCAGGGATCAATTTTGGAGTAGGAGTCAGATTCTGACCTAGAACTAACAACCCAGAATTAACAGGCCTCGAGTAAGTTAAGTAGCCTAGTTAGTGACAGTTAACTGTCAATGACCTGAAAGCCCTTTGCCTGAATAGGGCCTAAATTAGTGGAGTGTATTTGGTTCAAGTGGGAATTTGATTCATAGGGGGAAAGAGGTGTTGTAGGTAAGGCTTACTGCAAGAAGTGTGACTTAGAATAGAGTGCTGGGAGTTGGGTAATTAAGGGAGCTAGGGAAGGAAGGGAAGAAGTGCTCTTTTGCTTCCTGCTTTCTAACTTTCTCAGCCTTCAGAAACTGGTCATTCTCTGCTCCAGGAGAAGAAGCTAGTTATTTGGTGAGTATCTGGTGAGTGACTAAGATTTATTCTATTCTGAAGGTTCAAAATAGTCTAGCAACTGGGTGGTAAGGTTAATACAATATATAAAAGCCAAAGTAAAATATATAACTGAATAAACTAGTTAAATAGTTAATTAGAACACACTAAGGATGTCAGGACAGGTGATGTGTCACAGCTGCAGCATGTGAGAGCTCCTGAATGTCAGTTTGATCCAGGGCACACACATCTGCAGTAAGTGTTTGAAGTTTGAGCAGCTTCAGCTCAGAGTTTATGAACAGGAAGTTGAACTACAGACATTACAGTAGGGGGAGGTGGTGGTGTAGTGGTATTATCACTGGACTGGTGTTCCAGGGACCCAGGGTAATGCACTGGGGACCCAGGCACAAATCCCACCATGGCAGATGTTAAAATTTGAATTCAATGAAAATCTGGAATTAAAAGTCTAATGATGACCATGAAACCATTCCTGATTGTTGTAAAAACCCATCTGGTTCATTAACGTCCTTTAGGGAAGGAAATCTGCTGTCCTTATCTTGATCTGACCTACATGTGACTCCAGACCTACAGTATTGTGGTTGACTCTCAAAATGCTCTCTCAACAAGGGCAATTAAGAATGGGCAATAAATGCTGGTCTAGTCAGCCATGCCCACACCCCAAGAATGAATATTTTTAAAAAATTAAGGAGGGGGAAAGTTACCTGGATTATTTGTACCAGAAGGCAGTCACACCTCTTAGGACAAGGTCCTCTGATTTGGTTCTGGACAGAAGAGTGTGACTGCAAGTGAGGCAGGAAAAGGGGACTCAGAGGGCAGGAGTGTGAGCCGCTGCAATTGTCTAATAGGTTTGAGGTTTTATCAACTTGTTTGGTTGAGAGTGGGGGCTGCAGGGTGGATGAATTAATTGGCCATGGCACCGTGGTACAGGAAGCCTGTTGGGGGAGGAATGTAATGGTAATAGGGGATAGTATATCAGAGGCATTGACACTATTCTCTGCAGCAAGGAGCGAGAGTACAGCCCGGTGCCAGGGTTCATGTCTGCTTGGGGCTGGAGAGGAAATTGCAGTGGGAGAGGGAGGAACCAGTCGCCGTAGTCCAAGCAGGCACCAACGTCAGAGGTAGGACAAAGAAGGAGGTTTGCATAGTCAGTATGAGGAGCTAGGCACCAAATTAAGAAACAGAACCTCAAAGGTCATAATCTCTGGATTATTACCTGAGCTACGTGCAAACTGGCATAGGACAGATCAGATTAGAGAAATGAATGTGTGGCTCAGAGACTGGGTGTGGGAGAAGTGGGTTCTGGTTCGTGAGGCACTGGCACTAGTTCTGGGGAAAGTGGGATCTGTACCATTGGAACGGTTACACCCGAAACGTGCTGGCACCGGTTTTCTTGCGAACTGCATAACTAGGGAAGTAGAGAAGGTTTTAAACTAAATAGTGGGGCAAGGGATCAAATTTAGGAAGATGTGGTAGATCAAAAAGCAGAGACAAGATGTAAGAAAAAGGTATGATTGTGGGAAATGAAAAACAGGAAGGGATAGAGAGTGCAAATCTAACAGTATATCAACAGATGAAACTAGAGGTTATAAAAAAAATGAACGGATAAAACTAAAAGCTCTGTATTTGAATGCACGAAGCATTTGAAACAGATGAACTGAGAGCGCACATAGAAATAAATAATTATGATTTGATAGCCAATACAGAGACATGGCTGCAGGAGGACATGGATTGGGACCTGAATATTAAAGGGTACAGGATATTTAGGAAGGACAGGAAGCAAGGAAAAGGTGGAAGGGTAGCCTTGTTCATTCATGATGGTATTGGCACAATAGAGAGGGATGACCTAAATTCAGGAAACCTGGATGTGGAAACAGTTCGGGTAGAGATGAGAAATGGTAAAGGCAAGAAGTCACTTGTGGGAGTTGTGTACAGGCCCCCCTAACAGTAACCACGTGGTAGGGTTGAGCATAAAGGAAGAAATAGTTGGAGTTGTTAGAAAGGCACAATGACAATCATGGGAGATTTTAATTTACATATAGACTGGAAAAGTCAGATGGGCAAAGATAACCTAGATGAGGAGTATATTGAATGTTTTCAGGATAGTTTCTTAGAACAGTATGTTCTGGAGCCAACCAGAGAGCAGACTGTACTAGACCTGGTATTGTGCAATGTGATCAGAGTAATTAATGATCTCATAGTGATAGCAGCCCGAGGTAGCAGCGATTATAGTATGACTGAATTTTACATTCAGTTTGAGGGAGAGAGGAGTTGGTCTGAGACTATGTTTTTAAACTTAAATAAGAGCAATTATGAAGGCATGAAAGCAGAGCTGGCTAAAGTTAATTGGCAAATTAGGTTGAGGGGTAGGTCAATAGAGATGCAATGGCAAATATATAAGGGGATATTTCAGAATGCACAGAATAGATACATTCCAACTAGTAAGAAAAATTCCAAGGATGGAAACACCATCCATGGTTAACTAGAAAGGTTAAAGATAGTAGGGTTAAAGAAAAAGCATATAATTGTACTAAGATAGGTGGAAGGCCAGAAGAATGCACAGAATATAAGGAACAGCAAGGAATGACTAAAAGACTAATAAGGAGGGAAAAATTAGAGCATAAGAGAAACCTATCCAGAAATATAAAAGCAGACAGTAAGAGTTTCTATAAATATTTTAAAAAGGAATGAGTTAACAAAGTGAGTGTTGGTCCAATGGAAAGTGAGTCTGGAGAATTGATAATGGAAACACAAGGAGATGGCAGATGAATTGAACAGGTATTTTGCATCCGTTTTTTTTTATTCTTTTATAAGATGTGAGTGTTGCTGGCTAGGCCAGCATTTATTGCCCATCCCTAATTGCCCTTGTTCATAGGGCATTTAAGAGTCAACCACATTGCTGTGGTCTGGAGTCACATGTAGACCAGACGAAGATGGCAGATTTCCTTCACTAAAGGACATTAGGGAACCAGATGGATCTTTGCAACAATTGGCAATGGTTTCATGTCATCATCAGGCTTTTAATTCCAGATTTTTATTGGATTCAAATTTCATCATCTACCATGGTGGGATTTGAACCCAAATTCCCCTGAGAATTACCCTGGGGCTCTGGAATACTAGTCTAGTGATTATGCCGCCTCCTCCCCCACTTCACTATAGAGGATTCAAGTAACATTCTAGAAGCAGCTATAAACCAGGACTTGGAAGTGGGGAAGGAAGTCTGGAACATTACTGTCAGTGGTACTGAGTAAATTGTTGGGGTGTTGGGCTGACAAGAGCCTGGGTCCTGATGGACTTCATCCTAGGGTCACAAAAGGAGTGTCTAGTGAGATAGTTGATGGTTTTAATTTTCCAAAGCTCCCTAGATTTGGGGGAAGGTCCCATTACATTGGAAGATAGCAAATGGAACTCCATTATTCAAAAAGGGAGGGAGACAGAAAGTGGGAAACTACAGGCCAGTTAGCTTAACAAGTGTTATCGGGAAAATGTTAGAGCAATTATTAAAGAAGTTATAACAGGGATCTTGGAAAAGCTCAAGGTCATCAGGCAGAGTCAACATGGTTTTGTGAAAGGGAAACCATGTTTAACCAACTTATTGGAGTTCTTTGAGGGAGTAACATGTGCTGTGGATAAAGGGGAACCAGTGGATGTACTGTACTTAGATTTCCAGAAGGCATTTAATAAAGTGCCACATCAAAGGCTATTGTGCAAAATAAAAGCTCATGGTATAGGGGGTAACATATTGACATAGACAGAATATTGGCTGGCTAACAGGAAGCAGAGAGTAGGCATGAATGGGTCTTTTTCAGGTTGGCAAGATGTAATGTGTGGTGTGCCACAGAGATCAGTGCTGGGACCTCAATTGTTTACAATTTATATAAGTGACTTGGATGAAGGGATGGTTGCCAAATTTGCTGATGACACAATGATAGGTTGGAAAGTAAGTTGTGAAGAGGGCATAAGGGGGCTACAAACAGATACAGATAAGTATAAGTGAGTGGGCAAAGTTCTGGTAGTTGGGAGTATAATGTGGGAAAATGTGAAATTGTCCATTTTGGCAGGAAGACTAAAAGAGAAGCTTATTATCTAAATGGTGAGAGATTGCACAGCTCTGAGGTGCAGAAGAATCCGGGTGTCCTAGTGCATGAATCACAAAAGGCTAGTATGCAAGTACAGCAAATAATTAGGAAAGCTAATAGAATGTTATCATTTATTGCGAGCAGAATTGAATACAAAAGTAGGCAGGTTATGCTTCAGTTGCACAGGGCACTAATGAGACCACATTTGGAGTACTGTGTACAGTATTGGTCTCCTTATCTAAGGAAGGATGTAAATGTGTTAGAAACAGTTCAGATGTTTACCAGGCTAATACCTGGAATGGATGGGTTGTCTTATGAGGAAAGGTTGGACAGAATAGGCTTGTATCCGCTGGAGTTTAGAAGAGTAAGAAGCAACTTGATTGAAACATATAAGATCCTGAGTGATCTTGACAGGGTGGAGGCGGAGAGGATGTTTCCTCTTGTGGGGAAGAGCATAACTAGAGGCCATCAATATAAGATGTCACCAAGAAATCCCATAGGGAATTCAAAAGAACCTTCTTTACCCAGAGAGCAGTGAGAAAGTGGAACTCGCTATCACAGGGAGAGGTTGAAGTGAATCATTGATTATTTCAAGTGGAAGTTAGATGAGCACCTGAGGGAGAAGGGACTATAGAGTTATGACAGTGGATTTAGATGAGGAAAGATGGGAGGAGGCTCGAGTGCAGATGAGCACCAGCATGAACTGGTTCAGCTGAATGGATACACACAGCCAATGTAATCCTGTATATTACATGTTTATAACCCACTCAACCCAATTACCAGTATCTGCCAAAACTATCTGTATTCCCTAGGTGGAAATTATATTATTTTACTGAGAATCTGGTTATGTTCCAGATTCGTACAAAACCCTGTATTACTAGAACTGCTAAACCTAGTTTTCAGTCTGGATCATGCTATACAACAGTCAGAGTTTACATGTGGGATTCACAGAGGCTGTGACCTGGTCAGGGACAAAACTCTCAAAACAATGCATTCAATTTCAATACATACAGTGAAACGATGATATGTGTTTAATATCTGGGTTTACTTTCTCTTCTCTCCTGAGAGTGGTGGGTCCTTGCTAATGTATAGTTGATGGATGATCTCTGGTACCTCACCCAAGGGATCATTATGTATTTGGAGTATTGAACAATGAACTCCAGTGGGCATCGCAGCAACACTCAGTCATCAACATCCAGACCATCGGAGGGTATATGCTGAGATAAGTTACTGATCCTGACAATATGTAACAATGGGATTAAGTTTCAGTGGAAACACATCCTTAACACATTAAGGCTTCAATGTGAACTATGTATATTAATTCATCTCTTTTGCATTCCTGGGTTGGGTATTCCATTCAGGGAACATAAAGCATTAGATTTCATTATTCATAGCATACAGGGGGAGGATCGTGTTGTAGCAGTAATGTCACTGTTCTTGTAATCCAGAGACCTAGGCTAACGCTCTGGAGACATGGTTTAAATGCAATTAATAAAAATCTGGAATATTAAAAAGCTGCTCTCAGTAATGGTGACCATGAAACTATCATTGATGGCTGTAAACAAACCCATCTGGTTCACAAAGGAAATCTGCCATCTTACCCAGTCATGGCCTAGTTGGAACTCCAGACTCAGAAGGTGGCATAGTGGTAATGTCACTGGACTTATAATGTAATGGCTTAAGCTAACGCTCTGGGGACATGGGTTCAAATCCCACTGCAGCTGGTGGAATTTTAAATTCAATTAATCTGGAATTGCAAGCTAGTCCCATGACAACTATCATTAATTGTTGCAAAAGCCCATCTGGTTTACTAATTAGTAAATGCCCCCTTAGGGAAGGAAATCTGCCATCCTTACCTGGTCTGGACCAACATGTGGCTCCAGTGCACAGCAATGTGGTTGACTCTTAACTGCAACAAATCCCTTGCCAGTGATGCCTACATCCCATGAAAGAAGATAAGAATTTGGCTGTGGGAGGGGATTAAATGGGTGGGTGGAGTCAGTGATAGGGTTAATTGTATATGGGTTATGGGAAGAGTGGACTTAATGGGCCTAGTAGACTTTATTTAATGTTTTCTTATGCGTTCATGTCAGTGAAGGACATAGAGATCTGTGAGGGGGGTCTAAGACTTCACCCTGTATTTTTCATAAAATAGACATAGATATCTTCATGGCTATTTCTAAATTCTAAAACTGGACTAAAATGGCTAAAGCTATGTCTACCTGTGACTCCCCAATAAAAGGAGCTATCTGGCAATATCACAGAAACTTGCACCTCGTAATCTCAGAGATACTAACAACCCCACTGTGGGCTGTAGAGACCAATTTCAGAGAGCTACACAAAGTTCATCTGCATCTCATAATCCAGGCTGGCCAACTGGAGTGTACTCGTCTGCTAGGACAAAGGACCCCACCACTTTCCTTTCAATTCTTAATGGCTGGAACATTTAACCATCTTGGGAACCCAGATGAGGGATACCCATCCCTTGTCAAAGACAATGTGGAGAGGTGGGAGTCATGTGACATGGACCTCCAGTTTGTGAAACCAGTTATATTGCCTTGTGAAACTGCAAGTTCAGTCTGAGGTTACCATCCTATAAGCAGCCTCACAGAAAAGGGGCTTTTGCCCAGGTTTGGACATCTGGCCCCCAGCTACACTGCTACCACTGGGAATTCTGTACCCTCAGCTACAAGACTGATTCATCTCTGCATGTCCATCTCATCATGTGACATCAACACCACTGGAAAAGTGAATTATACAGCACTGGTTTTTAGCCTGCTAACCTCTGTGAAGGAATACCTCATTACACTGTGATTCTGGACTCAGGAACCCATGTGAAACACAATTTCTTTTCCCTGTGGGTTATGCCCTGTAAATCTCTCTTTTCTCTGTCCCTCTTTTCCTGTATGACTGCGAAGGGAGCAACGTTATGACCTTCCTGCATCTGAGTGTGTTCAAATAAATTAACCCTTTGAGTTCATCCTATCTGCTGTGGGTTTACTAATAGAAAATTGGATCACACCAAACCGACAGGTTGGCAAATTCGCCACTACTTATAAAAGGGGAAGCAAATCAAAAGTACCTCTCTGTGGTGAGAGGAGAAATTAATGTCCCCCTCCTAACCATAACAGATTAACAGGTGTAAATGTTGGGGGTGGGTGGTGCTTTGGAGGAGATACTCCTGCAGTAAAGGAAAGGTTGTGTTGACTACGTGCATCTAATATCCTTACTGAAGGAAACACAGACCAAGACGCCTCACACATACCTGGAAAGAAATTTGTTGATGTCGAACTGTCTGCGTTTGAAACAGGTGACACCATTTTCCTTTTCTTCCTGTACCTCTAGCCTCCTAGAGGGAAGTGTGTCCATATAATCCACCAGAACCTTAACAGGGATAGGGACATCAAAATATTGCTGGGGGGTGGGGGGGTGCAGGGGAGAAACACAGAAATATAAAAGGAGAGCAGTTAGTACATGAACGCTGCATCAGTAGCCTGTGCGATATACAAAACGTTACTATACCAGTTCGAACAACAAACTCAGCAGTACCCAGCTGTTTCAAACGCTGAGAACAGGAGGAGGCCATTCAGCCCCTCATACATACTCCATCAATAATTATATCATAGCTGATCTACACCTCCACTCCACTGGAGCCTTTGCTGCATACCCCTCAATACCCTTATCGAACAAATATTTAGCTCGGTTTTGAAAGTTCTAGTTGTTTCCCATCAACAATCTTTTGGGAGGAGGAGGATACCAAATTTCCACTTCCCTGCACGTCAAACAGTACCTCCTGACTTTGCTCCTGAACGGTCTAGCTCGAATTTTAACATTATGTCCCCTTGTTCTAGATTCGCCACTAGAGAAATAGTTTCTTTTGCCAGCTGTGTCTCAGTGGGGAGTATTCTCATTCCGAGTTAATGTAGGCAGACACTCCAGTGCAGTATTGATGGATAAGATGGTAAACTAAGGCCCAGTCTGCTCTCTAAGGAAGAGCTGGAGAGTTTTCCCCGGTGTCCTGGCCAATAGTTATCCTGCTGTCAGCCTCACTAAAAGAGATTATCTGGTCATTACCATACTGCTGTTTGTGGGAGTTTGCTGTGTGCAAACTGGCTGCTGCGATTTCCTGCATTACCATAAGAATGAGATTTCAAAAATCATTTGCTGCAAAACGCTTTGAGACATCTGGTGGTCAAGAAAGACACTATGTAAACCCAAGTTTTTTTTTACGGTGTCCTGGCCAACATTCCTCACTTAATCAAAGACACATTAACTGTTCATTCGATTCTTGTTGCTGTTTGGGGGATTCTGCCCTGTGCAGGATTTTGAACCAACAACAGTGAAAGGACAACAATATATTTCCAAGTCAGATGCTGAGTGCCTTGGAATGGAATTTGCTGGGTGGTGTGCCCATGCACCTGCTGCCTTTATCCTTCTCGGTGGTGGAGGTCGCAGGTTTGGAAGGTGCTGTTGACGGACGCTTGGTGAGTTCCTGCAGTGCACCTTGTAGATGGTACTCACTGCTGCCACTGTGCGTCGGTAGTGGAGGGAGTTAATGTTGAAGGTGGTGGATGGGGTGCCAATCAAGCGGGCTGCTTTGTCATGGATAAATATAAATACTATGACTACAAGAGCAGGCCAGAGGTTGGGAATTCTGCGGTAAGTAACTCACCTCCTGACTCCCCACAGCCTGTCCACCATCTACAAGGCACAAGTCAGGAGTGTGATGGAATACTCTCCACTTGCCTGGATGAGTGCAGCTCCCACAACACTCAAGAAGCTTGACACCATCCAGGACAAAGCAGCCCCGCTTGATCAGCACCCCATCCACCACCTTAAACATTCACTCCCCCCGCCACCGACGCACAGTGGCAGCAATGTGTACACCTACAAGATGCACTGCAGCAACTTACCAAGGATCCTTCCAAATCCATGACTCTACCATCTAGAAGGACAAGGGCAGCAGAGAGATGTGAACACCACCTCCTGGAAGTTCCCCTCCAAGCCACTCACCATCCTGACTTGGAAATATATCGCCGTTCCTTCGCTGTCGCTGGGTCAAAATCCTGGAACTCCCTCCCTAACAGCACTGTGGGTGTACCTACACCACCTGGACTGCAGCGGTTCAAGAAAGCAGCTCACCACCACCTTCTCAAGGGTAATTAGGGATGGGTAATAAATGCTGGCCCAGCCAGTGACACCCACATCCTGTGAGCAAATGGAAAAAAAGGATGATGTTGAGCTTCTTGAATGTTGTGGGAGCTGCACTCATCCAGGCAAGTGGAGAGTATTCCATCACACTCCTGACTTGTGCCTTGTAGATGGTGGACAGGCTTTGGGGAGTCAGGAGGTGAGTTACTCGTCGCAGGATTCCTAGCCTCTGACCTGCTCATGTAGCCACAGTATTTATATGGCTAGTCCAGTTCAGTTAAAGGTAACATTGTGTAAAATGCTTCTTCAAGACAAGCCTGAATCCTAAGATCCTGTATAAATGCAAATTTCCTTTTTCCATGCTGAACAGAAAGAAATTGTTTCAGATTGATATTAAAATAGAAAATGTCAGCTCTCACCTTAACTTTCATATCATAATCAACCAGAACCATAAAGAATTCATCAAACGTCATCCCAAAGTCTCTCCGTAGCTGTACAATCAGATCAACACTGACAGAATTGAGCACTGGATTTTCGAGTGCTACTTCATCTTCTAAAAAATGGAAGTGAAAATTTATATTGAGGAAGAGTGAAGTGTGTAATGCCTCCGAAAGCCACATCTTCCTCTTTTATTTGAAGTTTTAATTTTCTCCTCTACATTTAACTTTCCCCAAGCCCAACCACACCTTGAATCCTTCCCCCATTGCTTGGGGATGCTCACTTAAACCATGGACACCGAACAAGAGTAGGTTTGTCGTCTGATAAGAACATTAGGAACAGGAGGAGACCATTCAGCCCCTTCAGCCTACTCCACCATTCACCATTCAGGTCATGGCCGTATATGGTCATCACCAGAGAGCAAGGCTGCAGCAGGGAATTGGCAGGGGGATAGGACTATGTGAGTTGTACAACAGGCCATATGGCCTCACACTGTGCTGTAAGCATTCTATAACTCCAGCTACCCACCTTCATTCCATGTTCCTCAACACCCGTACACAACAAGTGTCTATCACAATCTTGAAAGCTCCAACTGACTCCCAGCACCTACCGGCTTTTTGGGAGGGATTTCCACTGCCCTTTGTGTGAAGATGGGCTTCCTGATTTCACTTCTGAATGGCTGAGCTCTAACTCTAACAGTACATCATATTGTTCTGGATTGCTCAATGGGGGAACTGGTTTTTCTGTATCTACTCTACTAAATGCTTTTAACATTTTAAACACCTCGCTCAGATCGCCCCTCAATCTACTGCACTCAAGCAAATACAAATCAAGTGAAGAAATCCCTCCCATGTTTCTAAGTTCCACCTCTCTCACTGTTGGATTAATTTGTTTGGAGATGCCAAAAGGCAGCAAGATTGACTGTGTGATAAGCCCAGCCTCTGACTAACTGCCAACTACTACTCAATGATTACTTGTCAGTTTGACTTGGATAGCACTCTCACCTGGAAGGTTTGTGAGTTCAAGGTTCACTTTACAACTGAAGCACATAATCTAGGCTGATTTTCCAGTGCAGTCACGGGGAGTGCTTCATTGTCGGAGGTTTCACTTGTAAAAATGTAACAACTTCCATCTCGTCTTTGCACTAATGGTGAATTCAGATGCCAGAGACAATAGGACATTATGCCAACTTACCACAACCTTAAACTTCGAGCTAGGACATTGATATCAGGAAGCATTTCTTCACACAAAGGGTAATTGAAATCTGGAACTCCCTCCCCCAACAAAGCTGTTGAGGCTGGGGCTCAATTGAAAATGAACAAACCAACAAGGGGGTGATAGACTATCGGAGGTAGGTAAAATGCAGGTTTAAGATTACTAACAGATCAGCCATGATCGTGTTAAATGGCGGAGCAGACTCGAAGGGCCGAATGGCCTACTCCTTGTTCATATGATAGATTTTTGTTGGGTAAAGGGTATTAAGGATTAAGGGACCATGGTGGATAGATGGAGCTAAAATACAAATCAGCTGTTAGCTAAATTAATGAAAGAATAAACTCAGGGGGCTGAATGGCCTCCTCCTGTTCTTAATTTTCAAAAACTGTGCCATTTGTGTCGTACCCAGCCAGTGAATCATCTATCTCAACTTAGTGTCAAGCGTCATGCAGAGGATAGCAGAGAGTGGGGGAATGGGGTGGCGGAATAAGAAGGGCTGTGGGTGCAGAACAAAGAGGAATAATTGAGGTGGGAGGTTGGAATGATGGGGCAGATAAAGGGGGGAATAGGGATGGAAGGACTGGGATAGAAGGGGAGGAATGGGGTAGGGGGCAGATGTGGAGCGAGGAGTAACAAGACATGCGTGTTGTGAGCTGACACTCACCATTCTGATAATGTTCCACCGTCAGAGTACTGTTAGACTGCGAGCCCAGGATAGCAATCATGCTGATTCTCCTGACAGCTAATTGGCACACATGCTCCAGGTACTCGTCCCTCTGGTGTATGTAAAGCTTGCTGTCTTTGCTGGGCGCAGTGAGCAGCTGTCAAAACACGACAAGATGCATCACAGAAACACATAGCGGCTGAGCCAATAGCCTGACAAGGCATTCAGCTCAACATTTAGGATCTCACAGCCTAATTCACAAAAGAAACCATGCATTAATTACTCATTAAACACTTTAAATATTATTGTTCATCATTGCGATCTGAGTGTCACCGACAAGTGCCATTTTATAGCCCTTCCCCATTTGCCTTTGAGAAGGACTGCAGTCCAATTTGTTGCATCGTTGTAATGTATTGCTAACTCATTTCAGAGGGAAGTTTGAAATAAACCATGACCAGTGTGGGACTGGAATCACATATAGGGCAGACTAAGATTCCCTTCCCGAAAAGACATCAGTAAACTGGTTGGGTTTTTACAACACAATCTGACTGTTTCATAGTCACATTTTACTGATACCAGGTATACTTTGATATACAGAGGACTGGATTAGAGGATTGGATAGATAGATACTTTGACTTTTCAGGAGAAATCTAACAAGTTTTAAAAGACACTGACTGTTTTCAGATTGGTTATGCTCCTTCCTAGTGCCATTCCCCTGCCTTCTCCCTGTAGCCCTGTACATTCTCCTTTTTCAGGGAATAATCCAATTCCCTTTTGGAAAGCCTCAGTTGAACCTGAGGACGCAGGAGATGGTGGTGGAGTGGTAACATCATTGGACTTGTAATCCAGAGACCCAGCTAATGATCAGGGGACATAGGTTCAAAGCCTACCATGGTAGCTGGTGGAATTTAAATTCGGTTAATAAAGCTGAAATATAAAGCTAGTCTTGGTAATGGTGACTATGAAACTATCATCAATTGTTGTAAAAACCCATCTGGTTCACTAATGCCCTTTAGTCCTTACCTGATCTGGCCTACATGTGACTCCAGACCCTCAGTAACGTGGTTGACTCTTAACTGCCCTCAAATAGCCCAGCAAGCCACTCAGTTCAAGGGCAATTAGGGATGGGCAATGAATGCTGGCCTTGCCAGTGATGCTCACATTCCATAAAAGAATTAAACAAGCACTCTCAGGCAGTGCATTCCACATCCAAACCACTCACTGCATGAAAAACTTTTTCCTCATTGCTTCTTTTGCCAATTACTTTAAATCTGTGCCCTCACATTCTCAATCCTTCCACCAATGATTTTGAATATCTCCTCTCAACCTTCTCTTCAAGGAAAACAGTCCTAACTCCTCCAATCTGACATGCGAACATAAGAATCAGGAGCAGGAGTCCATTTGGCCCCTCAAGCCTGCTCTGTCATTCAATAAGGTCATGGCTGATCTGATTGTGGCCTCAACTCCACATTCCACCTCCGGATAACCTTTGACTCCCTTGTTAGTCAAGAATCTATTGACCTCTGCCTTAAAAATATTCATTGACCCTGCCTCCACCGCTCTTCGGGGAAGAGAGTTCCAAAGATTCTCAACTCTTAGAGAGAAAATTTCTTCTCATCTCCACCTTATTTTTAAATTGTGTCTTCTAGTTCTAGTCTCTCTCCCACAGGGAAACATCCACCCTGCCAAGTCCCCTCAGGATCTTACATGTTTCAATAAGATCACCTTTCGTTCTTCTAAACTCCAACGGATACAGGCCCAGTAAGTCCAACCATTCCTCATAGGATAACCTCACCATCCCAGGAATCAGTTGAGTGAACTTTCTCTGAACTGCTTCTAACACATTTATATCCTTTCTTAAATAAGGAGACCAAAGCTGTACTCTAGAAGTGGTCTCACCAAGGCCCTGTGCAACTGTAGTAAAACATCCCTACTTTTATATTCCATTCCCCTCGCAATAAATTACAACATTCCATTTGCCGTCCTAATCACTTGCTGTACCTGACTACTAACTTTTCCTGATTCATGTACCAGGACACCCAGATCCCTCTGCACCTCAGAGTTCTGGTAATTATTTATGCACGTATACACCCAGGTCCTGCAGCCTCTTTAGAATTGTACCTTTTATTTTATATTGTCTCTCCATGTGCTTCCTACCAAACTGAATCACTTCACATTCCTCTGCTTTGAACTTCATTTGCCATTTGTCTGCCTATTCCACTAACTTTGTCTATGTCCTTTTGAAGTTCTACACTATCCTCCTCACAGTTCGCAGTGCTTCCAATGGTGGCATTGCAAAGAAAGTTCAGTAAATTGACTGCTGGGATGAGAAAGCAGCCCTATGAGGAGAGATTGGGTAGAATGGGCCTGTATTCTTCAGAGTTTAGAAAAATGAGAGGTGATTTCATTGAAACATACAAGATTTTGAGGGTAGATGCTGAGAGGTTTTTTCCTTCAGGTTGGAGAACCCAGAACTAGGGGGTCACAGTCTCAGGTTAAGGAGTTGGCTATTTTGGACTGAGGAGAAGTTTCTTCACTCAGAGGGCTGTGAATATTTGGAATTCCCCACCCCAGAGAGTTGTGGATGCTCAGTTATTGAGTATATTCAAGGCTAAGATTGGTAGATTTTAGTACTCTAAGGAAACTAAAGGATTTGGGGGATAGTGCAGGAAGGGAAACTGAGGTGGATGATCAGCCTTGATCTTATTGAATGATGGAGCAGGCTTGAGGGGCCAAATGGCCTACTCCTGTTCCATTGTGTTTTTAAAAGGCTGAAGGGTTGATGGGGGAAGGGGGGGTATGAAGGGTGATTCAATTGGCACCACTCACCCTGAACGCATCACAAAATAAACCAGCAATGATTTTTCAAAAGGCAAATACATCGCTTACTCCATAGAAATGGTCCTGCGCTGGACACAGGCTGGAAGCCCTGCAATCAACTGGACCAAATACGCATCAAAGCTCCATCAGACATGGCTTATCTTGGGTAGCACGGCCCTCCCCTTCCACCCTGCCCGTCTGTTTTTAACATGACTCACCAGTAATCTCCGCTTGTTCCGAAAATGATTTAAAAACCCCATCAGCTCCTGGTTATCGATCTGCTTCGAGTTTCTGGAGCCATTTTTCTTGTTCTTCCGGTTTCTCCTGTTTTTCCGGCCTTTGTTCCTGACTGATTTGTCCGAGTTCCCTCCATGCCTGCTCTCTGCTTTCCTCCCCCTGGGTCGAACAGATGTTGGACTGTCCTGCGTCGTACCCCCTGCTCTTTGCTCTGTTTCTGGAGATAGGTTAGTCCCAGCCCGGGTTACTGCTCCCCCTACCTTGTCACGAGTCCAGATTTCAGTGGGTTGCGCAGTGACAGGGGCCCTGGGGGATTTGGGTAGGGTGATCTTGATGAGAGGGTCCTTGTGTGGGTGTGTGACTTGAGACATCCGGCCAGAGGGGTTTGAGAGCCCAGGAAAAGTGGCTTGTGTGTTGGGTGACCCATAGACCCAATGTCCTGACTCGGCATTCTGATGTGCTAACACTGTGGGAGCAGTGGAGAAGTTCTCCAGAGTTTGGAAAAAAGGAAATCTGTCCTGGGATTGGGCTGTGTTTGGATTAGATTCAAAGATTCCTGGTCTCTCAGGGTTCCCCTCGTCCAGCTTTTGGTCTGTAGAGAATTGGGGCTGGTCCCATTTCAGGACAGTAGTCTTGGTCAGTTGGAAATCTTGGTCAGTTCCAGCAGTGGGCTGGTTAAGTGGAGCCATGGTTGAGGTTGCTGAGGCTGAGTCCTTAGATTGGACCTGGGGTACGTGGTAGGTATGAGGTCCTGTCCGAGACACTTGGTTCCCACTCTGGGTGATGAGAGCTGGCCTGGGCTGGACAGGGTTCCTGTGTTTGGCCATTAACATCTGCTGCACTTTCTCTTTGATCTGAAACATCAGGGTCTCCACCGACCCCTGCCCTGATCGCACTGGGATCGTGGGGGACTCCCTGGGTTTAGCCGCACTCCTAAGGCTCTCAGCTGTTCTCTTGCCAACTGAGTTTGGGGTTAAGGCTGAACCTTTCTGTTTGCCCAATGTCCGCCGACTGCTGCCTGGATGCAATGATGCTGTTCTTTTCAGGGACCCAACACTCTGAGGACTGATTGGCTTCTGAGAATTGGGGGAGGCTGATCTCAGCCTGCTGTTGACCATTGCCCTGTTGACCATAACCCTGTTAGCCAGTGTCCTGTTGACCATTCCCCTGTTGACCATTCCCCTGTTGACCATTCCCCTGTTGACCAGTGTCCTGTTGACCATTCCCCTGTTGGCCATTCCCCTGTTGACCAGTGTCCTGTTGGCCATTACCCTGTTGACCAGTGTCCTGTTGGCCATTCCCCTGTTGACCATTCCCCTGTTGGCCATTCCCCTGTTGACCAGTGTCCTGTTGGCCATTACCCTGTTGACCAGTGTCCTGTTGGCCATTCCCCTGTTGACCATTCCCCTGTTGACCATTCCTCTGTTGTTGGTGTGGAGCTGCCCTGGGCCCCATCTCCTGGCCCCAGAACCTTTGCACCTGAGCTGCTGCCCTCTCCTGGTCACGCTCTCTATCTTCCTGAGGGGCATTTGGTCCACGGTCTCCAGGACAGCCTCCATTCGCACCGCGTAGGGGAAGCGCTCGTACAGCTGCATGGACTTCCTGAGCAGCACCATGTTGAACCGGCCCTCCTTGAGGGACAGGTGCCGCATGATGGGAGCCACCGCCTCGGCTTCCAGCTTCTGCTCGGTCACCTTGCCTTCCTGGGAGATGGTGACCAGCTTGCCCCCGGCCCCTTGGAACAAGACCAGGAGCAGGAGGTCCCTGAGCGCCAGCTGGCACCTCAACTCCCGGCTCTTCACGTCCAGCTGCCGCTCCATCAGCCGGTAGGAGTTGTCCGAGGGGTCCGGAGCAGCGAGAACCAGCAGCCGAAACTTGCCAAAGGAACTGGCCAGCGGACCCAGCTCCGCTTTGGGGGCGGCCAGGGGCGGCTTCTGGCTGCGTCCCCCTCCTCCCCTGGGGGCTGGCAGAGCCGGGGAACCGGCCCGGTCTGCCGGAGGTCCATCCTTCCCAGCCCCGGGGAGGTCGGGGGAGCCCCCCGACCCGGCTACCAGCAGGGACAGCAGCAGAAGGCAAACTTGGCGGGCGCTCCTTCTCTCTCCTCCTCCCCCCATCCCAAGCTCACAGACTGACTGACTGACTGATCAACCCCGAGCAGAGCCCAGTGTAAAAGAAATCCCTGCCCACACTCCAAATCCCTGCCCACACCCCAGATACGAGGGAGGGAGGGAGGGAGGGAGAGAGAGAGAGAGAGGGAGGGAGAACTCAGCGAGCTTCCTGGTTCATTCCAAATTTGCAAACCAAGGCTCCCAACCTCTGGGCAAGTTTTGATGGCAACCCGACGTTTCAGTGCCGCCTGCGTCCTGTTTAAACTTTGTGCGGATATTGGAAGCTAATAAAAACCAAAACAGCCGGTGTTCAGGTGTGACAGAGACCAAGAGATGACCTGCAAAAAAAAAAACAAACAACACACACCGCAACAAAGCGAGCGAAAGGCAGCAGGAATCGAGAGATTCTCACAGAAGCAGCCCACGTGTACAAAACAGCTGCAGTATCTCTTCCCCCTCAAGGCGATAACCGGCCGCCTGCTACTGCAAGTCAAGTCAGGACTACATGGGGATCATCTGTGTTTGGTTGCTTCCTTTACTCGTGTCCTTAAAATTAGATTTTGAGGAGAGGAGGGGAGGGGGAGGGGGTTTAAAAAAACGCTACTTTTGCTTTCCATTTCTACTTGTTTTTTAAAAAAATCAGACAGGTCCTTTTCATTTTCCTTACAGCTACAATCAGAACAAGGAGGTGTATGTCACCAATTGCACTTTAAACGAACTGCGGGGTTTGTCTTCACACACACATCGTGGCATTCCTGCACAAACTGTCCCCCAGAGGCGGTCAAGTGTTCGACTAATCTAAAGCATAACTGAGAAAGAGGAAGGGAGAAGAGAGAGAGAGAGAGAAAAGCCTTATATTCATATCACAACCCCGGGATGTCCCGAAGCCTTTTACAACTAACGCAGTCCTTTGTCTCCATTGTTGTATTCTAGGAAACACCACAGCCAATTTGCACACAGCAATAAGAACAAAAAACTGCGGATGCTGGAAATCCAAAACAAAAACAGAATTCGACAGAACTGGTGTTCTGTCGAAGGGTCATGAGGACACGAAACGTCAACTCTTTTCTTCTCCGCCGATGCTGCCAGATCTGCTGAGTTTTTCCAGGCAATTCTGTTTTTGTTTTGCACACAGCAAGCTCCCCAAACAGCGAGGTGCTAATGACCAGATAATCTATTTTAGTAAAATGAAAGCCAAATGCTGGAGATCTGAAACAAAAAGTGCTGGAAAAACTCAACAGGTCTGGCAGCATTGGTGGAGAGGGAAAAACAGAGTTAACGTTTCAACTTCCATATGACCTTCCTTCAGCACTCAATTTTAGACCAGTGTTTTTCCAATCTATGTTAGATGTTGCCCTGGGATAAATATTGACCCAAACGTGAGGCCAACCAACTTCCCTGCTCTTCCTCAGTACCATGGGATTTTTACAGGCATACAAGAGGACAGACTCCAACTCGATTTTATGAAAGGCAGCATCTTTTACAGTTCAGCACCCAGTATGCTGAGCTGTCAGCCTAAATTATAAGTCTTTGGAGTGTGACTCAATTTCAAAAACTCCCTCCCTAACAGCACTGTGGGCGTACCAATACCACAGGGACTGCAACGGTTCAAGAAGGCAGCTCACCACCACCTTCTCAAAGGCCATTAGGGATGGGCAATAAATGCTGGCCCCAGCCGGCGAAACCCACATCCCGTGAATGCATTTTCTTTAAAAACTCAATTTCACCAACTTCTGACTCAGAGACATGAATGCTAACTGCATGAGAACCTAAAAGCACCTCCCCTGATATGTTTCAATTCCCACCCACTGCAGCGTAGACAATGCAGTAACACTGGGACAGGGTGGGATGGTCCACTCACTGAGAAGACACTTGCTGGGCTTCAGTTCCAGAGTCCCCATGAGTGCACCTTAGACTATGAGACAGCCCATTCCCCTAATTTATAAAACTTAATGTTTGAGAATTTAATGAACTCAACCTGACAACATATGATCTATGAACTTTAATACAAAATATAGAGTGCACTAGACCTTTCAATTTTGTTCTGTAAGTTAAGGAGACCTGCACTTTGCAACATATTGAAATGTTCATAATTGTCATCGTCATAGAGCCAGAGTTATACAACACAGAAACAGGCCCTTCAGCCCATCGTGTCCGTGCCAGCCATCGTGCTAATCCCATTTTCCAGCATTTGACCCATAGCTGTGTATGCTATGGCTTTTCCAGTGTTCAGCTAAATACTTCTTAAATGTTGGGAGGGTTCCTGCCTCTACCACCCCCTCAGGCAGTGTGTTCCAGATTCCAGCCACCCTCTGGGTGAAAGAAGTTTTTCTCAAATCCCCTCTAAACCTCCTGCCCCTCACCTTAAATCTATGCCCCCTGGTTATTGACACCTCCGCTAAGGGGAAAAGTTTCTTCCTATTTACCTTATCTATGCCCCTCATAATTTTGCATACCTTTATCAGGTCCCCTCAGCCTTCTCTGCTCTAAGGAAAACAACCCTAGCCTATCCGGTCTCTCTTCATAGCTGAAATGCTCCAGCCCAAGCAACCTCCTGGTGAATCTCCTCTGCACCCTCTCCAGTGAAATTGCATCCCTCCTATAATGTGGCGACTAGAACTGCACACAGTACTCCAGCTGTGGCCTAACCAGCGTTTTTACAGCTCCAACATAACCTCCCTGCTCTTATATTCTATGCCTCGAATAATAAAGGTAAGTATCCCATATGCCTTCTTAACTACCTTATCTACCTGTGCTGCTGCCTTCAGGGGTCTATGGACATGTACACCAAGGTCACTCTGATCCTCTGTACTTCCCAGGGTCCTACCATTCATTGTATATTCCCTTGCCCGCGTTAGTCCTCCCAAAATGCATCACTTCAATTGTGAAATCCTTTGATTATTTTATAGTTTATTTTTATTTTAATGATTGCCTATAACTATGTATTATCTTACTTGTTGCATTTATATCACAAATAGTGGCAGCACAGAAGGAGGCCATTCGGTCCATCATGTCTGTGCTGTCCTAAATGAGCAATTTATTAGTGCCATCTCCCGCCTTCTCCCCGTAACTCTGCAAATTCTTCCTTTTCAAATAACTGTCCAAATCCCTTTTGGATGCTTCAGTGAACCTGTCTCCACCACACTCTCAGGCAGCACATTCCAGACCTTAACTACTCGCTGCGTGAAAAAGTTTTCTCTCACATCGCTTTGATCTTTTGCCAATTGCTTTAAATCTGTGTCCTCTTATTCTCGATCCTTTCAGAAAATGGAAACAATTTCTCCCTCTGTCCAGCCCCCTTATGATTTTGAATAGCTCTATCAAATCTCCTCTCAGCCTTCTGTTCTCCAAGGTAAATAGTCTCTAACTTGTTTTGAGTATTGCAAGCACGGACTGGTCGGGTACGACCTGTACCTTGCCCATTGCGAACAGCAGCTGGGACATGCTGTTTGATACGATCCACCAGTCTTTGGGATGTACGGCCTACACACCTAGCATCACACTGACATTGAAACTCATATACCACATTACTCATTTGGCTTGACGGCAGCATCCGTTAGTGGCCAATACCACTCGTGTTGCTACTGCTTAGTAGCAGCGTGAAACAGCCAGCTTCACTTGTTGCTCAAATTTTTGAGATACTTTGCCCATCCAGGGTAATCTGAGGTAGACCGGGCACTTTTTAGGGTCGAATGTGACGGCCTTAGGCCTGTCCATGAGTTTGTGAGATATACAGCGTGAAATGATCTGATCAGGGTAGCCATTATCCTGTAGGATGCCTTTGAGGTGCCTTATTTCAGCATCAAATTTGCATGGTGAGCAAATAGCTCGGCTCTAATTACATGGTTGCCGATAAGGCCAATATTATGGCACGGGGAACTGTAAGAATCCCAATGTGGATACTGACCAGTGACTGGAAGCCACATATATTCACACACAGGGACCTGTTCTTTGCAGACAGAAAGAACATGTACACACATTGCACCTGTTTCAGCTAAACAAAACAAAATAAGTGACAGCCATTCACTGATTCATTCCCCGGACAATGCCTTGACCAATCAGACTCAAGCTGCCTGGTTTAAATTTCAAACTGTTAACTGTCAGTCACCAGCAACTGGTGCATTCACCATGGCAATGCCTCTACCAATCAGAGTTCACTTGCCAACCAATCAGGACTCTCATACAGGATAAATCTGTTGTTTTCCTTTACATTGTATTCTTGCAAATTGTCCTGATGAGTTGCGAGACGAAAAGCTGTGACAAATGTCTCCTTTTCAGCAATACTCAAGTTCTGCACCATCAAATGACTATTTGGGACATTATAAGTGTGTGTACAAGATTCACTGGTGAAGTAGTTAAGGCTTTGGGGGGCAGACAGGGAAGTGGAGTTGCGGTCACAATCAAATCAGCCATGATAAAATCAAACAGTAGTGCAGGGTCAAGGGCCGAATGACCTACTCCTGCTCCTAATTCTGTACTCTTCTTTCATGTTAAATTTCCTTGGTACACTATTTTAACACAAGCATCAACCTGTTTATTATTAACTCGTTAATATCTGCAGTTAAAACAGCATTCAAAGGAATTTAAGAGGACACACTGTCTAGATGAAATTTATCACCGTAGTGAATTTCTTTTTAATTTACAACTCTAATTAACAATGCAGCATGATATTCACAATCTTTAACGTACTGAGTCAGAAATATTAATCACTAGATTCCCAGATCTCAGACTCAGTGAAGTTTCACATCCTTCTGCACTATTTTTAACCTCAGTAGGAATTGACTGCTATTAAAGGAAAACAAACCACCCATTTCACATGAAAAAAATCCTCCTCTCACGGCTGCAGATTATATATACCAGATGTTTCTGGAAGATTCTAGACTGGGCTTCTCGCCAAACCCAGGGTTCAGATAATGAATATGGGCTACTTGCCCTCTCTTGTATTGCTATTGAAATTGTAACCATGTCCTTTCTGAAATACCTGCCAAACGAAAAGCCTCTCATTTCTCTGTGTGCGTACAAAGGAAATTATTCCTCCTGATGACTCTTCTGAACTTCTTTGTTTCTCACGAGACTTTGAGAAAAGGGAACTTGTATTTACATCTCACCTTTCATGACCTCACAGTATCCCAAAGCACTTTATAGCTTTTGAAGCACAGTGTCTATGGGAACACGGGAGCTTTTTTACAGCAAGGTCCCACAATGATACATTTACCATATGATGTTGGTGGAGGGATCAACATTTGTCGGGGACACCAGGGAGAATACCTCTGTTCTTTCAACGGTGCTGTGGAATCTGTTACATCTATCTGAGAGGGCAAAAGAGGCCTCATTTAACATCTTATCCAAAAGATGCAGCTCTGACAGTGTAGCAAGAGAGTCCCCATGGTACTACACTGAAGTGTCAGCCTGGATTAACATGCTCAAATCTCTAGAATGGGACTTGAACCCCTAACCTTTTGAGTGAGAGGGCACGAGTGCTACCACGGATTCAAGGTTAATATTTAATTCTCACACTGAACGACGTCCGCTTGGCTCAGGTTTTAGCAGCATTCTTGCCTCAAGAGCAGAAGCTTGTGCATTTGAGTCCAGGATGTCAGTACATAACCTCAGCTGATGCTCCGGCGTAACATAATGAGGGAATGACACATTGTCAGAGTCCTACCCTTTGGATAGAAATTACATCACAGAACAGAACCAGTGTGTCCACGTTAACGTTATTTCCTTAACTGGAGCTATCTACTCACAGTTTCCTGACCCTTCCATATGCCCTTTCGTGTTGTTCCTATTCAGATAATGAGCTAGTTCCTTTTTAAATGATGTGATAGTTTTTGCCTCGTTGGCTACTTGGGGTAAAGCATTCCACAGTCTAAGGAATGTTTGCGTGAGATTTTTTTCTCATTGCTCTTCCAATGTTAATTCTGAGTCATGCTGCCTTGTTGGAAATGACCTTTCACTATTTATCCTCACAAAAATAAGAAAATCTTACAGCACAGGAGGCTATTCAGCCCATTGTGCCTGTGTCAGCTCTTCGAAAGAGCTATGCAATTTTTTATATTCATTCATAGTGTCATGACACAGCAGTTTATAAAGACTGAGTTACTTAAAATCCCAGAGGGAAACTTTAAACAACTGTCATAAACTATTTTCTCGACTGGTATGTTTTGAGTTGCAGCTCTAAATTCAGGAATAAGACCACCAGTTCTCGAGAGATTTTTATATCAAACTAAATGAAACATTTATTAATTTACAACAAATTAAACACATACGTGGCTACATGGCTACAAATTACTACTATCATACCTTATAACAAATTCCCAACTTAATCTCCACTAAGACAACAATAACCAATAGACTTAAACAGACACCAGGCAAAGCGTTTTCACCTTATGAATTCAAAATGAGGTTCCTTTCAATTTGGTTCTTTTGCAGGCAGTTGTAGGCTTACAGGCTTAGATCTTACATACCTTTGACCTGTGCACACACAAACTCCTTTCTGTTATACCCAGCTTTCCCCTTTGAATGTAAATTCTCATTGTATCATCAGGCCCTTTGAACCCCTTTCATAGTACCAATTTTATTAGTAATATAAATATTGCTTGGTGTCTCCTAGTTAGTTGCAAGATTTCACTCCCACTCTTGAATGCTCTATTCAACAAAACGTAATTATACCCTCTACCTTACTGTTCACATCTCAAAACTACTATACATCAAAACACCCAGACTAGCTGGCTTTAATCCAATTAACACACACACAGATTAAACCGCTATTTTTAAAAAATAATTTCCAATAGCATTATATACATTTATATCTCTTCCTGACAATAGGATATAAGTGTCATTGACAAAGCTAGAATTTATTGGCCATCCCTAATTGCACTCGAGAAGGTGGTGGTGAGCTGCCTTCTTGAGCCACTGCAGCCACTGTAGGTACACCCACAGTGCTGTTAGGGAGGGAGTTCCAAGATGCTATCGCTTGATAGGGTATGTGGAACATTCCTTATTCCAGTCCTACTCAGACACCCTCCCACAACCCGTTTTTCGGTACATCGATGACTGTTTCTGTGTCGCTTCATGCTCTTGTCTGGACCTGGAAAAATTTATAAATTTTGCTTCCAATTTCCACCCCTCCATCACCTTCAGATGGTCCATCTCTGACACTTCCCTTCCCTTCCTTGGCCTCTCTGTCTCCATTTCTGGTGTTGTCATAACATTCAAGGCTATGGGCCAAGCGCTGGTAAATGGGATTAGGTAGGTAGGTCAGGTGTTTCTCATGTGTCGGTGCAGACTCGATGGGCTGAAGGGCCTCTTCTGCACTGTGATTCTGTGATAGACTGTCCACCAATATCCATTACAAGCCCACCGACTCCCACAGCCACCTCGACAACAGCTCCTCACACCCCGCTTCCTGTAAGGACTCCATCCCATTCTCTCAGTTCCTTCGTCTCCATCGCATCTGTTCTGATGATGCCACTTTCAAAAACAGTTCCTCTGACATGTCTTCCTTCTTCCTTAACCGAGGCTTTCCACCCATGGTGGTTGACAGGGCCCTCAATCGTGTCCGGCCCATCTCCCACACCTCTGCCCTCACATCTTCCTCTCCCTCCCTGAAACATGATAGTGTCCCCGTTGTCCTCACTTTTCACCCCACCAGCCTCCGCATTCAAAGGATCATCCTCCTCCATTTCCGCCAAATCCAGCATGATGCCACCACCAAATACATCTTCCCTTCACACCACCTGGCGGCATTCCGCAGGGATAATTCCCTCCGGGACACCCTGGTTCACTCCTCCATCACCTCCAACACCTCACCCCCCTCCCATGGCACCTTCCCAATCAACCGCAAAAGGTGCAACACTTGACCCTTTACCTCCTCCTTCTTAGCATCCAAGGGCACAAACGCTCCTTTCAAGTGAAGCAGCATTTCACTTGCACTTCCCTCAATTTAGTCTACTGCATTCGCTGTTCCCAATGCGGTCTCCTCTACATTGGAGAGGCCAAACGCAGACTGGGTGACCGCTTTGCAGAACACCTTCGGTCTGTCCACAAGCATTACCCAGACCTCCCTGTCGCTTGCCATTTCAACACACCACCCTGCTCTCACGCCCACATGTCTGTCCTTGGCTTGCTGCATTGTTCCAGTGAAGCTCAACACAAACTGGAGGAGCAGCACCTCATCTTCCGACTAGGCACTTTACAGCCTTCCAGACTGAATATTGAGTTCAACAACTTCAGATCATGAACTCTCTCATTTATCCTCACCCCCTTTTTATCCCCCCTTTCAATATTCATTTTCAATTTTTAATTTTTATCCACTTATTTTTATTTATTTTCATTTTTATTCATTGTTTTATCCCCACCTTTTATCCTATTTTCTATCTTTTTTTCCACTTTTCCCCTCCCCCCACCCCACCCCCACTAGGACCACCTGTCATGTTGCTCTTTCCAGAGTGCTTACCCTTGTCCTGCTATTATCACATTCTGCTTTCTGACCTTAAAGCCACCATCAGCACCTCCTTTAGCCTTTACCACTGCCATTAACACCCTCTTGTCCTTTTGTTCACCTGGATCCAGTGTCGCAAGCGCTTCAAAGATTTGTTGTGCTCTGGCAAGGTAAGTACCACATTGGCATTGGGCACAACCCAGTAGGTCGGTTTACCAACCCCACCCCCCCCCCCCCCCCCCCCCCCCCACCCCCCAAGTCTGAGTGTAGTGACTGCATTGAATCATTGACGGCATGTGGCCTTTGCTGGGTGAGCCAGCAGATACAGCCCATGCTGAGGTCACCCTGACAGGGTGGTGGGGAGATGTGTTTTGCCCCCGCAGCATGTGTTACACTGAGTCCCACATGGCTGGTGTGGGGGTAACCTGCAGGAGCTACACCTAGGCACTGTGTTAGAACTCCCGGACATGTCCTAGTCAGGGTGGTGAGATGGTGGGAGGGGAGCTTCAGGGCGGCATGGCAATGAACCATCTGCTGCCCTCTGAGCTCCACGTGCTTGTGCCTCCTTGCTATGGAAGGATATACCGTGTGGTGCCTAATGTGATGTAGGCAGCGTGTGACCAAGTTGGGGGCTGAGGGGTGGGGAACAGGAGTGTTCGGCAGCAGCGGGGTGAGGAGGCTCTGGAGCTCTGATGGGTCCCACTTTGGTTGGGGTGGGCCGTGCGTGAAGTGAGTCCATGTGCAATTTGCACCAATCAATGCTCGTCTCTCATTTTCAGGAGAAGAATGTTCATAACATGGCAGAGCGTGTGAGGACTGGTGGTGGGCAGGCGCAGATCACCATTCTTAGCCAGTTCGAGCAGGAGACCCTGATCTGGACAGGTGCCATGCACCCAGGTTCACTGGTGTCGGTGAGGCTGGGATGCCACGGCCAGGTATTAATGCCCAACAGTGAGGTCAGCATTGTCCTCCCAACAGCCACGGCACTGCTGAATGTTCAGTGATTTAATTTTGCAACATGGCTTGACCATTGGTTAGGGGAGGATGAGCGCATAATGATCCAGGGGACAGAGATGCCCTTTGACATTGTCTCCACGTTAACTGATCCAATGTCCTTGTTCTTCCTTTCAGCATCATCGGAGCAGGGTCGGGAGGAGGTGCAGCAGAGGCTCCCTCTCACACCTGATTGGCCTGAAGTCTCGCCAGCGTCACACCATCTCTGCCAGGCAGATACTAGCACCTCAGTGGGAATTCGAACAATGGCTAGTGTCCCAGGGCACGGCGGTGAGGAGTTGCTGGAGGAGCTGGCAGAGACAGAGAGTGCCCATGGCACCAGCAGTCAGAAGACTGCAGGAGACCAGGCACATGCTCAGTTGGTGCCTGACGATGTGCCTCTGGAGTCATCCGTGACTCAGCAAGCGCAGGAAATGCGGCCAGGTGTGCGGGAGCATCTGGGGGAGATACATGAGGCTGTGCTTCGCTTGGTCACTGTGATGGAGGAATCTACATGGACTATCGCCAAAGCAATGAGCCACATGTCCGAGCACCATGCATCCTCCATGGAGAGAGTGGCGACTCTCGTGGAGAGACTCCTCCAGGAGACCCATCAGGGCTGCCTGGGGATGCACCCTGAGCAGCAAGTACCTCACATCGGCATTGACCTCAGATGGTCAGTGCCAGTGTAGGAGATGATGTGGGCATCAAGTTTCCCAGCTCGGTGCCCATCCATCAACGATGAGCAGGGAGGTCCAGAGTGACCTCACGTTGGCACACGAGCTGCCTGTCGTCTCTGTGGGCTCCTCTCAGGGCACTCCGGATGAGGGCGGCATCTCCTCCACCCCTCTGCCAGTGACCGCTGCATCCGATGAGGCTGCGACGACTGGGGAGATGCCAGCTGTGGAACTGGTTGCTCCCTCCCAGGCGGGGCCAGCACAGGCTCCACTGGCCAGAGGACGTCCACCAAGGTCATCGAGGCCAACAGGACAGCAGAGCGAGCAGGCTGGATCAGATACCATTCCAAAACATAGCACCCAGAAATGAAAGCTTAAGGCACCTTAGGCACACCACGGCTTTCTCGCTGATGCTTTTGTATTGTCCCGAGATGAGGCCCTGATGATTTATTTGATTTGTAACACTATTGTCTTTTTTTTTTCTGTTGAAGAGTTGCACAGACCTGAAACGTTAACTCTGTCTTCCTCTCCACAGATGCTGTCAGACCTGCTGAGTTTTTCCAGCAATTTTTGTTTTTGTTTCAGATTTCCAGCATCCGCAGTATTTTGCTTTTGTCTTTTTTTTGGAATAAGTTACTTTGCTTGACACACTAACTTCAGATGTGTCACCATGGCTGAGGCTGCCTCTTTCCTTCTGCATGTGTATGGTTTCCAAAACTGTAATGAGTGCTTTGTTGGACATTCAGCTTTATTAACAAGGCCCTTAGTTACTGTTCCTATCCTGGCAGATATAGCACTTAGGTGTCGAGTATCGAGCCGACAGCCCAGGCTTGTCCTGGTGGTCCATCTGTGGTGTGCTAGCTGAAGGTTCGTTGGATTAAAGCCCCCCCCAGCGTCCCTGCCTCCCTGGAGTATGCCCAGGTCAGCGTCCACCCCCTCAGCATTTCCCTGTGTGTGCTCATCCTCGGACTCACTGCTGGACTCATCGTGTGCAGCCGCAGCCACTGCGTCTACATCTTCATCGTCCACTGCGTTCCCCCCCTTTCCAGCACAAGATTGTGGAGAGCGCAGCATGCAACCACTATCACCAAGACACGATCTGGGGGATACTGGGGAGTGTGCCCCCTGAGTGTTCCAGGCATCGGAAGCGCATCTTCAGAAGATTAATGGCTCTCTCCACCACAGCCCTTGTGGAGACGTGACTCCTATTGTACCGCTGCTCAGCCTCTGTTCTTGGATGGTGGAGAGGGGTCATGAGCCACCTTCTGAGGGGATAGCCCTTGTCACCCAGCAGCCATCCATCCAGCCGGGCTGGAGCACTGAAGAGCCCCGGCACCTGGGAGTGTCTGAGGATGTAGGTGTAGTGGGAGCTGCCTGGGTACCTTGCACAGACTTGTAGAATCAGCATCCTGTGATCACACACTATCTGCACGTTCATGGAGTGAAATCCCTTCCTGTTGATGAAGGCACCGGGCTCACCTGCTGGCACCTTGATGGCCACATCTGTACAGTCTATAGCACCCTGGACACGGGGGTAGCCAGCAATGGCCGTGAAGCCTCTGGTTCACTGTGTCTGGCTTGCCTGGTCCCAACGGAAGTGGATGAAGATCAATGCCCGTCTGAACAGAGCATCTGTAACCTGCTTCACACAAGCATACACAGCTGAATGGGAGACACCGCAAAGATCAGCCACTGAGCCATAGAGGGAGACAGAGGCATAGAAGTGGAGGGCAGCTGTGACCTTCAGAGCCACTGGCATGGGGTGTCCACCCACACAGCAGAGATCTCCGGCCCAATCATCTGACAGATATAGTTGACTATCTCCCTTGACAGTCGGAGCCTCCTTCGGCACTGCACCTCAGACATATTGAGGTAGCTGCTTCACCGCCTGTAAACCCTGGCAGTAGGATAGTGGCATCTTCTGCAGCCCCTTCCACCTTGGACTACCTCTTGGCCCTGTGTCCCTTGTGCCTGCGCCTGTCCTCCCAAAGGTGGCTCCCCTGGAGGCTGAATGTGCACTCCTGGCCTCCTCCCCCATCTAGCCCTCCCTCCCTCCTCAGAGGAGCTGCCTCCAGCTGAGAGTTCAGCTCCCATTCCCAGGCTAAGGGAAGGCTTCCTGAAACCTGCAAGGCCGGAAAAGATTCCTCACTGCAGAGTGCTGACCTGAAGGTTGTGAGTCCAGAAAAAGCAGTTGGGATGTGTTTTGAACAACTGCAGATCACACAGGCAAGTTTGTAAAACTTTCAAAAATAAATAATTGATTTGCACATTCACAACCCCAGTGAGCCCTCTTATCCCACCCGTGGATGAGGTTATTACAAATGTGTCCTACCCGTCTGCCTGTTACACCCATGTGCCGACCCGGAATCTCCGCAATCTGCATGGGCGCCGAAAAATCGGCGTCGATTGAACACTCAGGGGCCTTAAGTGGCCCCTTAATTAATGGCGGGCGCACGTTGAATATCATCGCGCCCCCACTCAGTGAAATATCGCAATGGCGCGTGGTGACGCTCGCCTCACGTCACCATGCATCGTTTTACGCACAGACATGCAGGGCCTGCCCCCCAGACAATGACGGGAAAATTCTGCCCCTGGTTTCAGCAACGAGCTCGGATTAATTAATGACCTCATGGTGAAGATGCCCCTACAGTGATCATTATATGATTGAATTTTACATTCAATTTGAGGGGGAGAACAGTGGTTCTAAGATTAGTATTTTAAACTTAAATAAGGACAAATACGACGGCAAGAAAGCAGAGCTAGCTAAAGTGAACTGGCAAGTTAGGTTAAGGGTTAGGTTAATACAGATACAGTGGCAGACATTTAAAGGGATATTTCAGAACACACAGAATAGATACATTCTAATGAGAAATAAACATTCCAAGGGGAGGACCCACCATCCGTAGTTAAGTAAAAAAAGTTCAAGATAGTAGCAATCTTTAAAAAAAAGTATATGATTACTTAAAGATAGGTGGCAGGTCAGAAGAACGGACAGAATATAAAATACAGCAAAGAATGACTAAAAGGTTAATAAGTTAGAGTACAAAAGAAAGCTAGCGAGAAATATAAAAACATATAGTAAGTGTTTCTCTAGGTAGTTAATAAGAAAAGAGTTAACAAAGTTGGTCCTATAGAGAGTGAGTCTGGGAATTAATAATGGAAAGTAAGGAGATGACAGATGAATTGAACAGGTATTTTGCATCAGTCTTCACTACAGAGGTGACAGGTAGCATCTCCGAAATAGCTGTAATTCAGGAAATAAAAGGAAAGGAAGTACTCAAGAAAATTACAATCACCAGGGAAGTGGTATTGAGCAAATTGTTGGAGCTGAGGACTGACAAATCCCCGGGTCCCGATGGACTTCATCCTTAGGTCGTGAAAGAAGTGGCTAGTGAGATGGTTGATCAGTTGTTTCAATTTTCCAAAATGCCTTAGATCCAGAGAAGGTTCCATTCGAATGGAAAATAGCAAACGTAACCCCTTTATCCAAAAAGGGAGGGAGACAGAAAGCAGGAAACAACAGGCCTGCTAGCTTAACATCTTTCATAGGGAAAATGTTAGAAGCTATTATTAAAGATGTTATAGCAGGGAACTTAGAAAAATTCAAGGCTGTCAGGCAAGGTCAACATGGTTTTATGAGAGTGAAATTAAATTTAACCAATTTATTGGAGTTCTTTGAAGGAGTATCATGTGCTGTGGATAAAGGAGGATGTACTGTACTTAGATTTCCAGAAGGCATTTGATTATTGCAGAAAATAAAAGCTCACACTGTAGGGGGTAACATATTGGAATGGATAGAAGATTAGCTAGCTAACAGGAAACAGGGAATAGGCATAAGTGGGTCATTTTCTAGCCAGCAGGGTGTGGCGAGTGGTGGGATCAGTGCTGGGGCCTCAGATTTTTACAATTTATATAAATGACTTGGATGAAGGGACAGAAGGTATGGTGGCTAAATTTGCCGATGACACAAAGATAGGTAGGAAAGTAAGTTGTGAAGGGGACACAAGGAGGCTACAAGGTTAACTAAGTGGGCAAAGATCTGGCAAATGGTGTATAATGTGGGAAAAGTGTGAAACTGTCCATTTTGGCAAGGTGAATAAAAAAAGAAAGCATATTATCTAAATGGTGAGAGATTGCAGAGCTCTGAGGTGTAGCAGGATCTCGGTGTCCTAGTGCACGAATCGCAAAATGAATCCTAAGTCGTTAGGAAAGTTAATGTATATAACGTTACTGGGAAAACTCAGCAGGTCTGGCAGCATCGGCAGAGAAGAAAAGAGTTGACGTTTCGAGTCCTCATGACCCTTCAGCAGAACTCCAGCATCCGCAGTTTTTTGTTTTTATCTTTTTGTTTTTATAATATTATTGTTTATTGTGAGGGGAATTGAATACATAAGTAGAGAGGTTATGATACAGATATACACAGCATTGTTGAGACCAGATCTGGAATACTGCTTACAGTATTGGTCTCCTTATTTAAGGAAGGATGTAAATGTGTTGGAAGCAGTTCAGAGAAGGTTTACCGGACTAATACCTGGAATGGCTGAGTCGTCTTATGAGGAAAGGTTAGACAGGCTAGGCTTGTCTCTGCTGGAGTTTAGAAGAGTAAAAGCGAATTGATTGAAAGATCCTGACATCTTGACAGGGTGGATATGGAAAGGATATTTCCTCTTGTGGGTGTGGGAGAATCCAGTACCAGGGGTCACGGATTAAAAATAAGAGGTGACCCATTTAAAACAGAGATCAAGAGAATTTTTTTTTCTCTCAGAGGGTGGTGAGCCTTTGGAACTCTCTTCCTGAAAAGGCAGTGGAAGCAAGATAGCTTCTTGATAAGTAAGGGGGTGAAAGATTATCAGGTGTAGGTGGGACTGTGTAGTTGAGGTTAAAATCAAGTCAGCCATGATCTTATTGAATGGCGGAACAGGCTTGAGGGGCCAAATGGCCTACTCCTGTTCCTAAGTTGTATGTTCGTATGACTCTTAACTGTTCTTCGAAATAGCCCAGCAAGACTCTCAGTTCAGAGGCAATTAGGGATGGGTGATAAACGCTGGCCTTGCCAGTGATTCCCACACCCCATTAAAGAATTTTTTTTTAAAAATCTGTTTTGAACATATCTTTTTTAATCTTTTGCTGGTTATAGCCAGAAACGGGAATGATAAGACTTACCAATACAAGGAGAAGTATATTTCAATCACTTAAACGAGCTAACAAATTGTTTATTAATTACAATTCAAGAGACAGTAACATCATGAGCATCCATGTTACCTCTTTTTTTAAGTAAAATCTAGCCTGAAGACAGTGCACTTCTAAAAACTCACCATAAAACTATCTTTTTCCTCAACCCTTTCTTTGGAAAAAATAAACCACCAGACAAAGATGACAAGAGTTACATTAAAAACAAAGTGCGCAGTTTCAGCTATGCAGGATTGGCTGTGTGTTGCTAAATAAGCCAATCCATTTGTTTCACAGTTCTGGTAGGGAAATGTACTGTAAAACAAGCCAAGGGACACGCCCAAGACAGAAAAAAATTGTGCCAGGGAAAGCAGTGCATAGAGCCAGACAACAAAGCCAGAATGTAGAGAACAAAGCCAGAATGTAGCGAACAGAGCCAAAATGTAGAGGATAGAGCCAGCATAAAGAAGCCAGGCCAACACAGTTCATCAGTAGAAGAAAAATAAACTGTTAATCGCAGACAGTATTCTCATATCCCAAATTAGAACTGAAACACCCATCTTCTAGACAATAATTAGAAAGAAAGACCAACAAGCACTTTCTCTTCATTATTGATTTCAACCCCACCACTCTCCATATCTCCAGTCCCTCTATCTCTTTGTATATGCCTCAATTCTTTATCTCTATATTACTGTTCCACCTGCTAGTCATATCATTGTCCCTCCTGAATGTATCCTTCAGTTGTTCTTCACAACATTCAACAGAGTGTGGCATCAAGGAGCCCTAGCAAAACTGCAGTCAATGGGAATCAGGGGGAAAACTCTCCAGTGGTTGAAGTCATACCTAGCATAAAGGAAGATGGTTGTGGTTGTTGGAGGTCGATCATCTCAGTTCCAGGACATCACTGCAGGAGTTCCTCAGGGTAGTGTCCTCAGCCCAACCATCTTCAGCTACTTCATCAATGACCTTCCTTCCATCACAAGGTCAGAAGCGGGGATGTTCGCTGATGATTGCACAATGTTCAGCACCATTCGTGGCTCCTCAGACACTGAAGCAATCAATGTCCAAATGCAGCAAGACCCAGACAATATCCAGGCTTGGGCTGTCAAGTGGCAAGTAACATTCGCAACACACAAGTGCCAGGCAATGACCATCTTCAACTAGAGGCAATCCATCCATCACCCCTTGATGTTCAAAGGCATTACCATCACTGAACCCCCACTATCAACATCCTGGGGGTTACCATTGACCAGGATCAAAACTGAACCTGCCATATAAATACTATTGCTACAAGGGCAGGTCAGAGGCTAGGAACCCTGAAGTAAGTAATTCACGTCCTGACTCGCAAACTCTGTCCACCATCCACAAGGTACAAATCAGGAGTATGATGGAATACTCTCCACTTGCCTGGGTGACTGCAGCTCCCACAACACTCAAGTAGCTTGAAACCATCCAGGACAAAGCAGCCCCGCTTGATTGGCACCCCATCCACAAACATTCACTCCCTCCACCACCGACACACAGTGGCAGCAGTGTGTACCATCTACAAGATGCACTGCAGGAATTCACCAAGGCCCAAGGCTCCTTCAACAGCACCTTCCAAACCCACAACCACTACCATCTAGAAGGACAAGGGTAGTAGATAGATGGGAACATCACCATCTGGATGTTCCCTTCCAAGCCACTCACCACCCTGCATTGGAAATATATCGCCGTTCCTTCATTGTCGCTGGGTCAAAATCCTGGCACTCTCAGAATCACAGAATCACAGTGCAGAAGAGGCCCTTCGGTCCATCGAGTCTGCACCAACATGTGGGAAACACCTGACCTACCTAACTAATCCAATTTACCAGCACTTGACCCATAGCCTTGAATGTTATGACGTGCCAAGTGCTCATCCAGGTACTTTTTAAAGGATGTGAGGCAACCCTCCTCCACCACCCTCCCAGGCAGTGCATTCCAGACCGTCACCACCCTCTGGGTAAAAAAGTTTTTCCTCACATCCCTCCTAAACCTCCTGCCCCTCACCTTGAACTTATGCCCCCTTGTGACTGACCCTTCAAATAAAGGGAACAGCTGCTCCCTATCCACCCTGTCCATGCCCCTCATAATCTTGTACACCTCGATCAGGTCGCCCCTCAGTCCTCTCTGCTCCAACAAAAACAACCTAAGTCTATCCAACCTCACTTCATAACTTAAATGTTTCATCCCAGGCAACATCCTGGTGAATCTCCTCTGCACCCTGTCCAGTGCAATCACATCCTTCCTATAATGTGGCAGCCAGAACTGCACACAGTACTCCAGCTGTGGCCTCACCAAGGTTCTATACATCTCCAACATGACCTCCCTACTTTTGTAATCTATGCCTTGATTGATAAAGGCAAGTGTCCCAAACGCCTTTTTCACCACCCCACTAACATGCCCCTCCACTTCAGAGATCTATGGACACATGCGCCAAGGTCCCTTTGATCCTCAGATCTTCGAAGTTTCATGCCTTTCATTGAATACTTCCTTGTCAAATTACTCCTTCCAAAGTGTATCACCTCACACTTTTCAGGGTTAAATTCCATCTGCCACTCATCTGCCCATTTGACCATCCCATCTATATCTTCCTGTAGCCCAAGGCACTCAACTTAACTGTTAACCACCCAGCCAATCTTTGTGTCATCCGCAAACTTACCAATCCTACCCCCCACATAGTCATCTATGTTGTTTATATAAATAATGAATAATAGGGGACCCAGCACAGATCCCTGTGGAACGCCACTGGACACTGGCTTCCAGTCACTAAAGCATCCTTCTGTCATCACCCTCTGCCTCCTACAACTAAGCCAATTTTGGATCCACCTTATCAAATTACCCTGTATCCCATGTACATTTGCCTTCTTTATAAGTCTCCCATGTGGGACCTTGTCAAAGCCTTTGCTGAAATCCATATAAACTACATCAACTGCACTACCCTCATCTACACATCTGGTCACCTCCTCAAAAAATTCAATCACATTTGTTAGGCATGACCTCCCTCTGACAAAGCCATGCTGACTATCCCTGATCAAACCTTGCCTCTCCAAGTGGAGATAGATTCTCTCCTTCAGAATTTTCTCCAATAGTTTCCCTACCACTGACATAAGACCACTGCCCTGTAGTTCCCTGGCTTATCTCTACAACCCTTCTTAAATATCGGAACCTCCAGTCCTCTGGCACCTCCCCCGTGGCCAGAGAGGAATTCAAAATTTGGATCAGAGCCCCAGCGATCTCCTCCCTTGTCTCCCTCAGCAGTCTGGGACACAAATCATCCGGACCTGGAGATCTGTCCACTTTTAAGCCTGCCAACACCTCCAATACCTTGTCACTCCCTATATCAATTTGCCTAAGAATCTCACAGTCTCTCTCTCCCCGAGTTCAATACCTTCAACCTCATTCCCTTGGGTGAAGACAGATGTGAAGTATTCATCCAACACTTTAGTGATGTCCTCTGGCTCCACCCATAGATTGCCCCTTTATGGGCCCTACTCTTTCCCTGGTTATCCTCTTCCCATTGATATACTGATGGAATATCTTGGGATTTTCCTTACTTTTGCCAGCCAGAGCTTTCTCATATACCCTCTTTGCTCTCCTAATTGCTTTCTTAAGCTCCACCCTGCACTTTCTGTACTCCACTAATGCCTCCGTTGATTTGCTTCCCTTGTACCTGCTAAAAGCCTCTCTTTTCCTTCTCATCGTACCTAAATATCTCTGGTCATCCATGGTTCTCTGGGCTTGTTACTCCTTCCTATCACCCTAGAGGGAACATGTTGAGCCTGTACCCTCCCCATTTCCTTTTTGAACGCCCCCCACTGCTCTTCTGTAGATTTCCCCACAAGTATCTGTTACCAGTCTACCTTGGCCAGATCCTGCTTTATTTTACTAAATTCCGCTCTTCCCCAATCCAAAACATTTTTTTGCAACTTGTCTATTTCTTTGTCCATAACAAGCTTAAACTGTATCATGTTGTGGTCGCTATCAATAAAATGCTCCCCCACCACCACCTCAGCCACCTGTCCGGCTTCATTCCCCAGAATTAGGTCCAACACTGTGCCGTCCCTTGTTGGACCCTCTACATATTGGCCTAAAAAGTTCTCCCGTACACATTTCAAGAAATCCACTCCATCCAAGCCCTTAACACAATGTCTATTCCAATTAATGTTATTGTTTTTACACACCTCCACAAATCGTGCACATATTTGCTCCTCAATTTCCCACTATCTGGGGGTCTATAATAAACATCTAACAATGTGGCTGCCCCTCTTTTATTCCTAAATTCTACCCACAAAGCTTCATTCGATGCCCCCTCCAAGATATCATCTCTCCTTACTGCAGTAACTGACTCCTTAAGTAATAATGCAATGCCTCCTTCTCTTTTACCCCCTCCCCTGTCTCGCCTGAAGATTCTATATCCTGGAATGTTGAGCTGCCAATCCTGCCCCTCCCTCAACCATGTCTCAGTGACGGCTACTATATCACAATTCCACGTGTCAATCCTCACTCTTAACTCATCCGTTTTACCTGTAATACTCCTGGCATTAAAGTTGAGCCTTGCCTTATTCCCTTGAAGCTTATTGCAGCTGTACTCCCTCTCACTTGATTATTTTACTATGATGTGTCCCTATTCTGCTAATATTCTGTGTCCCCTTCCCCTGCCGAATTAATTTAAACTCCTTCCAACAGCACTAGCAAACCTGCCCGCAAGGATGTTAGTCCTGCTCTGGTTCAGATGTAGACCGTCCCGCTTGTACAGACCCCAGAAACGGTCCCAGTGATCCAGGAATCTAAAACCCTCCCTCCTGCACCAACTCTTAAGCCACATATTCATCTGCCCTATTCTCCTATTTCTGAGCTCGTTAGCACATGGCACTGGGAGTAATCCAGAGATTACAACCTGAGAGGTCTTGCTTTTTAGTCTACTGCCTAACTCCCTGAATTCTTGATGCAAGACCTCATCCCTGTTTCAACCTATGTTCTCCCTCCTTAACAGCACTGTGGGTGTGCCTACACCACAGGGACTGCAGCGGTTCAAAAAGGCAGCTCACCACCACCTTCTCAGGACAATTAGGCTTGGGCAATATATGCTGCCCTAGCCAGCGAAGCCCACACCCCGTGAATAATAAGAATCACTGTTCTTCTGTGCTATACGCTTCAGTCATTTCTCATTATGTTCCTGTCCCCTCTTGCCAAACCACTTAGTTATTCCTCACTATATCCTTTAATCCCTTCTGTTTGTTTCCCTCTAAGTCTTACTTGGTATATCCCTCAGTCCCTTTTTCTTCCACTGGTGTGGTTTTCTGCTCCTTTTATGTCAGCACCTTCCAATCTAATACATCTCTATGTAACTCATTGATGGAAAGCTTCATATTATCAATGTCGAAACACAGAAACTGAAATGGGTCATCAGTGAGATGATGTCTGATCCATACCTCAACTCCATTTACCCACTGTCAATCCAAATCCCTTAGAACCCTTAACTAACAGAAATCTATCAATTTGAAAGCTCCACTTGATCCCCAGCAAGCCACAGCAGTTTGGAGGACAGAATTCCATATTTCCACTACCCTGTGTTATGAAAAGGAAGAGAGAGGTATCATTTTCCCCCCCATCTCACCTCACAGCTGACTGCAACGAGATATATTTTTGAGGAGTGTTTTAACCCAAGTGCTGTGACTTTAAAGAACAGTCTCGAAACAAACTTCCCTTAAGTTTAAGTCGAAAGAAAAGATAAACATTTATTTCTCACAATACCCAAAATGTAATTGCAACACTGACTCCTCACACATACTAGATACACACAATAGAAAAGTAATGTAACATGCACTTAAATTACTTAAAGGGTAAAGGAAACAGGTTACTTCTTCAAACAGTCCTCAAGATGCTGGCTGAAACAGTTCAGGACTGAAGGATTCTTTTTTGATTCCCTGAAGACAATGAAGATTGGAAGTTACTGACATTTGTCAGTCGAAATTATGGCCGAACTCCGGTAACAATTTTTAATCCTACAGGTAAAACAAATTAGCCCCGCTTCTTTGCCTGAGATGACTTTCTTTTTGAGGCAGGGTCCAATCATGCGCAGTGCGAGAGATGGATTCCCTCTGGTCTCTGTATTCCACACTGACCTACTGGGCTGCCCTTGTGGATTAATAGTATTTTGGCTATCTCCAGCCAGTTTCAGTCAGGTGACATAGTTTTGATGTATGCCATTGTACACACAATGAATTGATGGCAGATGTAATTGACACACAATGGAGAATGAACGATATCTCATCCACCTTCCAACCATGAGCAGCCTCTTGAATGTCTTCATCTGAAATTCCATCTTCATGGATCCATCAAGTCTAACAGTCATTGTTACTTTAAGTCTCTTCAATTGAAATGGAGAGGGCGTTCATCAACACCTGGGAAGGCCATTTACATTTTAATGTCTTTCTAGAGACACGGCCAGGCATGAAATTAGTTCCTGTCTGCAAAGAAACCATAAAAAAAGTTGCCAGACCCCTCTGGAGTCCATCTCGTCAAGGTACAGGGTCCATATTCCATGCTAATTTTTAAAAATAGAGTCCATATTGATGCCTGTGCATCTAAAAGTCGCTTTTCATTTCACTGCTGAGCTGCCTAGCTCTAATTTTAAGGTTGTGTTACCACATTCATTTGCATCAGTCGAACGTAAAATGCAAGGGCCACTTGTTAGGCCCCAGGCATCCTGCATTTCAAAGTTAGTGGAGGTGCAGAGGAAGTACCTAGTGCACGCGATGAAAGTATGCCCCATGACCATTTAAGCACTATTAAGTGCTATGGTCCCAGTAGGAAGAGGAAAAACTTCCAATCTGACAGGAAGCTCCGAGACTGGTAGTGCTGCCCCATTCAGCTTCTTACAGCTCTTTCCTTGACTCCATCCGACCCTGGGTTGTGGCAGGATTCCATAGAAAATGTCAAAAAAAGAATGGATTTCTACCTTGGATTTCTACAGCACTTTTCCTGATGCCAGGATATCTAAAAACACTTTAAAATCAATAACGTGCTTCTTGAAGTGATGCAATATAGGAAACGAGGCACCCATTTTACACACAGCAGTGCACACACTGCAACGTGATAAAGACTAGATAATCTTCTTTAGTAATGTTGGTTGATGGATAAATGTTGGCCCAAGACATTGGGAGAACTCCCACAGAACCATAGAAAAGTTACAGCACAGAAGGAGGCCATTCAGTCCATTTTGTCCATGCCAGACCGAGGACACCCAGGTGCTCTCTCTAATCCCACCTTCCTGCACCCGGCCCATAGCCCTGCAGCTTACAGCACTTAAGGTGCAGGGCCAAGTACTTTTTAAAAGAGTTTAAAGTTTCTGCCTCTACCACCAACTTGGGCAGCGAATTCCAGACACCCACTACCCTCTGTGTAAAAAAGTTCTTCCTCATGTCCCCTCTACACCCTCTGCCACTTATCTTGAATCTACATCCCTTGGTTCTAGAATTCTCCATCAAGGGAAACAATTCTATCCTGTCCACTCTATTCCCCTCATAATTTTGTACACCTCAATCAAGTCACCTCTCAGCTTTCTTTGTTCCAAGGAAAATAACCCCAACCTATCCAATCTCTTCTCGTAGCTACACTTTTCTAACCCTGGCAACATTCTTGTAAACCTCCTCTGCACTCTCTCCAGAGCTATTACGTCCTTCCTGTAATGTGGTGACCAGAACTGCACACAATACTCCAGTTATGGTCCCACCAGTGTTTTATACAATTCCAACATTATATCCTTTCTTTTATTTTCTATACCTCTGCCAGTGAAGGAGAGCATGCCATATGCCTTCTTTACAACCTTGTCTACTTGAACTGCTTCCTTCAGGGACCTGTGTACTTGTAAGCCAAGATCTCTCACTTCATCTACCCCTCTTAGTATATTCCCATTTATTTGTAATCCCTGTAACTGTTTGACCTCCCTAAATGTATGACCTCACACTTCTCTGTTAAAATCCATCTGCCACTTTACCGCCCACTCCACCAACCCATCTATATCGTTTTGGAGATTATGGCTATTCTCCACAATATCCACTACTCGGCCAATTTTTGTGTCATCTGCAAATTTCCCAATCTTGCCCCCCACGTTCTTCAAATCGTTAATATATAACACAAACAGCAAGGGTCCCAACGCCACTTGAGACAACTTTCCATTCGCAAGGGCATCCATCAACCATTACCCTTTGTTTCCTGTTACAAAGCCAACCCTTTATCCAGTTTGCCACATTACCCTGAATCACATGGGCTTTTACTTTCCTGACCAATCTGCCATGTGGGACCTTGTCAAATGCTTTGCTAAAATCCATGTACACAACATCAACTGCACTACCTTCATCAACCCTTCTTGTCACTTCCTCAAAGAATTCAAATTTGTGAGGCAAGACCTTCCTTTAACAAATCCATGCTGACCATCCCTGACTAGTCCATGCCTTTCCACATGACAGTTGATCCTATCTCTCAGGATTGAATCTACTAATTTGCTCACCACTGATGTAAGACTAACTGGCCTATAATTGTTTGGCATTTCCTTTGATCCCTTTTTAAACAATGGAACTACATTTGCATTTCTCCAGTCCTCCGGTACCTCCCAAGTATCTAGTGAAGATTGGAAAATCATCCTCAGAGGATCTGCTATCTCCTCCCTGACTTCCTTCAGTAGCCTCGGAAACAATCCATCTGGCCCTGGCGACTTATCAACCCTTCGAGTACTTCCTCTCTCTTTATGACTATCCCATCCAATATCTCGCAGTGTTCCTCCTGGACTACTATATCTACATCCTCCCTTTCCTTTGTAAACATGGAGACAAAATATTCATTCAAAACCCTTCCCACAGCCTCTGCATCTACACACAAGTTTCCATCTTAGTGACAAACCCAACGAGAGGAGATGCAATTCTAGACCTAGTCTTGGGGAACGAAGAAGGGCAAGTGGGTGAAGTGACAGTTGGTGACCATATCAAGGACAGTGATCCCAATTCAGTTAGATTTAGCATTACCATGGAAAAGGACAGAGAGAAGGCAGGAGTAAAAGTCTTGAACTGGGGGAAGGCAAATTTTGCAGAAAGGAGAAGGGACTTGGCTGAGGTGGACTGGACAGCACTGCTGGAGGATAAAACAGTGGAAAACCAGTGGGAAGCACTAAAAAGCAAGATCCTAATTGATACGTCTGATAGGTCCCACTTTTTCCTTAACTAACCTTTTAGCATTAATGTATTGGTAAAACATCTTTGGGTTATCTTTAATTTTACTTGCTAATCTTTTTTCATGACCTCTCTTTGATTTCCTTATTTCCTTTTTTAATTCATCCCTGCATTTCCTATATTCGTCTAGGCTATCTGTAGTGCTTAGTTCTTTGTGCCTATCGTACACTTTCTGTTTGATCTTCCCCTGTATTCCTCTAGACAACCAGGGGGGTCTAGATTTGGCAGTACCACTCTTATTTTTCTTTATGGATTGAGCTTAGAAATAAAAAAGGGGCACTCACACTACTGGGAGTATACTACAGACCCCCCAAATAGTGGCAGTACCACTCTTATTTTTGTAGGGGACATGTCTACTTTGTACAATTAGGATCTCGCTTTTTAGTGCTTCCCAGTGGTTTTCCACTGTTTTATCCTCCAGCAGTGCTGTCCAGTCCACCTCAGCCAAGTCCCTTCTCATTTCTGCAAAATTTGCCTTCCCCCAGTTCAAGACTTTTACTCCTGCCTTATCTCTGTCCTTTTCCATGGTAATGCTAAATCTGACTGAATTGGGATCACTGTCCCCGATATGGTCACCAACTGTCACTTCACCCACTTGCCCTTCTTCGTTCCCCAAGACTAGGTCTAGAATTGCATCTCCTCTCGTTGGGTTTGTCACTAATTGGTTGAAAAAATTTTCCTGGACACACTGCATGAATTTTTCTTCTTCAGTGCCCCTTATATTGTTTGAATTCCAGTTGATATTAGGATAGTTGAAGTCTACTATTATTGCCCTTTTGTTCTTACAAGCAGAACTTTGCCTACATATTTGTTCTTCTATCTCCCTTTCACTATTTGGAGGTCTGTAGTATACTCCCAGAAGTGTGACTGCCCCTTTTTTATTTCTAAGCTCAATCCATAAAGACTCATTTGTTGACCCACTTAGCATATCATCCCTTCTCACAACTGGAATCGATTCCTTAACCATTAGTGCTATCCCCCCCGCCCCTCCATTTTTATCTCCTACTCTAATGTGTCTGATGACTCTATAACCAAGGGTATTTAGCTGCCAGTTTTGTCCCTCCTTTAGCCAGGTCTCCGTTATAGCAATGACATCCTGCTGCTATGTGTCTACCTGTGCCCTTATCTCATCTACCTTGTATGTAATACTCCTTGCATTGAAGTATAAACAGTTTAACCCCATCAACTTCCCTTGCTGGACACTTTGTAAACTTTGCTTCTCCTGTAACTCCATGTCTATCACAACATCCCTAGCTAATGTTCTACCTCCATTTTTCTGATCTGAATCTGACCTATCTGATCCTACTCCTGGGATCCCATCCCCCTGCCACACTAGTTTAAATACTCCCCAACAGAACTAGCAAAAGCCCCTGCAAGGACACTGGTCCCAGCTCTGCCTGGATGCAGTCCATCCAGTTTGTACAGTTCCCACCTTCCCCAGAACCGGTCCCAGTGCCTCAAGAATCTGAATCTCTCCCGGCTACACCATCTCTCCAGCCACGTGTTCATTTGGTCTATTCTCTTATTCCTGCTCTCGGTAGCACGTGGAACTGGGAGTAATCCTGAGATTACTACATTTGAGGTCCTGCATTTTAATTTATCTCCTAACTCCCTGTACTGAGCTTGCAGGTCCTCATCCCTTAGTTTACCTATGTCGTTGGTACCAATACCCCTGCTCTTCTTTGGAATGGCACTTTAGGATCTTTTACCTTCACCTGAGAGGGCAGACAGTTTAACATCTCATCCAAAAGACAGCACCTCCAACAGCAGCACCCCTCAGTACTACACTGGAATGTCAGCCGAATTGACAGGTTCAGGTTTCTGCAGTGTGACACAAACTTTTGACTAGTTAAATCAGGCTGACAAGCATGAGCAGTTAATCCCAATCCTGGTGGCATCCCAAGCAGATAAACCATGGAAAGATCATTAGAGGCAAATCTTTCATCCTAAAATGGTATCACCTCATTCATTTGCATCAGTTGTTTGTTTATACTCACAATGTATGAAGCACCTTCTTCCTACCTGAGCTTTCTAGTCCAGTTAAATTAGGGGCGGGAGGAGGATAGAAGAATGGAGTTTAGAAGAATGAAAGGTGATCTCATTGAAACACACAAGATTCTGAAGGGCTCAATAGAGTAGGCGCTGATTGTTTCCCCTAGTCAGGGAATCTAAAACACACAGGCACAGTCTCAGGATAACAGCCCGATCATTTAAAACTGAGATGAGTTACTTCATTCAGAGGGTTGGTAGTTTTTGAAATTCTCTACCCCAGAGGATTATGAATCCTCCATTTGAATACATTTAAGGCTGGGATAGACCCTTCAGAGAATCAAGGGATATGGAGAGCGAGTGGGAAAGTGGTGTTGAAACTCAAGATCAGATACGATTGTATTGAATGGTGGAGCAGACTCAATGGGCCATATGGTCCACTCCCACTCCTTTTTCTTGTATTCTTATGAATTCCCACACATCCCCACCAATAAACATCCTGGGGGGACCATCAATCAGAACTGGACCAGCCATATAAATACTGTGGCTACAAGAGCAGATCGGAGGCTGAGAATTCTGAGGCGAGTCAGCCATCTACAAGGCACAAGTCATGAGTGTGATGGAATACTCTCCAGTTGCCTGGATGCGACATCTAAGACAAAGCAGTAAGCTTGATTAGCAACCCATACACCAACTTAAATATTCACTCCCTCCAATACCGATACACAGTGGCAGCAGTGTGCATGATATGCAAGATAGACTGCAGCAATTCACTAATGTACGTTCAACAGCCCCTTCCAACCCTGTGATCTCTACCACCTAGAAAGGCAAGGGCAGCAGATGCATGGGAACGCCACCACCTGCAAGTTCCTCTGCAAGCTACACACCGTCCTGACTTGGAGCCATGTCTTCGTTCCTCCACTGTCATTGGGTCAAAATCCTGGAATTTTGTACCTACACCACATGGACTGCAGTGGGTCAAGACGACAGCTTACCATCTTCAAGGTTCATCAGAGATGGGCAATAAATGCTGGCCTTGCCAGCGATACTTACATCCCATGAAAGAATAAAAAAACTGTAGAAAAATTATGAACTTTACCGCTCAATTCCAGGGCAAGGAGTAGCCAGTTTCTTTAAGCTCTTTGCTTCAGAGAGAACGAAGAGGGGGCTTGCAATTTCAGCCCATTTGATAAGAGGATTAGCTTCACAATGTCCCACACTGCACAATATCAGTCCCTGAAACCCACCTCCACATGCACACCCACCACAAACTCCTGTCACAGACCTGCTACCCACACACCAATAAGTCTCTGAAACCACACCCCAACATACACCACTTACTGCTCATCTCTGATATCAACACCCCTCCCCTCATATAGGAGGAGTACTAGATGTCAAACAAGTAGTCTGACAATTTAGAGACAGTGGACATTCATTATGTTAAAGGTGCCAAATTAATGCAGGTTATTGTTGTAGTAAAGAAGTTTCTCCTTAATTCCCTATAAGATTTATTAGTGACTAATTTTGGTATCTCCCAAATGTAAAATTATGTTTTGTGTCTACTGCATTGCAAACTGTACAAAAAGGTTCCAACCACAAAATCAACTTAGTGATTCTAGTCACTAGAAAATGGAACTCACTACCACTTGAGAGTGGTTGAGCCAAATAGCATGGATGCATTTCAGAGGAAGCTAGATAAGTACACAAGAGAGAAAGCAACAGGATATGTTGATAAGGTGAGCTGAAGTAGAGAATGGAGCATAAACACCAGCGTTTCTGTGCTGCAATGTGCAAATAGCAGTGAGCCTGATCATCGCAGTGAAAAGGCATTTACCTCAGAAACCATTCAACAACAGTCCCTCTCCCCAGTAAGCACTCAAAGCCTTTCCCCAATATCTCAGATAGTGGGTATGTATGCACCTGAACACAAAACAGGGATTCCAGTAGAATTCTGCATCTCACCAATCCATAAAGGGGATTTAAAATAAACAATTTGTACATTTTAATGAATGCCACAAAGTTACAAATAACTGCAAAAAATCTCATTAGAACATTAATCAATTGCATGCCTAAGATGACAATAGTGATTTAAAAAACAAAATTTCGTTAGCTCAATTCATGTGTCACAATAGTCTGAACTCCACATATTCTTAGATTGGGATGAGTGATTGACAGAATGACTTGCATTTCTATAGTGACCAATTCTATTTCAGAAAACTTTCACATATTGTGAGTTATTTTGAAGTGCAGATTATGTTGTTACATAGGCAATCTTTCCAGGTCACCTATTTAAAGGCTTCCTTTGAAACCTGCAATTCCTCAGGGCTGTCCCTTGGGAAAAAGACCCATTTCCCTTCCAACATCTGGAAAGCTCTATGGTTGGATGAAGCCATTGGATTCTTAAGAAAATCAGGAGACATGAGGATCGGCCGGAGGGGGGAGGAAGGAATTGAACAATGGATTGCTTTCTCCTGCTCCTATTTCTTAGATTATGTTGCTGGCAGCTTACTTCAGCCTTCTTCCCCCTCAACCAGCTGGGGTTTACAGCTTCCCACCAATTGCTTTGAAACAAAAGTGGGCCATATTAGCTCGGTTTGTAGCCGGTGCTTCACTACATGGTGCTCCTTGACACCCACTGCAGTGAGTGTGAGAATCCACGATACCCATTTCAAGGCTGGTACACAAAAGTGCATTCCCCAAATATTGTTTTTGGTTTCTCCATGTATTGCATTAATAGATGTATAGCGATATGGTCTGAAATTGTACTTCATTTGGATATTATTAGCTGAATCAGATAGATGGACTGAATCAGATGGAATAGTATACTACATACATTCACTGCTCAATATAGCACAGGTGTTGCTCGCTATTCCTCCAATGAGAGGTGAAACAACAGCCCCATCCGCCTGTTTCACTTAGACGTTAGATCTTCAAGCACTAAGTAAAGGATAGGGATATTCTCACAGAATCCTAGGGCCAACATTCCTCCCTCAGCCAACAACACGAAACAAGATAGATTATCAAGTAATTCATCACATTACTGTTTGTGGGATCTTGCTTGGATAAAACAGCTGTTGGTGTTTATCTGCATAAAAATAACTGTCCTTCAAAAGTAAATTGTCTGAAGCCCTTTTGTATGTTTCTCAGGGGCATTACAATTAGGAAGCATGTTTTATTTTACACACTCGATGCAATTTGCCGATTCAATTTGGGACTGTGGCTCAGACACGGGGCTAGAATTCTGTAGGTCAGATTCTGTGATTCATCCTCATCCACCACCAGCCACCCCACCTTGAACGATGTATCACCTAGTTTTTAACACACCTCTAAACACTTTTGTGGTCTGTGGACAGAGGGAAATGTCAGGAGCTGTGTATTATCCCCAATAATCTCAGAAACACTATTATATGCATAACACATAGACTGCTAGCATTACTAGCATCTATACAGTGTGTCTAGTCACAACCTCATTCCGTCCTAAAGTATCTTACAGTCAAATGATCCATTTTTGAGTTATAGTCACTGCTGTAATGTAGGAAACACAACATTCAGTTTGTGCACAGTAAACTCCCACAAACAGCAATGTGCTAATGACCACATAATTTTTTTTATTGAAATATGTTAAAACATTGATCAGGACACCAAGAAGAACTTTCCAGTTCTTTTCTTTACACCCATCTGAGAGGGAAGAGGGGTGCCTCTCTTACCTAAAAGACAGCGAATCAACAACAGTGTTCCCTCAGTGCGTTTCAGACTGGATTCTGTACTCGAGTCTCTGGAATGGGACTTGAACCCACGACCTTTTGACTTAAGGGGCAGGACTGCTATCCACTGAGCCATGGACCTGCCATGAGGTGAAAGGTCTCATTAAAATCACTCCCTGCTAACTCACCTGGTGATAGAGCTTCTGAGGCGCACAGCCTTGAGGCCTGACAGTGTTTCTATAAGTGCAGAATAAAATAAGGGAGTTGCAAGGACCTGGAGTCAAGTGCAGAATAAAATAAGGGAGTTGCAAGGACCTGGAGTCAAGTGCAGAATAAAATAAGGGAGTTGCAAGGACCTGGAGTCAAGTCAGTAGGAACTCAACATTGATGCCAAATTCACAATCCTAAAGTACATGACACTTTTGAGTGTTTTCCACTGTGAAGCAACAATAGGCCTCAATCACAGTCTCAGAGACGCAGTCCTTGCTGCACCATTGGTAGATTTGCAGCTGCACACCTTTGCTCTCCCACGACCCCTGAACGCTTTGCCCCTCTCATTTTATTTACACTCGTCTTGTTCGCCTCCAGCAGCAGCTCGATGTCTTGGATAGTTTGGCCTGTCTGTCTTAGTGCCATCTCTACACTCTGGCCCCCCGCTCCATGGCAGAGGTTGGGGCTTTCTGCAGGTTGGTGAAGGTCAGGATTGGTGTGCGATGGGGGACCGTACTTCAGATGGTTGGAGTTCTCTAGGAGAACTGAAGGCACTTACATTAAAGAAAACGCAAGTTGACCAATTTATCAGAAAAAGAAAAGTGAGAGATCCTGGGTTTTGTTACGGGTGTGTGTTGATGTCAAATATTAAATTATAATTTCTTCTGCTGGACTCATAAATAGAACTTATTTAAAAAGGCAGTTTCAACTGTTAAAACAAAGGCACTGACTGAATGTGGCTGCCACAGGTCATCTGATATTTGGGACTGCAAGCTGGTCAAGCTTCTGGAAGATTGTAAAAGTGGATTACAATGAACATGCCTAGACCATATCCTTGTGGAAAGTTGCACCTGCCCTTGTCAGGGCTTACCCCAAAACAGCAATGACAATAAGGCCTCACTTTCTGTCTCCAGGAAACCAGGTAACAAAGGAGAACTAACAAAACTGATTGTGCACAAGGGAAGTGGTAAGGACCCTTATCTGCTTCTATTGTATGTAAATCGTTTTGATCATGGGAGGTGGATGCTCCTTTGTTAACATGAATAGACTACTGATTGTTTTCCATCGAGTATCAATGGCCAGTCATCAGAGGGCTTGAAAGTCTTTTATTATAAAACTCTGCTGGTTTTGATGTAGTCCAGAGAAGGAGCATTTGAAGGCGACAAAAAGGTGTTTGCCTTTCTCTCTCTCTTTCAACTAAAGTGAACGCTGCCTGCTTACATCAGAATATGGACAGCAGACAAAAGAAATTCCAAAGCAGCATTTCAGAGAATAAAAACAAGCTCTATCACTTTAGGAACTGCCTCTGCCACGAACAACAACAAAGGATTCAATCAGTGAACTCTTTATATCAGTGCCTTTTATCTTTGAATCTTAATTTAGCCAGAAGTTAACCTCCTCTGCTCTGTACACTTGTACCTTTACATATGTGTGCACATGTGTTGTGACAGTCAGGATGTGTGTTTACCTATTTAGTATTTTAATATTTTTACCAGGGTGCATTTATAGCACAATAAAGACTAATCCCTTACTTGTTTATACACAAGAAAGCCTGTTAGACTGAGTTTTTGGAATCAGCACTTAAATAATTAAATACATACGCTGAATTGGCACATTCATTCTTATAAATTTCAAAAAACCCTGTGCAATCAACTGAGGGGTGGGGGAAAAAGGGGAGTCCTTGCACATGTCCTTACCTGGTCACAACAAGGTACATAGACTATATAAGCAAAGGGGTAACGTTAAACCCACAAGAATAATTAGGGTTGCCAACCCTCCAGGATTATCCTGGAGTTTCCAGAAATTGAAAATTCAACTCCAGGACACTCCTGTGAGCAATACCATAGTGTTTCTTTTTTTTTTAAATTTTTTTCATGCTGTTTATTAGTTATAAAAATATTGAGGATGAGGGTTATGTGGGGAAATGGCTGTTTGGCTGAATGTCAAGAAGAATTCAGTTGGCTAACAGAGTCTGTTGGCTTCCCAATTGCCTGTGGGAAGGTGGGCCGATCTGAGGATCGACCTTTCAGGTGTGCAGTGGCAGGAGTATGGGAGCAGGAACTTTGGAATATGAGAGGTCGGCTGATGCAATCTCCAGGAATACTCCCAAGCAGAGTTGGCAACTTTACCAATTGCTGGTTAGTCGCCAAGCTAGATTTTTGCGCTCAGGTTTGAGTTCCTTACCTCAGAAAGAATGTCAAGGTCACAGAGAGGGTGCAGAAGAGATTCAGGAAGAGGATACCAGGGCAGAGAAGCTTTAGTAATGATGAAAGACTAAACCAGACAGACACTAAAATAAAAATCATTCAAGGCTGCTGAGTACAGTTACAGCAGGTGACCATTTTTGAAACAACAGAGACTGTCCTGCGGCCAAACAAACAGTTTTAGGGCATTTCTTTTTTTTAAATCTATTTATTTAAACACATTTTCCCCATTCCAACACCTTTCAGAAATGAACAAAGAGGAAGGTCGGTTCACAGGCCCACCTCAGAGATCCTCACCGCTCTCGCTAATCCTACCGAATCTGGGATCACACACATTGCAGATGCAGAATCAATCTATGCTAAGGGGCCATCACTGTTTCCTGCTCTGTGATGTGCACTGTGCTCCTCGCTTGGACCTTTCCTGTAAACACAGTCACGTGAATTAATCAGTTTGCCAACATGCAAGTTATAGATTCTACTGTCAAGTGACAATGAGAAACTGCAACACGAGAACAGGAGAATGCCTTTCAGTCTATCAAGCCTACTCCTCCCTATCACGGATGATCTATTATTTTGACGCCTTGGTTCCATATCCCTTAATATCCTTAACTAACAAAAAAAATCTATCAATCTCAGTCTTGAAATACTGAACTGACCCCGAACTCAACCAGAGCAGAGAGTTCCATATTCTTTGATCGGCTTAAAAGCTTCGACTGGATCCTTAATTTATATACTGGAAAAAATACAAGCTTAGTCTATGCAACCTACCTTTGTAATTCAATCCCTTGAGCCTCAGTATATCCTGGTGAAGCTCCAATGCGTCCTCTCCGGAGTAATATATCCTTTCTGAAGTGCGATGCCAGGGATTGTGGAAGTGGGCCATTCATGGACCTATGGTGCTCTAACAGACACTGACCAACAATCTACCCAATCTGTACCAGGGTAGAGGATTTTCTCAAGCTTCGTAGTACATATATAAACTGTTTCAAAAGTTGATGTATGTGGTCATTGATTTGTAACATTTGATTGGTTTCTGACTGTTTAATCTCCTATTGGTTGATGATAGTCATATAGAACTTTTCCTTGCTAACCATGTGTCTACTATGTTATTATCATAGATCAACCTGGATCCTGTACACAGTTTCTCTTCATGCCCTGGTTCCCCTTCCTCCTTTACAGCCTCAGCCTGTACTCCTTCCAAAGCACATAACCAACTAAGATAAAGGCAAAATACTGAGGATACTGCAAATCTGAAACAAAAACAAAAAATGCTGGAAAAACTCAGCAGGTCTGACAGCATCTGTGGAGAGAAAATCAGAGTTAATGTTTCAAGTCCGTATGACTCTTCTTTAGAGCTAAAGAGAAGTAAAAATATGATGAAATTTATACTGTTTAAGGGAGGCGGAGCAGATGAAGCTACATAGAAGGTCAGCGACCGAAGGTGTTCCGCAAAGCGGTCACCCAGTTTGCGTTTGGTCTCTCCAATGTAGAGACCGCTTTGGGAGCAACGAATGCAGTAGACTAAATTGAGGGAAGAGCAAGTGAAATGCTGCTTCACCTGAAAGGAATGGTTGGGCCCTTGAACAGTGAGGAGAGGGGAAGTAAAGGGGCAGGTGTTGCACCCTCTGCGGTTGCATGGGAAGGTGCCTTGGGAGGGGATTGAGTGTTGGGGGTGATGGATGAGTGGACCAGAGTTTCCCGGAGGGAACGGTCCCTATGGAATGCCGACAGTGGGGGTGAAGGGAAGATGTGTTTGCTGGTGGCATCATGCTGGAGTTGGCGGAAATGGCAGAGGATGATCCTTTGAATGCAGAGGCTGGTGGGGTGATAAGTGAGGATAAGGGGGACCCTATCATGGTTCTGGGAGGGAGAGGAAGGTGTAAGGACAGAGGCGTGGGAGATGGGTCAGACACAGTTGAGGACCCTGTCAACCACCGTGGCTGGGAAACCTTGGTTAAGATAGAAGGAAGACATGTCAGAAGCACTGTTTTGGAAAGTGGCATCATCAGAACAGATGCGACAGAGGCGAAGGAACTGAGAGAATGGGATGGAGACCTTACAGGAAACGGGGTGTGAGGAGCTGTAGTCGAGGTAGCTGTGGGAGTCGGTGGGCTTGTAATGAATATTGGTAGAAATGGAGACAGAGAGGTCAAGAAAGGGAAGTGTCAGAGATGGGCCATGTGATGGTGATGGAGGGTTGGAAATTGGAAGCAAAATTGATAAATTTTTCCAGGTACGACGAGGGCATGAAGCAGCACAGAAACAGTCATCAATGTACCGAAAAATGAGTTGTGGGAGGGGGCCTGAGTAGGACTGGAACAAGGAATGTTCCACATATCCCATAAAGACACCGGCATAACTGGGGCACATGCGGGTACCCATAGCCACACCTTTTATTTGGAGGAAGTGAGACAAGTTTAAGGAGAATTTTTTCAGTGAGAGAACAAGTTCAGCCAGATGGTGGAGAATGGCGGATTGTTCGGGCCTCTGTTCAAGGAAGAAGCAGAGAGCCCTCAGACTATCCTGATGGGGGATGGAGGTGATTGGACATCCATGGTGAAGAGGCGGCGGTTGGGGCCAGGGATTTGGAAATTGTTGATATGATGTAGAGCATCAAAGGAATCACAGATGTAGGTGGGAAGAGACTTGACAAGGGGAGAGGGAATGGAGTCAAGATAGGAAGAAATGAGTTCCGTGGGGCAGGAACAGGCTGACACAATCAGTCTACTGGGACAGTCCTGTTTGTGGATTTTGGGGAGGAGGTAGAAGCGGGCTGTCCGGGGTTGATAGCGTATGAGGTTCGAAGCTGTGGAGGGAAGATCTCCAGATGAGATCAGTGATCAGAGATCTGGAAACAATGGTTTGATGTTTGGTAGTGGGGTCATGGTCCAGGGGGAGATAGGAAAAAGTGTCTGCGAGTTGACGCTCAGCCTCTGTGAGGTAGAGGTCAGTACACCAGACAACAACAGCACCACCCTTGTCAGGTTTGATAAAGTCAGAGTTGGACCTGAGAGAACGGACTGCGGTAAGTTTAGAAGGAGACGGGTTAGAGTAGGTGAGAGGAGCAGAGAAATTGAGATGGCCAATGTTACGCCAAAAGTTCTCAATTAAAAAAATCAAGAGCAAGTAAGAGTCCAGAGGGAGGGGTCCAGGTGGAGGGAGAATGCTGGTAACTCCAACAACTCATTGATACCAATGCCCATCCAGGACCCTCCATGCCCTCCTGTCCCTCTGACCCCATGACGTCTTCTAATCCCATGCCCTTGTCGTGTATTCACCATACCCCCTCACCTTCCCCTCTCTGATGCTGAACGTTCAGTACTTAGCTGAGGTCTCAGTTTCATCCCCCTATACCCTCATCTCAATGAATTCCACACCCGGCATGATGCTGAACTCTTCTTCCACCACCTTCGTCTCCGTGCTCACTTCTTTGGGCAGGAGTCCTCTCCCCGTTCTACGGATCCTTTCTCCTGCCTGCAGTATTCTCGCTCCACCTGGGCCCCTCTCTCTGGCCTCTTGCCTGCTCTTGATCTTTTCATTGAGAACTGTCCGCATGACATTGGCCGTCTCAATTTCTCTGCTCCTCTCACCCACTCTAACCCATCTCCTTCTGAATTTGCCGCACTCTGTTCTCTCAGGCCCAACTCTGACTTTGTTATCAAACCTGCTGACAAGCGTGGTGCTGTTGTTGTCTGGCGCACTGACCTCTACCTCGCAGAGGCTGAGCGTCAACTCGCAGACACTTCCTCCTACCTTCCCCTGGACCATGATCCCACCACTGAACATCAAGCCATTGTTTCCAGGACTGTCATTGACCTCATCTCCTCTGGAGATCTTCGAACCTCATAGTCTCCCAACACTAGACAGCCTGCTTCTACCTCCTTCCCAAAATCCACAAACAGGACTGCCCCGGTAGACCAATTGTGTCAGCCTGTTCCTGCCCAGGGAACTCATTTCTTATCTTGACTCCATTCTCTCTCCCTTTGTCCAGTCTCTCCCCACCTACATCCGCAATTCCTCTGATGCCCTACATCATATCAACAATTTCCATTTCTCTGACCCGAAACGCCTCCTCTTCATCATGGACATCCTCGACACCTCCATCCCCCACCAGGATGGTCTGAGGGCTCTCTGCTTCTTCCTCGAACAGGGGCCAGAACAATCCCCATCCACCACTACTCTCCTCCATCTGGCTGAACTTGTTCTCACACTGAAAAATTTCCTTAAAATTGTCTCACTTCCTCCAAATAAAAGGTGTGGCTATGGGTACCCGCATGGTCCCCAGTTATGCCTGTTTCTTTATGGGGTATGTGGAACAGTCCTTGTTCCAGTCCTACTCAGGCCCCCTCCCACAACTCTTTCTCTGATACATCGATGATTCTTTCTGTGCTGCTTCATGCTCTCGTCGTTACCAGAAAAATTTATCAATTTTGCTTCCAATCTCCACCCATCCATCACCTTCACATGGTCCATCTCTGACACTTCCCTTCCCTTCCTTGACCTCTCTGTCTCCATTTCTGTCAATAGACTGTCCACCAATACTCATTACAAGCCTACCAACTTTCTCAGTAACATGACTACAGCTCCTCACATCCTACTTGCTGAAAGGACTCCGTCAAATTCTCTCAGTTCCTTCGCCTCCGTCGCTTCTGTTCTGATGACGCCACTTTCAAAAACAGTTCCTCTGACATGTCCTCCTTCCTTAACTGAGGTTTTCCACCTACAGTGGTTGACAGGGCCATCAACCGTGTCCGGCCCATCTCCCGCGCATCCGCCCTCACGCCTTCTCCTCCCTCCCAGAAACATGATAGGGTCCCCCTTGTCCTCACTTATCACCCCACCAGCCTCCGCATTCAAAGGATCATCCTCTGCTATTTCTGCCAACTCCAGCATGATGCCACCACCAAACATATCTTTCCCTCACCCCCTTTGTCAGCATTCCGTCGGGACCGTTCCCTGCAGGACACCCTGGTCCACTCCTCCATCACCCCCAACACCTCAACCCCCTCCCACGGCACCTTCGATGCAATCACATAAGGTGCAACAACTGCCCCTTTACCTCCTCCCTCCTCACTGTCCAAAGGCCCAAACACTCCTTTTAGGAGAACCAATGTTTCACTTGCGCTTCCCTCAATTTGGTCTACTTCATTCGCTGCTCCCAATGCAGTTTCCTCTACATTGGAGAGACCAAACGCAGACTGGGTCACCGCTTTGCGGAACACTTTCGGTCTGTCCGCAAGCATGACCCAGACCGTTAATGCCCCTTTGATCTTTTGTTTATGACATCTTTGCAAATCTCTCCTTTGCCCCCACCTATCGCTGCCCTTCTATCCAGCTTCACCCCCCTTAAACAGTATAAATTTCATCACATTTTTACTTGTCTTCAGCTCTGAAGAAGATTTACACGGACTCGAAACGTTAACTCTGTCTTTCTCTCCACAGACGCTGTCAGACCTGCTGAGTTTTTCCAGCATTTTTTGTTTCTGTCCTGGAAGCAACTACCTGGTCTGAGGCTGAACTCCACCAGCACCCCTCACCCGTCTCACTCTGTTCCAGCTCCATTCAGGTCCCTCCCAGTGACAGACCAGGTACTTCCAGCACAGGGGCCCCCAACACCACTAACACTCTATCCCAGGCCCAACTTTCCAACCTTAGTCCATGTTCCTCACATCAATCCCTCCCTGCCCGGACCCGACATACCAACACTCTCCAGATTCTCTTCAAATCCTTCCGTTATTAGGGTCATGGTGAGAGAGAGATATCAAAAAACAAGCAGAAAGACAGTAAGAGGAAGGCCAAAGTAATTAGAGTTGGAGACATGAAGAAAGATAGAGAAGAATAAACTTGTATTTATGCAGCAGCCTTCATAACCTCAAAGGACATCTCAAAGCTCTTTACATCGAATGAAATACTTTTGAATTGTAGTCACTGTTGTAATGAAGAAGAAGCAAACAAGGGAGACAGGTTTCCCCATAAGCTAAATTAAAACGTACTCTTTCTGATCCAGACATCACCAATAGTGCGTTAGAATGACATGTCAAAAGGATACAGTTAAACCTTTGGATTTTTTGAAGTTCTGCAATTACAGACCTGGAAAAGACAGAGAAGCTTGTGAAGCATTTCACCCAAGAAAGGTTTTTGTAGGACGTACACTGAATATTAATGCAACCTGGGATGAGCTGAGATCATTGTCTCCTCAAAGCTGTAAGGAGCCCTTGCATTCTGAACATGAATCTCATTTGCCACCTCTGCAGTGGGAGGTTTGGAAGGCTATCAAAAGGCCTGTATTGAGGTAGGCTGACTAGTTGTACGGCATTAGATGTACCTAATAATGTATCTTAGATAATTGAGGCACTTCTCAGAGGGTAGGTACAGATTGTGGTGCATGTGGGAGGAAGCTTATGTGGAGCATAAGCACCGCCCTTGACTTACTAGACCTGTTTCTAATGTAAATACTATGAGCCACATAGATTATGAAGATCCTGGTGTGTAACAAGTTAGCTGATGGAATGCTTTTTTTTTCATTCATGGGATGTGAGTGTCATTGGCTAGGCCAGCATTTATTGCCCATCCCTAATTGATCTTGTTCAGAGGGCAGTTAAGAGTCAACCACATTGCTGTGGGTCTGGAGTCACATGTAGGCCAGACCAGGTAAGGATAGAAGATTTCCTTCCCTAAAGGACATTAATGAACCAGATGTGTTTTTATAAAAATCAACAGTAGTTTCATGATCATCATTAGACTTTTAATTCGAGATTTTTATTGAATTCAGATTCCATCATCTGCCGTGGTGGGATTTGATCCCAGGTCTCCAAAGCATTACATTGGGTCTCTGGGTTACCAGTCCAATAACAGTGCACTACACCATTGCCTCCCCTTAATGCTACTATTGGCTTCAGTCTCTTTGGGATAGGGATGGGATCAACTACAGTTCACATTCCTGTCTGTTATCTAGTTTTTAAAAAATTTATTCTTTCATGAGCTGGCAAGTGTTAGAATCATATCTCTCAAGACTGAAGTTTTCTTTTACAAAATGAAAGCATCTGGACAGGTGGATGCTAACCTGGGTTTTTTTTTTAAGGTCGTGATAAATTCACCTTGGAACTGTCTACAAGCATGCCTCTTCCAAGAAATCACCTGATCCATATGGTACTTGAGGAGTTGTTTTGTTTGTGTTGAGCTGGGAGACAAAAAAGGCAAGGGAGAGAGGGAAAAAACTTAAGTTGTAAACCTGCTTTATTCAAAGACAGTCTTGTTGGAGAACAAGCTGAGAAAGGAAGGCTCTGCCTTCCCTGAAATCGTGTGCGGCTATCAATCTGAGGCCAGAAAACCCTCATCTGGGTGTAACCAATCTGCATTTGGACCTGCAAAGCTGGTGAGAATTTCCAGGCATCAGGGACCAGCAGCCTATCCGCACATGAGAGAACTCCAGGTCGACAGCATTGATTTATTTTGTAACTCCCATCCTCCAAAGCCCGTCTGTGTGTGTGTCTATGTGTGTGCTGGGGGAATTCTTGAGGAAGAGATAGGTAGTTATATTTTCCTATTACAGTTGTGTGTTAACCAGTACTTGCAACTTCTTAAAAGAAGTTTTGTTTAAAATAAATTAATCATTCTGAGTTTTTGAAAGAAGCCTGGTCAGAGTCTCTTTTCTTCTGGGTACTGGAGGTATCAGTGCGCAATTGGCCATTTCGGTGAGAAAACTGAATATTTAAATTAATGGCACGGTCTGTGGAGTAGTGGGGCTTGATAATTGGCGCAATCCTCCCATCCCGGTCGTAACACAAGGCCAGCATTTGTTGTCCATCCTTAATTGTCCTTAAACTGAGTGGCCTAGTAAGTTAAGAATCAACCACATTGCTGTGGATCTGGAGTCACACATAGGCCAGACCAGGTAAGGATGGCAGATTTCCTTCCCTAAAGGTCATTAGTGGGTTTTCACAACAATCAATGATAGCTTGGATTCCAGATTTTATTAATTGAATTTAAATTCCATCAGCTGCCATGATGTCCCCAGGGCCGGGGCCTCGAGATTACTAGGCCAGTGACATTACCACTATGCCATTCCCAACCTGCACTCACAAGCATCAGCTGAGGAAAAGATGGGCTCAGGTGTGATAGCCTGTTGGACATCCAAGCTCACTCAATGCAGAACAGATGCTGTACTTAATGGCTGCCCATGGACACACCCCAGTGAGGGTCAAAAGCTTCAGAAGGTGAGGAGAGAATCAGAAAGGACTTTTCTAAAGGAGGTGAATAAATTACTTTAATAAATTTGTTTCCGTGTCCAGGAGTCAGCGGAGTGCTTTTTTAAAGACAGTACTGAGTTTAGTGTGGGATTGGGGTGATGTATAGGGTAGGGAGTGGCGGGATCCCTTCCCTGAAAGACAAAAGTGAACATGTGCACTCGAGCCAGTGGCTCTGGGATTTGGGGTTAGAAGAGATCAAAGTTAGGCGTTGTACCAAGGGAAGGAAGTTCTAGTCAAGCGATGGTCTTCATGAGCGTGGGCATGTTCAAGTAGGTTGATGGAGACAATGAAAGGTTGAGGGCTGGAGGATCTGGATCCAGGTGCTGAGGTGGAGGTGTTGCAGAGGAAGGTTTAGTATTTTTCCCCAGGGTCAGAGAGCTGAAATTAACATCCAAACAAGGAGCAGGAGTAGGCCATTCAGCCCCTCAAACCTGCTATGCCATTTAATAAGATCATGGCTGATCTGACAGTAACCTGAAATCTGCATTTCATCTACCACCAATAATCTATCACCTCCTCTTGCTTACCAAGAATCTATCCACCTCTGATAGAGCTATGAGGATTCAGCCATAACCTTGCGGGGGTGTGGATGTTAAAGGAAACAAGAGTGCATTTGGAAATTGCCTGGTCAGTGGTAGGAAGTTTACAAGAGCCTGTGTTATGGTGCAGGAGTGAGTAGGAGAGATCTGGAGTAGGGCAAATTTCAATAAACAGACAGGTGAATAAATCAGAAGGGAGAAGGTAAAGGGAGAAACCCCATAAGAGGGTGAGGTGTCAAAAGAGGGAACAAGCCTCCTTTCTGAAGAACTTAGCCAGAACAAAGCTTCCTCGAACTGCCAAATCCAGCCACAATGCCCAAGGTTCAATACCCTTGCTAATGGAGACATCACCAGGAGGACAGTAAACAATGAGGACTGGAAGAAGATGGGATGAATATCAGTGAACTGAACAGTAAACACCAAAGTTATTAGCAGCTCACAGAAATGGCTCCAGTTGGCTTTTGCACTGGATTTGGGAGGGTAGGATGTGCCTCCATGGGGAGAGGGTATGGATCTGAATCAAGGATACAGAAAGTCCAGCTGTATGGGATTGTCAGGAGCTCATTTTGGAGACTTGAGCATTCTGACAGGTTTCTGCGTGGCCAGGAAGTAATTAACATCTTTAAACAAGAGCTATTTAAACTTCTGATTTAAACACAGAAAAGAACAAACCTCTCACCTGTTCTCATCCTGTGCATTCACCCGTGGTTTGGGATGGTCCACTGATGTTTTCTCACAGCCACCTTCACTCACCCACCGACACCAGTCCATTGCCGCAGTAGTATACCTGAAGAGACCAGAGAGAAGGCAAATTAAACAAACCATATGCTCACCCCCATTATTTTACCCCATTAGAGGTATAGGCCCAGCCCAATCTGCTCTGTATTGTTTTTCTGTTCCTCCTCTCCTAATGGTATTGGCTCCTTGCTGGTTCCATGAGTACCAGGCTCACTAATGGGAGTAGGGGTTTGGCGAGGGGCGGGGGGGGGGGGGGGGGGGGGGGGGGGCGCGGTGGCGGCGGCAGGGGTAAGAGGGTGAAAGGGCAGAGCATGATCTGTGATTCCTCCCACTCCGGTGCAGACCAATACCCCACCAGGCTCTGAGCTAGTTCAGCAGCCTGTTGTTCTGGTACACTGTGCAGCCTTATACTCCGTGATCAACCCATATGCCCTTTTAGCGCCACAACTCCTAGCTCCTACAATCTGCACCCAAGCTCTCTGCACTTGGGTAAGTGGGAGGTGTTCCTAAAGGGACAGTGTGTTCACTCTGAACAGAAAACTGAAACTCCAGAGATGGTTGCAGGTTTCTTAGGAGCTGGAATTGGAGCATCGAGGCCCAAAGCCCTAGAATTTGCTCCTTAAACCTGTCCACCTCTCTACACTCCTTTATAACCCTCTTTAAAACTCAACACTTTGTTCACCTCCTCCAACATCCCCCTCTTCTAAGTACATTCATGTGAAACACCTGTGGGACGTTTTCCTACATTGAAGATGCTAGATAAATGCAAGTTGTTAAATTTCGGTGCGATGGCAGGTATGTAGGCCATATGTCATAGCGATTGGCTGATCGAACCAAACAGTATGTTCCTTCACAAAAACAGAATTACCTGGAAAAACTCAGCAGGTCTGGCAGCATCGGCGGAGAAGAAAAGAGTTGACGTTTCGAGTCCTCGTGACCCTTCGAGTCTGCGATTGGGCAGCACTTGCTGAACAATCCTGAGTGTGTTAATAGCGACACCAACAGTTTTCTATTCAGAGTGGACACACTGTCCCTTTAGGAACACCTCCCACTTACCCAAGTGCAGAGAGCTTGGGTGCAGATTGTAGGAGCTAGGAGTTGTGGCGCTAAAAGGGCATATGGGTTGATCACGGAGTATAAAGCTGCACAGTGTACCAGAACAACAGGCTGCTGAACTAGCTCAGAGCCTGGTGGGGTATTGGTCTGCACCGGAGTGGGAGGAATCACAGACCATGCTCTGCCCTTTCACCCTCTTACCCCCCCCACCCCTCGCCAAACCCCTTAAGATAATCATCTGAGTTTATAACGTGGCTCATTTATACTTGCTAAAAGTGACATACATTTATATGCAGGGACTTGTTCTCTGCAAACAAAAGGAATATGTTCAAGTCTTATGACTTTTTGAATTAACTGGAAGCGTAGGGATGCCTATAGTTCCCTGTTGCCTTGTCCAGGGCAACTCTCAGCCAGAGTCGACTTGTCAACGAGTCAGGACCCTTTTCTCCTCTAGCATAAATTGCTGTGATCAGTTGAAATTTGGCATTCTTGCATTTGTTCTGATGAGCGCAAGACAAAAATATCAGCAACACGTTTCTCTTTTCAGCAATATTCAAGTTGTTGCTGTTGAATGCACGTGAAGCTGTCCCGAAGCAAAGGAATCTGGCACCATTTAGCATCCTGATCTTGAGAAAAGGTTGGTTTCCAGACTTCTGCCAACATTCTGGAACAGCTATTGGTGAGGGACAGGAAAGTGATCATCCATCTCTTCGCAGAAAAGTGTTGAGCTTATGCCTGGCACCCCCTTACACAAGCATCATTGAGACTGGGGATTTTGTATGGGGGTGGAGGTGTCAAAGCCATGAATCCACATAATCCAGTCCACCATAGCACCACATGCTGCTCAGTGTACTGCCTGCTAACTTGTTCAGTGAACTGAACTGATGCCCGGGATGAATGACTTCAGTTACGTGGAGACACTGGAACTGTCTCTTTACAGTAGAGAAGGTTAAGGAGAGATTTAATAGGGTGTTCAAAGTCATGAAGCATTTTGAAAGAATAGGTAAAGAGGAATTGTTTTCCATTGGCAGGAAGTTCGGTAACTACAGGAAATAGATTTCAGATAGTTGGCAAAGAACCGCAGAGAAGATGCCAAGTAAAAGGTAGAGCAAGCGTGCACACAAGGGCATGAGTGTGCAAGAGGGGATAGCAGCAAAAGAGACTGTGACAAGAAGTGAGTGAGTGAGCATGCAAGAGACCACACGTGCCAGAGAAAGCGATAGCGCCAGAGAGTGACAGCATCTGAGCAAGAGAGAAAGAGAAACACACCCAAAGCCATACAAAGAATGTACTGACGTACTCTTACCCCTCATATATTCCAGCGGAATGCATTGGTACCAACTGGGAGGATCCATCTGGGAACAGTAATTGACAGCAACCAGACATTACATCTGTTTGTGTTTCACTGAGTGCCACAGGACAGAACACATGTTTCCACTGCTGAAAGGGAAAAAGGGAGGAGTGTGATAATGGAAAATGGCATTATTACATTGCCTAATGAACCGTCATATGTCTGTACTTGCCAAAGTGTTAACATTTTTACTGTTAAATATTCTGCACTTACCTAATGGACCAACTGATTTCAACCAGGTTAGTAATAGGAGAGTTAATAATTTGCCTCAGTATCTCTAAATTGGTGAAAAACATAAATCAAGCAATATTCTCATGCCTGGACAGCCTCCAGCAATTCCTCTAGGAAGTCAAATAGGATCAGGTCCAGCTGAGAGGAGCTGTTCCACAATGAAGGACCCTTGTCCACACCCAAAGCCCAGAGGTGTCTATCTCCAGCAGCTAACTGGGGAGGGGAAGCCTTGGGTAGCATCAGGACCCTGACAATTTTTCCCTTCCCCGACCTAGGGACAGAGTTGCCAGATGTGCCCCAGTGGAAACTGGCCAGTTCAACACAGATCACTTTAAAGTTCTGGTTCTTTTAAACATTTGATACAGTGTTTTGAATAAGTATTTGATGACCCATTACAGATATCACAGGGATTATCAAGTGCACTTCACTTGCCTTTCACAACATAAGGATGCTCCTCCAAAGTACTTTACAGCCAATGAAGTATTTTGCGCAGCAAGCTCTCATGAACAAGAATTAAGAAAACAGACCAGGTAATCTATTTCTTCAGTGATATTGGTCAGGATATTGGCCAGGTCACCAAGAAGAATTCCCTGCTCTTCTTCGAAATAGTGTAGTGGGATCTTTACCTGTACCTGAGAGGGCAGACAATATAACTTCTCAACTGAAAGGCAGCATCTCTGACAGTGTAGCATTCCCTCAAAAATGCACTGAAGTGTCAGTCTGGATTCTTTGCTCGAATCTCGGGAGTGGGACTTTAACTCACATCCTCCTTTCTCAGTTGTGAGAGTTGCAGCAATTTGAGTAAGTGCTTTCACAAAAATTTGTGGCTTCTGGCCTCATACCAGAATTTACCATATCATCCAAATTATCACTGTGGTACGGTATAGAGATAAAGCTGTGTTGTCAGAGGTGTCATCTTTGGGATGAGGTGTTAAACTGAGGTCCATATCTGCCCAATGAGGTGCAAGTTAAAAACCATAAGATGGCAGATATATAGGAAGGGGGAGAACAGAACTGGTAGAAATTAGTTCTCGTCTGAATCCATTTAATGGAGTCATTGGAAAGAGAAGCAACAGGAATTAGCCCAAGTGAAAAAGAGGAAATTAGAGCATCTATAGTCTGAAGACAAGCATAAAGGGGTGAACTCACTGAGATTCCTGAAGTATGAAATAGTATAGATAATGGCAAACTGATTATTCCATTAAAGGTCAATAGAGTAAGAGGAGATGAATTTAAAAAACAAAAAATATTTAGAAAGATTGATAACGTAAGGTATTGGATTCACAGATGGTAGAGGAGAGTGTCACTCCGTTGGATGTATCATTTGTTGTGCTGGAAGGGTGAGGTCAATGGACCAAATAGTCTTTGCTCGCCATTGACTATTTCTTGATTCTTAAATCCAGATGCCGACACTTACAAAACATACTGCATACATACTCACAAATAATATGGCAAGCGTCACACAAGGTTAGATGACAACAGTAATCTTTTCTCTCCCTACCTCTCGTGCATGCCGAGGAATTCTACAACATCTCTGCTGCGTACCCTGACTGGACTGACCTGCAGCGAGCTCCTCTCCTCTCTCCTGTCCTGAGACCCAAAGTCCCAGGACATGTCGAGTCTCACGCCGTTGCAGAAACTGATGTGGACCCGCCCATCGGAAAACGCTGAAAATCTTCCAACGTTCTGGACCACCTGCTCATCGAGAAGAACCGGGAGCTGGCTGAAAACTCCTGGCTGGGACAGCTCCTTCACAGAGAACAGAACAATCACACAGGCAATACACTGAGGAAACCTTGTTCCTTTCTGAAATCTACTTTCTCCCCAGTCAGACCACAGGCATATTGCTAATCAGTAGAGAATTGATATTTAATAAGTTCATTGGATGAACAGCCTTAATTTTTTTTTTTAAACAAGAGTACAAAAGGCCACACTACCCATCTTCATTTATCTATCCAGAGAGATCATCCCTGGTTGGCAAAAAAAATGATTCACAAAGATCTTACCAGAACTGAGGAATTCCAGTTTTCAGGAAAAATTGAACAACTAGAGGATTTTTCTCTTTGGAAAAGTGATAGGGGGCCTTAAACATATGAATGGGTAGTTGTGAAGAAAATGTTTCCACTTGTGGGAGAATCCAAAACTAGGTGCCATAAAGATGAGATTGCTATTAATAAATCCAATTGGGAAATAAAGAGGAATTTATCTGCTATCCCAGGAAATGGTTGAGATAAGTTGCTCAGGCATTTTCAAAAGGAACTAGACAAGTAAATAGAGAAAAGAGATATGCTGAAAGGTTGGGATGAGGGAGGTGGAATAAAAGGAGACTTATGAGGAGTATAAACACCCATACAGATTGGTTGGGCTGAATAGTTGTTAGTGTACTGTATATTCTACATAATTTTACACTGTCAATGATAACAAAGCAACGTGTTCCTAAAAAACTGTACCTCAGGGAAGGGAGATAATGGAAGGGGAATAAAGAAAATAAAAATAAAATAGTGGGGAGATTAGGTAAATCAACAAACAGTGATTGATGGATATCAAACTGCAGAAGGATGGAGATGGAGGGAAGTGACTTCCATTGAAAATATTTCCTTATTATTTGCATCCAGTGTCTGCCCATCGAACTTCAGATATCAAATATCAAACATCAACATGCTTGCTACAGATGCAAAACACTGTCTACATAGACATGCCAATCACTGATCGTGAACCTGATCGTCAACTCGCAACTAGTTGCAATTCAATTTTCCACCCGGAATAACTGATCAGTGCTCTTTAAGGCCAAATTAACAATTAACACCTTAGAAGTTACAGCAGACCATAAATATTCAGGGCCATGAGACAGGTGTTAGAGTAGGGGGCTCCAGTAGAAGGTCCACTCAATTTAACACAGGTAAGGTGCAGCCTATTATTCTCAGTTTTACTGGGAATGTCCAGCTATCCCAAAACATCCTCCCCTAAAGCAAAGACACCTCTGGCACAACCTGAAGACAGGACCAACAGGCTGCAGTTCGCACATACTCCACGCCAAGCAGTAAAGGCTCTCACCATTTTCCAACAGCACACATTGGGCTGTTTCAGAGATAGCTTTAACTGGTTACAGCACTGCAGGATCCTGCAAAACATTAACTCAGAAGGTTACACACATAGCCAAGAGCAAATAATGAAATGCAACCACATACACAGTAATGAATTCCAGTGCCATTAGCACCATCATGGCCCAGGGAGAACAGGTCCTCACTGCAGAATGCTAAATCTTTACAAACCCCAGCCAGAGTGTTTGTATACTATTATAGAAAAGATATCAAAACCATGGGAAAGGGACAGTTTAGATGAGAGCATATAGTTAAGGTGATTGACTTAAAAATCCTCAATTAATGAGATTTAGTGACATTAGTTAAGGGATTAACACTGTCCACGCCACTGAGGATAACTCTCCTCAATTCTTTGAATAATTTTACTGATCCACCTGGGAGGGCAGACAGGGTCTTAGTTTAACATCTCATCCAAAAGATGGTATCTCTGACAGTGCAGCACTCCCTCAGTACTGCACTGGGAGTGTCAACAGGATTATGTGCTCAGATCCTGACTCAAAGCTCTCTGTGCTACCAACTGAGCCCTATTGACACAATGTGGAAAAAGTTCTGACATCACTAGAAGCACCTCCTACCTCCCTATCCAACATAAAAATTCTCTACAATCACAAACAGCTACATTTCTCAATAACAATTTAGTGCTAAGCATTTACTCAACCAAACCAGAAAATACTGGCAAAAATCAAAAGTATTTGGTGTAAGGTACCTGACTGCCTGTGTGACCATGGAGCAAATGGAGTATTTGGAGTTGGGTGTGTCAGGAGGCAGGCTGCTTACCATGTACATTCGCTCTTCTCTCTAAATTTAAACAAACATATCAAAGGAAACATAGTGAATCTCGGTTTCTTTATACTGTCAGAATGGATGTTATTTTTAAAATATTTTAGGGGAATATTGTGTTATTCTGTAAAGAAGGCTGGATATCTGTGTATGTGATTTAATTAAGCTGGGCAGAGTTTAATAGGAACCAGATTTAGGTTGAGGTACAGGTAAACAGGTTAGATCTAACATTTGCATTTTTAGATAAGTTGGGAGTTTGTTTGACTATCAAAGGGCAGTCGGAGGTAACAAGAAACATGTTTGCATCTTGCAGGAGTTCCATAGGTAAATAGTAGTGGGGAAATTATATTTTATTGAACTGAAAGCAAAGACAAATTAGAGGTATAAAAGATTTTATATTTGGAAGGATTTGAGTTTCAAAGAGGTGTGAAAAGAATAGAATTGGAAATGAAAGGGGGAAAATGGTATTTTAAAGTTACTGTGGAGAGCTTAGCTAGAAATAGCTGGAGCTGTTTGAGCTGTTGAGCTGTAGCCAGAGCTCTGGGCTGAGAGCGGATGCCGTTTGAACCAGCCATCCAGTCAAGCCAGAAAAGTCTCAGACTGCAACAAGCAGTTTTATTCTGAAGTGGATTCCACAGCAGAGTGGAAGGGGGTACAGGTCATGTGGTATGTCTTTATTGAAGCTACAGCAATTTGACTTGCGTAATATTACTGGATTTTTTTAATAGTTGACATCCGTAAGGAAATGTTGCCTGGAGGTGTTTACTTGTGGGTCTGACCAAGTAGAAAGTCTTTTTTGGGAATGTTTTGTAAGACTTAATTGTACAACTGTAATCTTGTGTACTCAAGTTTTCTTTAATTCTTGTTAATAAAACTTTTACTTTTAATGTTTTTTAAATCCCAAAAGTGACACTGGACTTCTCACTGCTGAGGTTAGTATGTCTTCTTCTCATTTTCAGAAAACAAAAGAAAAGCTTATGGCTCGTAAGCCAAGTTTCCCTCTGGGATTTGGTTTGTGCAGCAGTTAACAAGGACTGTGGTCATAGCAATGCCAGTGGTCAGTCAGATATATGCATGGATATTGAGGTAGTTCAGAGGGTTTGCGCGTTGGGCCAAGATGGAGAATAAGGGGGAAGAAAGGCTTTATGTGTCAGACTTAGATTGGCTCTACTGCATGTGGGAACGTGGGATGAGGTGGGTGTGTGTGAGTATATAGTTAGATTGGCATGCAACAGCATATAATTAAGCCGGTGTGCGAGAGTGCGACCAGGTGGGCTTGCAGTTCGGTGAGTGTGCATTCAGTTGTACATTTAATTGTTTTGCCAAAGTGATTACAGTACAGTTAGAACACCCAAACTCTGCTGGTGCTGTTAGAGGACTGTGGAACACAGGCCAACTGAGGCTAAGGCCAGGATTTTCCAGTCCCACCACCCACGTGAAGTCAAAGGACTTTTGGCTGCTACTCCTGAATTTCCATATCGCCCACAACGTTTCGCACCATGGGCAGGACTGGAAAATCACGGCCTCAGACTGTGCCGTGCCTCAAATTGACCTCTCATTCTTTACCTTCTCAGTACTGTCCAGGCATTCAGCCTCTTACCCAATCTCAAGATGCCATTACTTCAAAGCCTTGCCCCCTCCCGCTATGGCACTACATGCTAGGATATGGTATCACCGTTCTCTGGTATCATTCTTCATATGTAAAATGCCATCAGGGAAAAGGAGATGGGGATGGAAGGGGCATGGGGCTGAAACACATCAGCTCCTTGCCCAAAATGCATACCTGCAGACTTTCCAGCAGAGGGCACAATTAACCATCAGGCATGCGCCTCCCGACTACGCTCTCTGGGCTGTTTCCCAATTAGCTAACTCAGCTCAGTCAGAGAATCAGATCCAAGGGACTTGTTAACCTGTACAACTCAGGTACCAAACCAGACTTTACATTTACACCACTGGGCCACCAGGCACCCAGACTTAAAGCATAACTGAAGCTTTATAACAATCACCTGCCCATCACTCTGTTCCATCAGATAGTGAGTGAAGTAGTTGCTGCTGGCACTATAGGGTTTGAGAACAGAGCCATCTCCTGGGTAAATTTCCACAGAGTTCACTGGCTCAGTGATTACCCTAAGAAGAAATAAGAAGAAATCAAACAGACAAGCACTCACAAAAGGCACACACATGATGGATCCACCAGCATCTGACAGGGCCTCACCTTTCACTCCTCAATCAACATTCCTCACCCCAGCTCTAATCAGGGCCACACCCTACAATAGTCAAGGACAATATTTCCTTTAAGTTGTACAGGTGTGTGGCAGCTCAGTAACCTGGAACGCACCATGGAATAGACAGGCCAGGCTCGACTAATAATCACTCTAAGATTCACGGATGCACAGCTGAAGAAATCAAGAGTGATCTATCAAAGTTTGCTGATGATACATATTGAGGTGGGAATGTAAACTGTGAGGAGAACACAAAGAGGCTGCAACAGAAATAGTCATGTTATGGGCAACAAGGTGGCAGATGGAGTATAATGTGGGGAAGTGCAAGGTTATTCACTTTGGTAAAGAACAGGTCCTCAAGGGTTATAATCTCCGGATTACTACCCGAGACACGTGCACATTGGCATAGGGTCGCGAGAATAAGGGAAGTAAACATGTGGCTAAAGGAGTGGAGCAGGAAAGAGGGGTTCCATTTCGTGGGGCACTGGCATCAGTATTGGAACAGGAGGGATCTGTACCGTTGGGACAGTCTCATCTGAACCGATCTGGGACCAATGTTCTAGCGAAAAGGGTAAATAGGGTGGTCAACAGGACTTTAAACTAGAAAGTCGGGGGGGGGAGGGAAGGGTAAAACTCCAAGAAGTATGCCTAATGGGAAACAACGCAGCAGGTTAGCATGTAGGGGGGTGGATTCAACTTCATAGAAAATTATGAGAAAACTGAAAAGAAAGGAGAGCCCAGGAGAGGCTATTAAAGTCCCCAGAACACAAAATAGGACAGAGTGTTTGGAAAGGGCTAGGAATCTAACCTCAAGCACATCAGATAAAGGGACAACAATGAGAAAGGGGATGGGAAAAACAGGACTGAAAGTGTTGTATCTGAATGCACGCAGTACACGAAATAAGCTAAATAAGCTTGTGGCGCAGATTGAAATTGGCAGGTATGATGTGGTGGGCATCACGGAGACATGGCTGCAAGGGGATCAGGACTGGGAGCTAAATATCCAAGGATATACATCCTATCGAAAAGATAGGCAGGTTGGCAGAAGAGCTGGTGTTGCTTTGTTAGTAAGAAATGAAATTAAATCGATAGCAAGAAATGATGTAGGGTCAGATGATGCAGAATCCGTGTGGGTAGAGTTGAGGAACCACAAAGGTAAAAAAACCATAATGGGTGTTATGTACAGGCCTCCAAACAGTAGTCAGGATGTGGGGCACAAGATACACCAGGAGATAGAAAAGGTGTGTAAGAAAGGCAAGGTTACAGTGATCATGGGGGATTTCAATATGCAGGTAGACTGGGAAAATCAGGTTGGTCGTGGATCACAAGAAAAGGAATTCGTGGAATGTCTACGAGATGGCTTTTTGGAGCAGCTTGTGGTGGAGCCACTAGGGAACAGGCAATTCTAGATTTAGTGATGTGTAATGAGGCAGATTTGATAAGGAGCTTAAGGTGAAGGAACCCTTAGGAGGAAATGACCGTAATAGGATGGAATTTACCCTGCAATTTGAGAGGAAAAAGCTGGAATCAGATGTAACGGTATTACAGTTGAATAAAGGTAACTACAGAGGCATGAGGGAGGAGCTGGCCAGAATTGATTGGGAGATGAGCCTAGCAGGAAAGACAATGGAACAGCAATGGCAGGAGTTTCTGGGAGTAATTTGGGAGACACAGCAAAAATTCATCTCTAGGAAGAAGCATACTAAAGGGAGGACGAGGCAACCATGGCTGACAAGGGAAGTCAGGGACAGCATAAAAGCTAAAGAGAAAGCATACAATGTGGCGAAGAGCAGTGGGAAACCAGGGGATTGGGAAGCCTACAAAGACCAACAGAGGACAACTAAAAAAGAAATAAGGAGGGAGAAGATTAAACATGAGGGTAAACTAGCCAGTAATATAAAAGAAGATTGCAAGAGTTTTTTTAGATATATAAAGGGCAAGAGAGAGGCAAAAGTGGACATTGGGCCGCTGGAAAATGACGCTGGAGAAGTAACAATGGGGAGCAAAGAAATGGCGGAGGAACTGAATAGGTACTTTGCGTCAGTCTTCACGGTGGAAGACATGAGTAACATCCCCAAAGTTCAAGAGCGTTGGGGGGCAGAGGTGAGTATGGTGGCCATTACCAAGGAGAAGGTGCTAGGAAAACTGAAAGGTCTGAAGGTGGATAAATCACCTGGACCAGATGGATTACACCCCAGAGTTCTGAAGGAGATAGCTGAAGAGATAGTGGAGGCGTTAGTGGTGATCTTTCAGGAATCACTGGAGTCAGGGAGGGTCCCAGAGGACTGGAAAATCGCTCATGTAACCCCCTTGTTTAAGAAGGGAGTGAGGCAAAAGACGGGAAATTACAGGCCAATTAGCCTGACCTCGGTCGTTGGTAAGATTTTAGAGTCCATTATTAAGGATAAGATTTCAGAATACTTGGAAGTGCATGGTAAAATAGGGCAAAGTCATCAAGGGGAGGTTATGCCTGACAAATGTTAAAATTCTTTGAGGAGGTAACGAGTAGGTAAGACAAAGGTGAGCCAATGGATGTTATCTACTTGGACTTCCAGAAGGCCTTTGACAAGGTGCCGCACAGGAGGCTGCTCAGTAAGATAAGAGCCCATGGTGTTAGAGGCAAGGTACTAGCATGGATAGAAGATTGGCTGTCTGGCAGGAGGCAGAGAGTGGGGATAAGGGGGTCCTTCTCAGGATGGCGGCCGGTGACTAGTGGAGTTCCACAGGGGTCAGTGTTGGGACCACAACTTTTCACTTTATACATTAATGATCTAGATGAAGGAACTGAGGTCATCCTGGCTAAGTTTGCAGATGATACAAAGATAGGTGGAGGGACAGGTAGTATTGAGGAGGTGGGGAAGCTGCAGAAGGATTTGGACAGGTTAGGAGAATGGGCAAAGAAGTGGCGGATGGATTACAACGTGGGGAAGTGTGAGGTCATGCACTTTGGTAGGAAGAATAGTGGCATAGACTATTTTCTAAATGGGGAGAGAATTCAGAAATCTGGAGTGCAAAGGGACTTGGGAGTCCTAGTCCAGGATTCTCTTAAGGTTAACTTGCAGGTTAAGTTGGTAGTTAGGAAGGCAAATGCAATGTTGGCATTTATTTCGAGCGGACTAGAATATAAAAGCAGGGATGTGCTGCTGAGGCTTTATAAGGCTCTGGTCAGACCACATTTAGAATATTGAGAGCAATTTTGGGCCCCGTATCTCAGGAAGGATGTGCTGGCCCCTGAGAGGGTCCAGAGGAGGTTCACGAGAACGATCCCAGGAATGAAAGGCTTAACATATGAGGAACATTTGAGGACTCTGGGTCTATACTCGATGGAGGTTAGAAGGATGAGGGGGGATCTGATTGAAACTTACAGAATACTGAAAGGCCTGGATAGAGTAGACGTGGGGAAGATGTTTCCATTAGTAGGAGAGACCAGGATTCGAGGGCACAGCCTCAGAGTAAAGGGAAGACCTTTTAGGACAGAAATGAGGAGAAACTTCTTTAGCCAGAGAGTGGTGAATGTATGGAATTCATTGCCACAGAAGGCTGTGGAGGCCAGGTCATTGAGTGTATTTAAGACCGAGATAGATAGGTTCTTGATTGGTAAGGGGACCAAAGGTTATGGGGAGAAGGCGGGAGAATGGGGTTGAGAAACTTATCAGCCATGATTGAATGGTGGAGCAGACTCGATGGGCCGAATGGCCTAATTTCTGCTCCTATGTCTTATGGTAATAAGAGTAGAAGAAAAAGAATATTTCTTAAAGGTATAAAACTTTTAAATGTTGGAGACGTGGATGTACTTGTACAAGGAACAGAAAGTTAGCATGCAGGCAATTAGGAAGGCAAATGGCATGTTAGATTTTATTGCAAGAGGACTGGAAAACAAGAACAGGAAGTCTTGCTACAGTTTTATAGACTTTGGTGAGATCACACCCAGAGTACTGTATGCAGTTCTGGTCTCCTTATGTGAGGAAGGACAGATATGCCTTGGAGGAAGTGCAATGGTGGTTCACCAGATGAGAGGCAGAATAAATTGGGTCTGTATTTCAGGAACATAGGAGCATAGAAGCAGGAGTGGGACATTCAGTTCGTTGAGCCTGCTCCGCCATTGAATTACATTATGGCTGACCTCAACACCACTTTCCCACACTATCCCCATATCCCCTGATGCCATTAGTATCCAGAAATCTATCAATTTCTGTCTTGAACATACTCGATGATTGAGCTTCCACAGCCCTCTGGGGTAGAGAATTCCTAAGATTTGCCACCTTCTGAATGAAGAATTTCCTCTTCATCTCAGTCTTAAATGGCCTGCCCCTTATTTTAAGACTGTGTCCACTGGTTCTAGACTCACCAGCCAAGGGAAACATCATATACACATCTACCCTGTCACACCCTGTAAGAATTTTGTATGCTTCATTTGTATGCTTCTCATTTTTCAGAACACTTGGGAATAAAGGCCCAGTTTCCTCAATCTCTCCTCATAAGACAATCCCGCCATCCCAAGGATTAGTCTGAGGAACCTCCGTTGCACTCCCTCTATGGCAAGTATACGCTGACTTTGATAAAGAGACCAAAACTGCATTCTCTAGAGTTTAGAAGGATGGAAGGTGATCTCATTGAAACATACAAGATTCTGAAGGTAGGCACTGAGATGTTGTTTCTCCTGGCTGGGGAACCTAAAACACAAGGACACAGGTTTGGGATATAGGTCGATTTTTTTTTTAACACTTGAGATGAGGAAAAGCCTCTTCACACAGAGTTGTGAATCTTTGGAAATCTCTACCCCAGATGGTTGTGGATGCTCTCTCAAGGCTGTGATAGACAGATTTTTGATCTCTGGCGGAATCAAGGGATATGGGGAGCAGGTGGGAAAGTGGCGTTGAGGCAGAAGATCAGCCATGATCGTACTGAATGGCGGAGCAGGCTCAAGGGACCATATGGTCTACTCCTCTTGCTATTTATTTTGTTCTTATGTCTTAATACTCTGTCAACTGTGGAACTTTTAAAATAATGTACAATTCCTCGATTTTTAAAAAACTGATATTGGGGGTCGGAGGGGCGCAGGGGGTGGCGCGGTTGAGAGGGAGAAAGAGACAAATAGACAGTCCAACAAACATGATTCAGTTGTGATTCCCTCTCCTATCGTTCCTGACCTGCTTTGTGGCAGTGCCAGGCTGCTCTTGTGCACCACCTGGTGACTGAATTAAAGTAAAGCTGGTACAGAGCTGGCCCCTAATTGCTTGCCCTTTCAGATGCAGCATCTATAGTTGAGGATAGGATTTTTAAATCTATACAAAAGCAAGGAGTTTTGTACTGGGGGAGAAAACTTCCATTATGCACCCATACTAATACAGGTGTATTAAAAGTTAGTAGATAGTTTAGTGTTTACTTTGCAACAACTGGGCCACACTAACTGGATGGGAGCTGTATTGTGCTGTCCAGTTGGGGAATACTAGCAAGCACAAAGGTCTTCTCCCACTAGTTTATACTCTACATGTCTAGACAGTGGTTGTTGCACTATCTAACTGCAGTGTCTAGGGGCTCCATGGGGATCCTTTAAAAAAGACTTTTATTCATATAGAACCCTCCATGATCCAAAGCATTTCACAGCCTATTAAGTGCTGTGGAATCTCAACAGTCATTTTGCATGGTCTCACACACGTGGCCAGACAATCAACATTAATACTCAGGTCAAGCAGCATCTGCGAGAGAAAAAAGGTCATCTCGACCTGAAACGTTAACTCTGTCTCTCTCTCAGAGATGCTGCCTGACCTGCTAAGTATTTCCAGCATTGTGTTTTTATCCCAGACTTAAAACGTCCGCAGTGTTTTGCTTTTGTAATCCATAGTGGTGTTCAGGTATAAATATTGGGCAGGACAGCAGGGAGACCTCCCCTGTTCCTCTTCAAAATAGTGCAATGGGATCTTTTACATTGACCTGAGACAGCAGACAAGGCCTCAGTTTAACATATCATCAAAAGATGACTCCTCCAACAATGCAGAAGTCTCTCAGTATTACACTAGTATTTAACACCTGATGGGACACCACTCTGGATTTACACACCACCTGGTGTCAACTCCCCATTCCAGGAAGTCTCCCTCCTCGTCTCTCCAGCATTAGCTGGAGTCTTGTCTCTCAATTTAAATTAATAGTTTAGCTTGTGTTATGATCCCAACTGATGTTACTACTGAACAAATGAGATCCCAGGATGGAACCTGGCTTTATAGATCCTAACTTTTATTTTTTGTTTAGAAATGTGGAGGGTGACTAGTGAACAGAGTCAGCTGAGGTACTTTTAACAAAAGAATAAAACATTTATTAAACAAGGAAAAGTTGAACTATATTACTCTACTCCTTCACCCACAGCCATACCATTACAGATATATACAGATTCATAAGAATAACATAAGTAACAAAAATGTACCTTATTCTCTAATGTTCACAGTAAGTATAAAGTCCACGTAAACCAATAGGTGAACTATGGTCGGACACTCCACACTCCATGATCAAGTGACAGATGCCACCCAAAGCAGATATCTCATTAACTCCCCGCAAGCGCTCACTACATTGAGTGCCAACTGGTCTCACGGAAACTCTTTCACACAAGGATTTCCAATCTCTACTATCAAAGAACTCATCTTGGAATCTTCTCCCAAACAACACTTTCTCTCGGACATCTTCAACAAGGATCCACGTCCAGAGTTTCGATCGCTCCTTCCGATGTTCCTCTCCCCCTGGATGCCCACATGCATTCAAACTTCACCTTCTACGCACTGTCTCCGAGACTCAGCCGTGCCAACAGAACACCACTGCTTCACAGGTCCATAGTAAGGAGTTACCAACCTTTGGCTGTCTCCTCTGATCTTCTGGCCTCTTGCAAGCCCATTTTGCCTTGATTCTGCTCCACGCAGCTTTCTCTCTCTTTAATTCGGAGCCTTTTTCTCTGCTCCTTACTTTAACGTCATGCAACAGGACCTATTCCCGATTCCTGCTCCTTAACTGTCTTCCTGGGACTTTCTTCTGTCCCTCTCTCTGGTTTCTGGGACTTCCCTCTTTTCTTCTGGGAAATCTGCCCTCTGCAGCTCCCACTCTCGTCCAGCTTCTTCTGTACCTCTCTGCGTGATGTCGTTTTTCTTCTGAGTCATCTGACCCCCCTTTTCGCGCTGTTTCACTTTTGGGGTCTTTCCCTTCTGCAGAGAGGCAGGGTTAGCTTTAAATTTAAAAACTGAAAAAGAACCAATTGCGCAAATGCGCAGGGCCATCGACTAGCCTGAAGACGTGAATCACGACCAACTACTGTTAGGAAATAGTAAATTATGTATGTATTTCGGTGTTAGGAATAAGCTATATCTTTAATTGAATTTATATTTTTTTCTATTTGTGGGTTAAAAGGTGAAACCTGTGATCTAGTTTCATTTTTGACTGGACACAGAAGGTCTAAAGCTCTGCCTGTGTACCTGCAATTCTAATGAGTTTCACGAATCCTGAAGAGAAGTTAAAGCAAACACAAGGATAGAAAAACTGTGTTGTTGCCTAGCAATAGGGGTCCAGAGAGGGAGACCCACCCAGACACACAAACACACAGAGAAAAAAACAGCAGTTTGAGTGCAGCTAGAAGAAGGTGTCAGGACAGGCAGGACATGAAAAGGGACAGATAGCAAGTCCCAAACTGAAGTTGAAGCCAGGATTCCAGAGCGAATGGATACTGGCAGAGGGAACTGCAGAATGAGAGCAGATTTCCCAAAAGGTCCGAAAGGTCCCAAAGCCAAGAAGTGAGACAGACACAGGAGAAAGTCCCAAGAAGACCTTTGAGTCAAAGGAAGGACAGGGGCCTGGAAAAGGTCCTGTTAGGTGAAGTTAAGAGTGAGAAGCAGATGAGGGCTCCAAACTTCAAGCTTAGAGACAAAAGCTGCAGGAAGCAGATTCAAAGTGATATAGACTTGTGAGAGGGCAGAAAGTCCAAAGAGACGGCTGAATGTCTTTAACTCTTTGTAATGGGCATATGAAGCAGTGGTGTACTGTTGACAGCTGAGTCGGTAAGAGCGCATGGAAGAAAGCGTAAATGCATGTAGTGACCCAGGGAAGAGGAACATCAGAAGGAGAGTTTGAAGACCTGGAGGTGGACCTTTGTGGAAGGCGTCTGGAAGAAAGCATCGGTTTGGGAGAAAATTACACAGCGAGTTCTTGGAAAGTGGAGGTTGGAAATCTTAATGTGGAAGACAGAGTTCAGTGAGGCTGGTTGGGTCATGGTGTAACAAGTGTCTGGGGAGGTGGGTAGTTTGCCTATTGGTTTACATGGGCTGTGTACTTACTGTGAACATTAGAGTATAAGATAGCTTTTGTAACTTGTGTTATCGTTACAAATCTGTATATATCTGCAAAGGTATAGTTGTGGGTGAAGGAATAATGTAATATAGTTCATCTTTTCTGTTTTAATAAATGTTATTTTTTTTGTTAGAAGTTTATCAGCTGACTCCTGTGACTCTGCTCAGTAGCCACTCTCCACATTTCTGAGCAAAAAGTAAAAGTTAGGATCTATCAAGCTAGGTTCCACCTTGGGATTTGGCTCCTCCAGCTGGGATCATGACACTGTACATGTGCGCAGGGCCTTCTGCCGGCCTGAAGACGTGAATCCCAATCAACTGCGCATGTGCAACCATTCTCCAGCCGACACACGCACAGAACCCAAAGATCGTAACAAAGAACGATCTGTGCACATGCAGCCATTCCAGGGCCAGCACAAGCACAGAAATGGCTGAGACCCATCGGGAACTGTAGGATCCAGCCTTTGTTCTTTAAAAAGGTGAGGCTTTTCTTTTCCATTTCTGGGGTTCATAACACCCAGGTACAAAGCAGAAGGAAGAAGCTTTACAGCAGGACTTTCCAAACTGGGGGTTGCAAGGCAAGATTCTGGGGTGCAAGCTCCACTACAGCAATGACTGCCATGGAGCTCCGATTGAATGTTAACAACATTGGGGCACTTTTAAATCCTTCCTCTTTTTAAAAAAATGGTGGGCATGGCCTAAATGAACAATGCTTGAGGCCTTGAATCCTGCTCCAAAAAAGCCAACTGAAAAAGTAAACAACTACAACTATCTACATCAATGGATTGTCTTCAAAGGATTTGGGAATAGAAATATCTATGAACTTTTTTCATTCGTCCATGGGATCTGAGTGTCACTGATCTAGGCCATCACGTATTGCCAATTTCTAAATGCCCTTGAGAAGGTGGTGGTGAGCTGCCTCAATGAACCACTTCAGTACCTGTGGTGTACCTACACCACAGTGCTGCTAGGGATGGAATTCCAGGATTTTGACCCAGTGACAGTGAAGGAACGGCAATATATTTCCAAGTCAGGATGGTGTGTGACATTGGGAGGAACTTGCGCACGGTGGTGTTCCCATGCATCTGCTGCACTTGTCCTTCTAGGGGCTAGAGGTTGTGGATTTGGAAGATGCTGTTGAAGGAACCTCGGTGTGTTGCTGCAGTACATCCTGCATATGGTACACACTGCAGCCCATTATGAGTCAGTGGTAGAGAAGATGAATGTTTAAGCTGGTAGATGGGGTGCCAATCAAGTGGGCTGCTTTGTCCTGGATGGTGTTAAGCTGCTCTCCCTGTATACATTTAGGCTGATCACTGTGCTCACAAAAACATAAGTAGCAGCAGGAGCAGACCACACAGCCCATCGAACCTGCTCTGCCATTCAATACAATCATGGCTGATCTTGGGCTTCAACTCCATTTTCCTGCTCCCCATATCCTTTAATTCCCCAAGAGGCCAAAAATCTGTCTATCCCAACCCTCTGGGGTAGAGAATTCAAAAGATTCACAACCCTTTGAGTGAAGTAATTTCCCATCATTTCTATCCTAAACAATTAGCCCCTTATCCTGAGACTGTTTTAGATTCCCCAGCCAGTGGAAACAATCTCTCAGCATCTACCCTATCAAACCCCTTCAGAATTTTGTAGGTTTCAATCAGATTGCCCCGCTTTTTCTCAACTCCAGAGAATATAAATCCAATTTACTCAGGCCCCTATCATAGGACAAGCCCCTCATCCCAGGGACCAATTTTGTGAACCTTCACTGTACCAATCCAATACTTTCTTAAATCTGGAGACCAAAACTGCAGACAGTACTCCAGATGCAGTCTCGCCAAAACCCTGTACAACTGTAGCTAGACTTCTTTATTCCTGTACTCCAATCTGCTTTCAATAAAGGCCAACATACTATTTGCCTTCCGAATTACTTGCTGCACCTGCCTGCTAACTTTCTATGTTCGTTGTCCAAGCACACCCAACTCTCTTTGAATATCAATATTTATAAGTCTCTCACCTTTTCAAAAATATTCTGCTTTTTTATTCTTATGACCAAGTGAATAGCTTCACATTTCCCTATAATTTATTCCATCTGCCATCTTGTTGCTCACTCACCTCACCTGTCTATATCTCTTTGCAGTCTCTCTGTGTCATCCTCAGTTTACCTTTCCCCCTAGTCTAGTATCAGCAGCAAACTTAGATACATTGTTCTCTGTCTCTTCATCTAAGTCATTAATGTAGATTGTAAATAGCTGAGGCCCCAGCACTGATCCTTGGGGCACTCCACTATTCACTGCCTGTCAACATGAAAAAGCCCTGTTTATGCCCACTCTGTTTTCTATTTGTTAACCAAACCTCTATCCATGCTAATATATTACCCCCAACTTCATGAGCCTTTACCTATTATTCTTTTGTTCGGCACCTTATTGAATGCATTTTGGAAATCCAGGTATTATACATCCACTGGTTCCCCTTTACCTATCTTACTAGGTACATCCTAAAAACACATAAATTTGTCAAACAGGATTTCCCTTTAGCAAAACCATGCTGACTAATTCTAATCATACTATGCTTTTCTAAGTGCATTGCTAATATTTCCTTAATAGTAGATTCCAGCATTTTCCCAGCAACTTATGTTAGGCTGACTGGCCTGTAGTTGACTAATTTCTCTCTTCCCTACTTTTTTGAAAGGCGGTGTAACATTTGCCAACTGCCAATCTAGTGGGACCGTCCACTATCTCTGCAGCTATCTCTTTTAACTCTAGGATGCAGCCTAGCTGAGATCAGCAAACTTGGGACCTTGAGTGTCTGTCCGTTTAACTCCCTAGTAAGAAAACCTACGTTTCTGTTCATTCATCCCGCTCCCTCAATCTCAAATCAACACAGGAGCAGCCCATCATTAAACCTTGTTAGTCATTCTCTTGAAGCTTCAGCAGCAACATTTTGATAAGATTAAAATGAAAAAAGGACACAATCAAGTTTGTTGAAGACAATTATTGCAAGTGAAATGCTTCAGGGCTCTGATGCGTATGTAAGTACATAAATGCATTCAAGGGAAAGCTACGTAAACACACTCGAAAGTTTATGGTGATGTGTATTTTGATTTCCAAAAGGCATTCCATAAAGTCACATAAAAGGTTACTTCACAAGTTAAGAGCTCATGGTGTTGGGGGTGATATATTAGCATGGATAGGTGATTAGCTAACTAACAGGAAATGGAGAGTCTAGATAAATGGGTCATTTTCAGGTTGGCAATCTGCAACTATTGGGGTGCCACAGGGATTAGTGCTGGGGCCTCAATTTTTTATGATCTATATTAATAACTTGGATGAAGAATAGTGTAGCCAGGTGGCTAATGATACAAAGATAAAAAGTAAAGCACAATGTGAGGAGGATACAAAGCGTCTGCAGAGGGATGTACAGTAAAATCTTTGCTATCCAGCATGCTCCAGGAATGGGTGGTACTGGTTAATCAAAAATGCTGGTTAATGGTGAATTACATTACTGCAGACACAAGACACCGTGCTGCTCTGACTTTGAGGGGTTGAGGAGAGAGGGGAAGCAGCTCCAGCTGCTCAAGGGCTCCAGCACAGCAGGGCATCACATAAGAACATAAGAAATAGGAACAGGAGTAGGCCATTCAGCCCCTCGAGCCTGCTCCATCATTCAATAAGATCAAGGCTGATCGTCCTGTGTTTCAATTTACACATTCCAATCTAACCCTGATAACCTTTGATTCCCTTGTCTAACAAGAATCTACCTACCTCTGCCTTAAAAATATTCAATGCGTCCACCACCTTCTGAGGCAGAGAATTCCAAAGTCGCACAACCTTCTGAAAGAAAAAATTTCTCCTCATCCTTGTCCCAAAAGGACGACCCTTTAAAACAGTGCCCCCTAGTTCCGGGCTCACCCACAAGAGGAAAAAACATCCTTTCGATGTCCACCTTGTCAAGGCCATTTGAGATCTTGTATACTTCAATCAAATCACCCCTCACTCATCTAAACTCCAGTGGAAACAAGCCCAATCTGTCCAACATTCCCTCATATGACAACCCACTCATTCCAGGTATCAATCTAGTAAACCTCCTTTGAACCGCCTCCAATGCATTTTCACGGTAAAACCAGGACCAAAGAAATCACCATACCACCACAACTGAAGGCTAAGCTAAACAGGAACACTCACTGGTTTGGATAAACAGCTCTGAGCATGACTGTTCAATTCTGACCTTCAGGCCGGCTTTAAAAACAAATCAAGCTGTCAGTTTCACTTGCTGCTACCTTCAGGCAGCTTCATGGGTTTCTAGCTGGCTTTTTAAAAAAAAATCAGAATGGACAAGGATGAGGGGGTATCAGAAATTCCAGTTATAGAGTATTCCAATTGCTGGATAACACAAAGTTAACTGTAGACAGGACAGGTGAATAGGCAAAAAAAATAGCACATGGACTATAATGTGTGAAAATGTGAACTTGTCCACTTTGGTGGGAAGAATAGAAAAGCAGAATATTATTTAAGTGGCAAGTAGAATGCTGTGGTACAGAGGGATCTCCTGGTACATGAATCACAAATAGTTAGCACCCAGTTACAGCAAGTAATTAGGAAGGCATATGGAATGTTGGACTTTGTTGCAAGAGGGATGGATAGCATATAAAAGCAGGAATATCTTACTGCAACTGTAGGGCATTGATGAGACCTGGAGTAGTGTGTGCAGTATTGGTCTTCTTACTTAAGGAGGGATAAACTTGCATTGGAGGCAGGTCAAAGATGATTCACCAGGCTGATTCCTGGGATGAAGGGGTTGTCTTATGAAGAAGGGTTGAACAGGTTGGACCTATACTCGTTGAGTTTGGAAGGATGAGAGGTGATTTTATTGGCACATAAGATCTTGAGGGGGCTTGACAGGGTAGATGCTGAGAGAATGTTTCCCTTCAGGGGAATCTGGAACTAGGGGACACAATTTCAAAACAGGGGGTCACCTATTTAAAACAGAGACGAGGAGAAATTTCTTCTCTCAGAAGGTCTTTAGTCTTTGGAATTCTCTATCCAAGACAGGCGGGTTGAGTTAGAGCGATTTTTGATCTAAAAGGGAGTCCAAGGGTTATGGGGGACAGGCAAGAAAGCGGAGTTAAGGCCACACTCAGATCAGCCATGATCTTACTAAATGGTAGAGCAGGCTGAGGGGGTCCTGCTCAGAGTCTTTGAATATTTTTAAGACAGAGCTAGATAGATTCTTGATAAACAAAGGGGTGAAAGGTTATTGGGCAGGCAGCTATGTGGAATGGAGGTTGCAATCAGATCAGCCATGGTCTTATTGTATGGCGGAGCAGGCTCAAGGGGCCATGTGGCTTGCTCCTAATTCTTATATTCGTATGTATGCTCTCATTGATAGGGTTATCATAAAATTCAGAAGATCTGTGGAGATGAAGGGATGGGAGGAGTGTAGAGCATAAACACCAGTGGACAGTGGGCCAAATGGCCTCTTTCTATGCTGTAAATTCCATGTAACATTCCTGTTGTGTGCAGATGAGCAAATGAAAAATATCAAAACTTAAATTAGGACGGGGAGGTAGGATTTGGAGTACGTACCTATGGGGGCGATGAGCTGCTTGGTTCTTTCTGTGCTACAATGTCTAGTATTCCTGAGTGTAGGCCTGTGAGCAGTAGATTCAGAAGCTAGCAGATTAATGTGTCTGATGTAAACCCTTTGTAAGAAATAGAATTTCCTCCCCTCACAGCCACTTCATCCCCATCCTGCAAAAGAACACACCCTCTTCCCCTGCACAGTCACACATTCTGCATTCGCCACACCAGCAAACAGGCTGCACCATTTAGAAAGCAGGGGGCTCTGTTTAAAAAGATGTTTACTCTTAGGAATCAAAGGTGTAAGAATAAGATTTAAAAGATTACAAAGATAAGCTAAAGTTAGTGCATCCCTAGCACCTCTTACCTGTACAGCACACCTTGGCACCAGACTACTTTCACCTGCTGTGAATACAGACAGTTCTCCAGATCCAGCTTACCCTGACCCAGCACATCCCTGTGTCGCCACCTGGGTACAGAAATCACAGTAGTGTCGGATAACTCCAAAAATCAGCACTATATGTCCTATCTGAACAAGGCCCATCTGATCCACAAGCTGCATCAGAACAATCAGTATGCTATATCATCAAGATTCAAACTGGGAAAATGCTGAGAAAGGTCAGGCCAATATACAAAAAATATTTTGCCTAATTAATTAAGTTTTAATCGAATTATGGTCCAGTTGTATACTCATACGGGCAATATATGACACAAACCTTTTATTAATTCACGGGATGTGGGCTTCATTGGCTGGGTCAGCAATTATTGCCCATCCCTAGTTGCCCATGAGGTGGTGGTGGTGAGCTGCCTTCTTGAATCCCTGTAGTCCATGTGGTGCAGATACACCCACAGTGTTGTTAGGAAGGGAGTTCCAGGATTTTGACCCAGCGACAGTGAAGGAACGGCCGATATATTTCCAAGTCAGGAGGGGAACTTCCAGCTGGTGGTACCATCTATCTGCTGCCCTTGTCCTTCTAGGTGGTAGTGGTCGTGTGTTTGGAAGGTGTTGTCGAAGGAGCCTTGGTGAATTCCTGCTGTGCAACTTGTAGATGGTGTACACACTGCTGCTACTGTGCATTGGTGGTGGAGGGAGTGAAAGTTTGTAGATGTGGTGCCAATCAAGCAGACTGCTTTGTCCTGGACTATGTCAAGCTTCTTGAGTGTTGTGGGAGCTGCAAGTGGAGAGTATTCCATCACACTCCTGACTTGTGCGTTGTAGATAGTGGAGAGGCTCTGGGGAGTCAGGAGGCGAGTTACGCATCGCAGGATTCCTAGCCTCTGACCTGCTCTTGTAGCCACAGTTTTTGTATGGCTAATCCCGTTCAGTTTCAGATGTTGACAGTAGGGGATTCAGTGATGGTAATGCCATTGAACGTCAAAGGGTGATGGTTAGATTCTCTCTTGTTGGAGATGGTCATTGCCTGGCACTTATGTGGCACGAATGTTACTTGCCACTTTGTCAGCCCAAGCCTGAATATTGTCCAGGTCTTGCTGCATTTGGACATGGACTGCTTCAGCATCTGAGGAGTTAGGAATGGTGCTGAACATCGTGCAACCATCAGCGAACATCCCCACTTCTGACCTTATGATGGAAGGAAGGTCATTGATGAAGCAGCTGAAAATGGTTTGGCCCAGGATGCTAACCTGAGGAATTCCTGCAATGATATCCTGGAGTTGAGATGACTGACCTCCAACAACCACAAACACCTTACTTTGTGCTAGGTATGACTGCAACCAGCGGAGAGCTTTCCCCCTGATTCCCATTGACTCCAGTTTTGCTGGAGCTCCCTGATGCCACACCTGGTCAAGGGCAGTCACTCTCACCTCACGTCGGGAGTTCAGCTCTTTTGTCCATGTTTGAACCAAGACTGTAATGAGGTCAGGGGCTGAGTGACCCTGGCAGACAACAAACTGGGTGTCAGTGAGCAGGTTACTGCTAAGCAAGTGCTGCTTGATAGCATTGTTGATGACCCTTTCCATCACTTTACTGATGATCAAGAGTAGACTAATAGGACAGGAATTGGCCTGGTTGAACTTGTCCTGCTTTTTGTGTACAGGACATACCTGGGCAATTTTCCACATAGCTGGGTGGATGCCAGTGTTGTAGTTGTACTGGAACAGCTTGACTAGGGGTGCAGCAAGTTCTGGAGCACAAGCCTTCAGTACTATTGCCGGAATGTTGTCAGGGCCGATAGCCTTTGCAGTATCCAGTGCCTTCAGCCATTTCTTGATATCACATGGAGTGAATAGAATTGGCTGAAGACTGGCATCTGTGTCGCTGGAGACTTCCAGAAAAGACAGAGATGGATCATCCACTCAACACTTCAGGCTGAAGATTGTAGCAAATGCTTCAGCCTCATCTTTTGCACTGATGTGCTGGGCTCCTCCATCACTGAGGATGGGGATATTTGTGGAGTCTCCTCCTCCAGTGAGTTGTTTAATTGTCCACCACCATCACGACTGGATGTGGCAGGACTGCAGAGCTTAGATCTGATCTGATGGTTGTGGGATCACTTAGCTCTGTCTATCACTTGCTGCTTATGCTAGTTTGGCACACAAATAATCCTGTATTATAGCCCACCAGGTTGACACCTCATTTTTAGGTGTGCCTGGTGCTGTTCCCGGCATGCCCTCCTGTACTCTTCATTGAACCAGGGTTGATCCCCTGGCTTGATGGTAATGGTAGAGTGGGGGATATTCCTGGCAATGAGGTTACAGATTGTGTTCGAGTACAATTTTGCTGTCGCTGATGGCCCACAGCACCTCATGGGTGCCCAGTCTTGAGTTGCTAGATCTGTTCGAAATCTATCCCATTTAGCATGGTGGTAGTGCCACACAACATGATGGAGGGTATGTGAAGATGTGAAGAAAGGACTTTTGTCTCCACAATGAGTCACTCCTACCGATACTGTCATGGACAGATGCATCTGCGGCAGGCAGGTTGATGAGGATGAGGTCAAATAAGTTTTTCCCTCTTGTTGGTTCCTCACCACCTGCCGCAGACCCAGACTAGCAGCTAGGTCCTTTAGGATTCGGCCAGCTCGGTCAGTAGTGGTGCTACTGAGCCACTCTTGGTGATGGACATTGAAGACCCCACTTGCCATCCTCAGTGCTTCCTTCAGTGGTGTTCAACATGGAGGAGCACCAATTCATCAGCTGAGGGAGGGCATTATGTGGTAATCAGCAGGAGGTTTCCCTTGCCCATGTTTGACCTGATGCCATGAGACTTCATGGAGTCAATGTTGAGGACTCCCAGGGCAACTCCCTCCCAACTGTACACTACTGAGCTCTGCTGCGCCTGTTCTGCCGGTGGCATAGGATATACCCAGGGATGGTGATGGTGGTGTCTGGGATATTACCTGTAAGATATGATTTTGTGAGGGTGACTATGTTGCTTGACTAGTCTGTGAGACAGCTCCCCCAATTTTGACAGTAGCCCCCAGATATTAGTAAGGAGGACTTTGCAGGGTCAGCAGGGCTGAGTTTGCCATTGTTGTTTCTGGTGCCAAGGTCGATGCCATCCTTTTTTGTGATTTTGATACAACTGAGTGGCTTGCTAGATCATTTCAGAGGGCATTTAAGAGTCATTGCTGTGAGACTGGAGTCACATGTAAGGACGACAGAATTCCTTTTCTAAGGACATTCGTGAACAGTGGTTCTTTCAGCTTTTGATTCCAGATTTTTATTGAATTCAAATTCCACTGTCTGCCGTGATGGGATTTGCACCCAGGTCCCCAGAGCATTACTCTGGGTCTCTGGATTTCTAGTCCAGCAACAATACCACAATGCCATCACCTGCCCCTGTGATACAATGTACCCCATTACACTGGGTGCGCTACACTCAGTTCCTCACTACTCTGAAGCCCAACAATCTTCAGCTGCTATGTAAATGACCTTCCTTCCATCATAAGGTCAGAAGTGGGGATGTTCGCTGATGATTGCACAATGTTCAGCACCATTCGTGACTCTTCAGATACTGAAGCAGTCCATGTCCAAATGTAGCAAGACCTGGACAATATCCAGGCTTGAGCTGAAAACTGACAAGTAACATTCGCGCCACACAAGTGCCAGGCAATGACCATCTCCAACAAGGGAAAATTTAACCATCGCCCCTTGACATTCAAATGGCATTACCATCACTGAATCTCCTACTGTCAACATCCTGGGGGTTACCATTGACCAGAAACTGAACTGGACTAACCACATAAATACTGTGGCTACAAGAGCAGGTCAGAGGCTAGGAATCCTGCGATGGGTAACTCACCTCCTGATTCCCCAAAAACTGTTCACCATCTACAAGGCACAAGTCAGGAGTGTGATGGAATACTCTTCACTTGCCTGGATGAGTGCAGCTCCCACAACACTAAAGATACTTGACACCATCCAGGTCAAAGCAGCCCATTTGACTGGCACCACATTTACAACAGCAGCAGCAGTGTGTGTACCATCTACAAGATGCACTGCAGGAATTCACCAAGGCTCCTTCGACAGCACCTTCCAAACCCACGACCACTATCACCTAGAAAGACAAGGTGGGAATACCACCACCTGGAAGTTCCCCTCCAAGCCACTCAGCATCCTGACTTGGAAATATATCGGCCGTTCCTTCACTGTCGCTGGGTCAAAATCCTGGAACTCCCTTCCTAACAGCAGTGTGGGTGTACCTACACCACATGGACTGCAGCGGTTCAAGAAGGCAGCTCACCACCACCTTCTCAAGGGCAACTAGGGATGGGCAATAAATGCTGGCCCAGCCAGTGAAGTCCACATCCCATGAATGGATAAAAAAAAACAACTGCGTCCCATTACGCTGCCTGTGGTATACTGTACCCCATTAAAATGGGTGCGATACACTACTCATTACACTGGGTGTGATGCATTGTACCCTATTACACCAGGTGTGATCCACTGCACCCCATTACAGTGGGCATGGTGGAGTCCAAGTTACACTGCGTCCCATTACAGGCAGGGGTGTGACACACTGCGTCCCATTACAAGCAGGAGTGTGACACACTGCGTCCCATTATAGACAAGGGTATGATACACTGCATCCCATTACAGACAGGGGTGTGATACACTGCGTCCCATTACAGACAAGGGTGTGATACACTGCATCCCATTACAGACAGGGTGTGATACACTGTGTCCCATTACAGACAGGGGTGTGATACACTGCATCACATTACAGGCAGGGTGTGATACACTGCATCCCATTACAGGCAGGGTGTGATACACTGCGTCCCATTACAAACAGGGTGTGATACACTCCGTCCCATTACAGACAGGGGTGTGATACACTGCATCCCATTACAGACAGGGCGTGATACAAGTCCCAGTGATAGTTATATCGCCTCTACCATGTTATAAACAATAGCCTAATGTTTACCTGTGAAGGTGCGGGGCTGGGCAGTTCAGTGGCAGCACTTTGGGAAGAGCAGTGGCTGTTCCTGGCACTGCAGCAACTCCTGGTGCCAGAGGTTCATCAGCACTCCGCAGATGGTTATCTGTCCCATCGAGTCCCGGTGATTTCTTCTTCTTGCGGTTATGGTGAAGAGCGAGTCTCAGAGGACAATGCCACTCTGGTGGACACAAGGACACAGTGTGGTGCTGAACCACCCAGGTATACTGGTACATGTACTTGCAACGGATCTCACTTAAGCCTCCATCCTTTTGTTCCATCATTAGGGGATTTAAAGCTCCATTTGCTTCACTCCAACAACTCTGGGCTTTTCTCCCCAACTTGTTTTGGCCTACGCCGAATCCTACAGGCTTAACCTTGCCCAGGCTGTGGCGGGCTGGTTGTTGGGGCCCACTGTTCCTCTCCCTGCCTGCTTTAATGAGCGGCTTGCTGGCAGCAGACTGGCTGACGCATGCCAGAAACTCCACAGTGAACTCCAATCGAGACGGAGCCAGGTAAAGGAAGGCGTAACCTCCCAGAGAGGAGACCGTCACCCGTCCACTGTCGGCAATCTTCACTGCGCCTTCCACGTCAGCTCCAGGCCACTTCACTTCGGAGATGTCAAGGAACAGGTTCTAAAGGGGCAGTGGAAAAAAGGCACAAATTTAAACAGACATACTGAATAATGGTATTGTCACTGGACTAGCATTTCAGAGATGCAGGGTAATGCTCCGGGGACCTGGATTTGAGTGCCACCACGAAAGATGGCGAAATGTGAATTCAATAAAAATCTGGAATTAAAAGTCTAATGATGACCACAAAACCATTGCCAATTGTCAAAAAAACCCATCTGGGTCACTAATGTCCTTTAGGGAAGAAAATCTGCCGTCCTCATCTGGTCTGGCCTACATGTGACTCCAGACCCACAGCAATGTGGTTGACTCTTAAATGCCCTCTGAACAAGGGCAATTAGGGATGGGCAATAAATGTTGGCCTAGCCAGCGACGCCTGCATCCCATGAACAAATAAAAAAAAAATTGCTTTTACCTCAGGGCCTTCCAAAGCACATTGCAGCCAATGAAGTGCCATCACTGTTATTTTGTAGGAAATGTGGCAGCCGATTTGCACACAAGCTTCCACAAACTACAACGTGATAACGAAGAGACCATGTATTTTTTGTGACGTTAATTGAGGGATAAATATTGGCCAGGACATGGGGATAACCTCATCTGCTCTTCTTCAAAATAGTGGCAATGGGGTTCTTTTCGTCCACCTGAGAGGTGGATAGGGCCTCAGTTTAAGGTCTAATCTGAAATATGGCATCTCTGACAGTGCAGCCCTCCCTCAGTACTGCACTGGGAGCCACATCCCGGAGTTTTGGGTTCAAGTCTCTGGAGTGGGGCTTCTGACTTCTTGGCAGGAAACCAAGGAAATAAATGATTTAGTTGGGAATACCACAAGAGTTGCAGGCTTGATGGTCTCCACATTCCTTTGTCAAGCTCCCCACTTCATGGAACCATAGAAACCTTACAGCACAGAAGGAGGCCATTCAACCCATCTTGTCCATGCCAGCCCTAGGACACCCAGGTGCCCTTTCTAATCCCACCTTCCTGCACCCGGCCCATAGCCCTGCAGCTTACAGCACTTAAGGTGCAGATCCAGGTATTTTTTTAAAAGAGTTTAGAGTTTCTGCCTCTACCAGAGAGGAGACAGCTGGTATCCACTTCCCTATAGCTAACAATAGCAAGGAATCACTGCTGTGTTCCTATCAGTGGTATGAGATGATGAGCAGCATTAGCAGGGGTTCACCAACCGGTTCTAAAGGCCACACAACTAGAAAACCCGAGGGACAGTTGAGTCAGGCTTGCTTCAGAGTGAAAGGGGTGGCTTTGCAGGTTTAACATTACGCATTTCAGTTCAGCTCTTTCAGCTAACTCCTAGGCTAGAGAGGGGCTATTCAGCCTCAAGTCTGGTCCGCCACCATTCAATTAGATCATGGCTGATCTGAATCTTAACTGCATAGGTCCACCTTTGCTTTGTCACCCTTAATTGCCTTAGCAAAATTCTTGAACCATAGTGGGAGGATTATGGGGAACAGGCAGGAAAATGGAGTTCAACCATGATCTTATTGAATAGTGGAGCAGGCTTGAGGGGCCTACTGCTGCTAGTTCTTATGTTCTTAAAGATCTCACATTTCCTTCTGCAGTGGAGGGCCAGGGCAGGGAGGCAGTGGGGAGGAATAAGAAAAAAGATCAAGCAGTTAAAAAGGCAGCAGCAGCAATCTGTTAAGAAGGCAAACCTTCATTGCGAGGGGACTTGAGTACAGGAGCAAGGATATCTTACTGCAGCTGTACAGGGTCTTGGTGAGACCACACCTGGAGTATTGTGTGCAGTTTTGGTCTCCTTATCAAAAAAAGGTTATACTCGCCATACAGGAAGTGCAGCGAAGGTTCACCAGACTGATTCCTGGGGTGGCAGGATTGTCGTACGAGGAGAGATTGGTCCAACTAGGTCTGTATTCACTGGTGTTTAGAAGAACGAAAGGGGACCTCATCAAAACGTATAAAATTCTGACAGGGGTGGGAAGGCTGGATGCAGGGATGACGTTTCTTCTGATTGGGGCGTCTAGAACAAGGGGTCACAGTCTGAAGATACAGGGTAAACCATTTGGGACTGAGATGAGGAGAAACTTCTTCACTCAGAGGGTGGTGAACCTGTGGAATTCACTACCACAGAAGGCTGTGGAGGCCAAGTCACTGAATATATTTAGGAAGGAAATAGATTTCTTAAAAGGCATTATGGGGAGAGAGGGGGGGAACGGTGCTGAGATAGAGGATCAGCCATGATCATATTGAATGGCAGAGCAGGCTCGAAAGGCCGAATGACCTATTCCTGCTCCTATTTCTTATGTTTCCATGTTAACAAATATAGATGTACACATTTTTAAAGTCAAAAGGCAGGTGCTCATTAGAAGCTGTGCATCAGTAATATAGCCAGTTGGATGGGAGTGGAAAGGATAGAGCTGCCACTGAGAGTTGCTGTGAGTTAGGACTCACCGATAGCTTGTCTGCAGCAATCAGATCTGCTGAAAGGTAGGGCCGAGAGGCAAACCGGTTCCTGAACTCCAGAGCTTGCAGTAACTGCTCCTGTAGGAGAAATACAAACAGTACAAAACACTCACACAGTAACTATATTGGGCTTTCACAGCAAGACACCTCAGTGCACCTTTTACAATTAATTACTCAAGAGATTAAAATGGGATTTGATAATGTATTTGTTATGTTTTTGCACTAGAATCACAGCACAGAAAGGTCTCCATTAAGTCAATGGTGCCTGTCCTGGCTCTGAAAGAGCCATCCAATTAATCCCCCTCGTCCACACTCTTTCCCCAGAAATCTGCAAATCTTTTTCTTATGATCTCTACTCAAATCACAGTCTTAATAATTATTTTCTTAATATCTTATGACAAATCAGTAAGGTTGTGGTTTGGATTGTCTTGTTGTATAGCTGTCATGAAACTATCATATTTTTCATCACATTATTGGGGAATATTGTAAAGTAGATGTGTGTGGATGGTTCTATCTGTGTGGCCGATTTAACTAAATTAGAAATGGATAGACTGCAAGGTTTAAATTATCAAAAGAGTTAGGTGTAAAAAGGCATTTGAAATGCTAATGGATGAGCTACGTAAAAGGGAATTTGCATTTTTAGATAAGGGGAAAAGTTGTTGGATTTTCAAAGAGACCTGATAAGGTTTTTACGACTGGCAAGATAAATAGGGCAAGGTTATTACGTTGATTTTTCTCAAAAGTTGTGGCCATGACAACATAAAAGATTTTTATACTATGGGAAAAGCAAATTCCAAAGACATGGGGGAACAATGGGATTTACAAATGAAAGAAGGAGAAATATATTTAAAAGATGGAAGGCTGTATGAGGTGTGGCTGTGTGAGATCTGAAAGGTGCACCATATGAAACAGACTTGGGGAAAAGCCTCAAGCCACTTTGCAGAAGCCTGCTGTTCCAGAAACCAAAGTTGTGTTAAAAGCCTTGGGAATTCCACTGTCAAGTGGGTGCTGGTGGTAACCTTGCTGGATTGTCTCTATTATTTAAAATCTATTTTAGACTGTTGCCTTAAAGTGGGTGTGTAGTTGGGAGTCTGGTTAAGCAGGAATTTTGGGAATTGTTATAATAACGAGTAACTGTGTAACTGTAATCTTGTATATGGTTTTATTCTTTTCTTTTGTTCATAAATGTTTTCATTTAAATTTCAAAATCTCTAAAGGTGTTAGTGGACTCATTACTTCTGAATTCAGTACACAAGCCTTCTTGTAATAAATACGCAAAGCCATTGGGATTACATGGACAAGTTTCCCTTGTGGGTTTGGTCAGCCTGGCAAATAACGCCTGCCAAATACCGCCTGCCATATCATAATAATGGGGCAGAAATGTGGACCTTGAGAAAAGTGGACATCCAAAGAGTCGAAAGTTGTGAACCGTTGTTCTGGAGAAGGATGAAGGGATCAGTTGGAGAGAACACAAGAACAACGAAGAAGTTCTCAGGATGATGAAGAAGGAAAGATAGTTAGTGAATATCATCAAGAAAAGGCAACAAGGTTTGATTGGCCACATCCTAAAGCAGAAGAACTAGCTGAATGAGGTGACTGAAGGAAGATTAGAGGGATGGACACCAACAGAGAGATAGAGAATGATGACGTTAGACAACTTGAAATTGAAAATGGGAGGCTCCTGTGAGCAACTGAAGAAGAAAATGCAAGACTGTGAAGTGTGGAGAAATAAGGAGGGCAGATCATAGAACCATTTACGGCACAGAAAAAAGATGTGCATTTATATAGTGCCTTTCATTATCAGAGGACGGCCCAAAGCACTTCACAGCCAATGAAGACCTTCTGAAGAGTAGTTACTTGTAATGTGGGAAACATGACTATCAGATTGTACACAGCAAGCTCCCACAAACAGCAGTGCGATAATGATCAAATAATGTTTCTGTGATGTTGACTGAGGGATAAAGACTGCCCAGGACACTAGGGAGAACTCTCCTGCTCATCTTTGAAATAGTGCTATTGGATTTTTTACTTATAACTCAACTTCTGGTACTATTTGGACGCTAAAATCACTAGACTATCACACTTCATGTGTCTGGCTGTTGATCTCAATCTTTCTTAACATTAATATGATGAAAGTAGAAGACAGGAAACAACATTACGTTGCAGAACTGCTACCAGTGAAAGCACAAATAAAAGGGATATGGAGTGGATAAACTTACAGGCAGTTAAATACACTTCTAGAGGAACTGTGTGAAGGGAGAGTAATAGGTGGCAGCTGTGGTTCAGTGGGTAACACTTCCACCTCTGATTGAGGAGGCTGAAGTGACACTCCAGAAACTGGAGTACAAAATCCAGACGCTCACTCCAGCAGCTTGGCAACAGTGGCCAAGACCGAAAACAACAACCCACAATAACACTCGGTAGCTCCATGTGCAACACTTGTGCAGAACCTGCCTCTCAAGCATTGGCCTCTTCAGCCATCAGCAAAGGTGCACCAAGTGAAGACCCCCCCCATCTGAAATGGATTTATTTGCTGTGTATCCATCATCTTTCATAGATGGAAGGATGACGATGACTCAAGTGCAGTACTGAAGGGAGTGCTGTACTGTTACAGCCGCCATCTCTCAGATGAGATGTTAAACTGAGGTCCCATCAGCTCTCTAAGGTGGACATAAAAGATCCCATGGCACTATTTAACAAAGTGCAAAGAGCTTTCCTCAGTGTCCTGACCAATATTAATCCTTCAACCAAAATCTTAAACAGATTATTTAGTTATTAACACTGTGTGTGGGCCCTTACTGTGCGCAAATTGGCTGCCACATTAAAATACTTCAAAAGCACTTGTGCAAGCAATCCAGGCTCACCCACCTTATAGGTGCTGATGACAAATGGTGTTCGCTGACGAACTCGGCAGGAGCTCTGCAAGGGGTGCATGGATGGTGTAGGGGCCTTCTGGAACAAGAATTCTGATCCACATGGGGAGAGCTGGAGACTGGAGCTATCTGTAAATTGCATTTCCACTGAATCATCCTCATACAGGACCATTAGGCTCACCAAAGCCATGGTGGCCAGTTCCAGCAAATGCACAGCAACAGGGAAGTCTGTTGAAGAATGACATACAAGGTCAGGTATATATCTACAAACCAGAACCCACAGTACAAGTAATCTAACATAATGTAAATTAGGTCTATTAACATGGTTTATAAAGAAAAATTAAATTATTTGCATTTACATAACGCCTTTGACAACTTCAGGCCATATTAAAGTGCTTCACAGACAATGGAGTCTGTTTGAAGTGTAGTCATTGTTCTACTGCAGGATACACACAGCCAACAGCAAGATCACAAACAGCAATGAGGTAATGACCAGGTAACCTATTCTAATGACTATGATTAAGAGAGAAGAACTCCCCTGCTCTTCTCTGGATAATTGCCATGGGATCTTTCACGTCCACCTGAGAGGGCAGACAGGTCCTTTGGTTTTACCTCTTGTCTGAAAGACAGCACCTCCAATAGCGCAACACCCCCTGTCTCGCAGTACACCTTACCAGAGAAATAACTGTCTTGCTCAGAAAGAAGCTCTTTTGTACCCAACTCTAAAACACTCCACTGAAAAAAAAAATTAATCAATGTATTGGTGTTGCATGAACATAAACAGGGCAGAATTCTAAACCACTCAAAATCCATTCACTTGCACAATGTTAAAATTGGGCTCTCAAAGTCTAAAATATTGGGACTGGGAGAATCCAGTAGGCAGAATAATGTCTAAGTTTACAGTAAGTGGTGTAACAACAGGGGATCAATCAAACAGAGACAGCTGGACCCATTTACTTCAGCTCATCTGCTACTTAATACCCTGTCTGGGTTTGGTGGCCAAGGAAGGTGTGTTCAAAGCGCAGCCAAACAGGTAGAGTATCAACCTGTAAATCCTTCCAATATATGGCAAGGACAGGCAATAAGAGCAGAACGGAGGTCTGCTTGACGCAGTGAGTAGCGTCCCTGCCTCTGAACCAGAAGCTCCAGATTCAAGTCCCACTCCAGGATTTAATGGCCAACGAAGAAGCATTCATAGCACGGCCAAACAGGTGGAGTATCAACTTGTAAATCATTCTAACACACACCAATGGCAGGTGGCAAAAACAGCAAGGAAACATTCGTGGTCAGTCATGCAATGGAAAGTTCCAACCCCTATCACTACCAAAAGCGCCAGGCTACAACATGTATGTAAAACTGTATGTTGCCACAGCAACTCAGCCTCCATTGGTGGGGGTGGGGGGGCAGGGAACAGTTGGCTGCACAGCCGGTGTAGTCAGATCCTTGTTCTGGCTGGGGCAGATTCGGGAACTGCGGCCTTGCCCAACCTGAAGGATGTTGCAGAGCTCAGGGTCAGATCTGACTTTAGGCAGAGAACTCAAGAAGAATAGCTCTACAACCAAGAGATATATAAAATATTTAAACTGATGATTCACCAATCTCTAACCAGAGGAAATGGACAATATTTAAACTGACGATTCCCCAATCTCTAACCAGAGGAAATGGACAATATTTAAACTGACGATTCCCCAATCTCTAACCAAAGGAAATGGACAATATTTAAACTGACGATTCCCCAATCTCTAACCAGAGGAAATGGACAATATTTAAACTGACGATTCCCCAATCTCTAAACAGAGCAAAAGGAGAATATTTGAACTGACGAATCCCCAATCTCTAACCAGGAGAAATGGACAATAGTTAAACTGACGATTCCAAAATCTCTAACCAGAGGAAATGGACAATACTTAAAATGACGATTCCCCAATCTCTAACCAGAGGAAATGGACAATACTTAAACTGACGATTCCCCAATCTCGAACCAGGAGAAATGGACAATATTTAAACTGACGATTACGCAATTTCTAACCAGGAGAAATGGACAATATTTAAACTGACGATTCCCCAATCACTAACCAGAGGAAATGGACAATATTTAAACTGACGAATCCCCAATCTCTAACCAGGGAAAATTGACCATATTTAAACTGACGATTCCTAAATCTCTAACCAGGGGAAATGGACAATATTTAAACTGACGATTCCCCAATCTCTAACCAGGGGAAATGGACAATATTTAAACTGACGAATCCCAAATCTCTAACCAGGGGAAATGGACAATATTTAAACTGACGAATCCCCAATCTCTAACCAGGAGAAATGGACAATATTTAAACGGACGATTCCCCAATCTCTAACCAGAGCAAATGGACAATATTTGAACTGACGATTCCCCAATCTCTAACCAGAGGAAATGGACAATACTTAAACTGACGATTCCCCAATCTCTAACCAGAGGAAATGGACAATACTTAAACTGACGATTCCCCAATCTCTAACCAGAGGAAATGGACAATACTTAAACTGACGATTCCCCAATCTCTAACCAGGAGAAATGGACAATATTTAAACTGACGATTACGCAATCTCCAACCAGGAGAAATGGACAATATTTAAATTGACAATTCCCCAATCACCAACCAGAGGAAATGGACAATATTTCAACTAACGATTCCCCAATCTCTAACCAGGGGAAATGGACAATATTTAAACTGACGATTCCCCAATCTCTAACCAAAGGAAATGGACAATATTTAAACTGACGATTCCCCAATCTCTAACCAAAGGAAATGGAGAATATTTAAACTGACGATTCCCCAATCCCTAACCAAAGGAAATGGACAATATTTAAACTGACGATTACCCAATCTCTGACGAGGAGAAATGGACAATATTTACACTGACCGTTCCCCAATCTCTAACCAGAGGAAATGGACAATATTTAAACTGACGATTCCCCAATCTCAAACCAGGAGAAATGTACAACATTTAAACTGACGATTCCCCAATCTCTAACCAGGAGAAATGGACGATATTTAAACTGACGATTCCCCAATCTCTAACCAGAGGAAATGGACAATATTTAAACTGACAATTCCCCAATCTCTAACCAGAGGATATAGACAATGTTTAAACTGACGATTCCCCAATCTCTAACCAAAGGAAACGGACAATATTTAAACTGATGATTCCCCAACCTCTAACCAAAGGAAATGGACAATATTTCAACTGACGATTCCCCAATCTCTAACCAAAGGAAATGGAGAATATTTAAACTGACGATTCCCCAATCTCTAACCAAAGGAAATGGACAATATTTAAACTGACGATTCCCCAAGCTCTGACCAGGTGAAATGGACAATATTTAAAGTGACCGTTCCCCAATCTCTAACCAGAGGAAATGGACAATATTTAAACTGACGATTCCCCAATCTCTAACCAGGAGAAATGGACAACATTTAAACTGACGATTCCCCAATCTCTAACCGGGGAAATGGACGATATTTAAACTGACGATTCCCAAATCTCTAACCAGAGCAAATGGACAATATTTAAATTGACGATTACCCAATCTCTAACCAGAGGAAATAGACAATGTTTAAACGGACGAATCCCCAATCTCTAAGCAGGAGAAATGGACAACATTTAAACTGACGATTCCCCAATCTCTAACCAGAGGAAATGGACAATACTTAAACTGACGATTGCACAATTTCTAAACAGGAGAAATGGACAATATTTAAACTGACGATTCCCCGATCACTAACCAGAGGAAATGGACAATATTTAAACTGACGATTCCCCAATCTCTAACCAGGGGAAATGGACAATATTTAAACTGACGATTCCCCAATATCTAACCCAAGGAAATGGACAATATTTAAACTGACGATTCCCCAATCTCTAACCAAAGGAAATGGAGAATATTTAAACAGACGATTCCCCAATCTCTAACCAAAGGAAATGGACAATATTTAAACTGCCGATTCCCCAAGCTCTGACCAGGAGAAATGGACAATATTTAAACTGACCGTTCCCCAATCTCTAACCAGAGTCAATGGACAATATTTAAACTGACAATTACCTAATCTCGAACCACTAGAAATGGACAACATTTAAACTGACGATTCCCCAATATCTAACCAGGAGAAATGGACGATATTTAAACTGACGATTCCACAATGTCTAACCAGGAGAAATGGACAATATTTGAACTGACGATTACCCAATCTCTAACCAGGAGAAAAGGACAATATTTAAACTGACGATTACCCAATCTCTAACCAGGAGAAATGGACAATATTTAAACTGACGATTTCCCAATCTCTAACCAAAGGAAATGGACAATATTTAAACTGACGATTCCCCAATCTCTAACCAAAGGAAATGGACAATATTTAAACTGACGATTCCCCAATCTCTAACCAAAGGAAATGGACAATATTTAAACTGATGATTCCCTAATCTCTAACCAGGAGAAATGGATAATATTTAAACTGACGATTCCCCAATCCCAAACGAAAGGAAATGGACAATATTTAAACTGACGATTCACCAATCTCTAACCAGAGGAAATGGACAATATTTAAACTGACGATTTCCCAATCTCTAACCAGAGCAAATGGACAATATTTAAACTGACGATTCCCCAATCTCTAACCAAAGGAAATGGACAATATTTAAACTGACGATTCCCCAATCTCTAACCAGAGGAAATGGACAATAGTTAAACTGAAGATTACCCAATCTCTAACCAGGAGAAATGGACAATATTTAAACTGACGATTTCCCAATCTCTAACCAAAGGAAATGGACAATATTTAAACTGACGATTCCCCAATCTCTAACCAGAGGAAATGGACAATATTTAAACTGACGATTCCCCAATCTCTAACCAAAGGAAATGGACAATATTTAAACTGACGATTCCCCAATCTCTAACCAAAGGAAATGGACAATATTTAAACTGATGATTCCCCAATCTCTAACCAGGAGAAATGGATAATATTTAAACTGACGATTCCCCAATCTCTAACGAAAGGAAATGGACAATATTTAAACTGACGATTCCCCAATCTCTAACCACAGGAAATGGTCAATATTTAAACTGACGATTCCCCAATCTCAAACCAGAGGAAATGGACAATATTTAAACTGACGAGTCCCCAATCTCTAACCAGGAAAAATGGACAATATTTAAACTGACGATTCCCCAATCTGTAACCAGAGGAAATGGACAATATTTAAACTGACGATTCCCCAATCTCTAACCAGGGGAAATCGACAATATTTAAACTGACGATTCCCCAATACCTAACCCAAGGAAATGGACAATATTTAAACTGACGATTCCCCAATCTCTAACCAAAGGAAATGGACAATATTTAAACTGACGATTCCCCATGCTCTGACCAGGGGAAATGGACAATATTTAAACTGACCGTTCCCCAATCTCTAACCAGAGTCAATGGACAATATTTAAACTGACAATTCCCTAATCTCGAACCAGTAGAAATGGACAACATTTAAACTGACGATTCCCCAATATCTAACCCAAGGAAATGGACAATATTTAAACTGACGATTCCACAATCTCTAACCAGGAGAAATGGACAATATTTAAACTGACGATTTCCCAATCTCTAACCAAAGGAAATGGACAATATTTAAACTGACAATTCCACAATCTCTAACCAAAGGAAATGGACAATATTTAAACTGATGATTCCCCAATCTCTAACCAGGAGAAATGGATAATATTTAAACTGACGATTCCCCAATCCCAAACGAAAGGAAACGGACAATATTTAAACTGACGATTCCCCAATCTCTAACCAGAGGAAATGGACAATATTTAAACTGACGATTAACAAATCTCTAACCAGAACAAATGGACAATATTTAAACTGACGATTCCCCAATCTCTAACCAAAGGAAATGGACAATAATTAAACTGACGGTTCCCCAATCTCTAACCAGAGGAAATGGACAATAGTTAAACTGACGATTACCCAATCTCTAACCAGGAGAAATGGACAATATTTAAACTGACGATTTCCCAATCTCTAACCAAAGGAAATGGACAATATTTAAACTGACGATTCCCCAATCTCTAATCAGAGGTAATGGACAATATTTAAACTGACGATTCCACAATCTCTAACCAGAGGAAATAGACAATATTTAAACTGACGATTCCCCAATCTCTAACCAAAGGAAATGGACAATATTTAAACTGATGATTCCCCAATCTCTAACCAGGAGAAATGGATAATATTTAAACTGACGATTCCCCAATCTCTAACGAAAGGAAATGGACAATATTTAAACTGACGATTCCCCAATCTCTAACCAGAGGAAATGGACAATATTTAAACTGACGATTCCCCAATCTCTAACCAGAGCAAATGGACAATATTTAAACTGACGATTCCCCAATCTCTAACCAAAGGAAATGGACAATATTTAAACTGACGATTCCCCAATCTCAAACCAGAGGAAATGGACAATATTTAAACTGACGAGTCCCCAATCTCTAACCAGGAAAAATGGACAATATTTAAACTGACGATTCCCCAATCTCTAAACAGGGGAAATGGACAATATTTAAACTGAGGAATCCCCAATCTCTAACCAGGGGAAATAGACCATATTTAAACTGACGATTCCCCAATCTCTAACCAGAGGAAATGGACAATATTTAAACTGACGAATCCCCAATCTCTAACCAGGGGAAATGGACAATATTTAAACTGACGATTCCCCAATCAATAACCAGAGGAAATGGACAATATTTAAACTGACGATTCCACAATCTCTAACCAGGAGAAATGGACAATATTTAAACTGACGATTCCCCAATCTCTAACCAGAGGAAATGGACAATATTTAAACTGACGATTCCCCAATCTCTAACCAGAGGAAATGGACAATATTTAAACTGACGATTCCACAATCTCTAACCAGGAGAAATGGACAATATTTAAACTGACGATTCCCCAATCTCTAACCAGAGGAAATGGACAATATTTAAACTGACGATTCCACAATCTCTAACCAGAGGAAATGGACAATATTTAAACTCACGATTCCCCAATCTCTAACCAGGAGAAATGGACAATATTTAAACTGACGATTCCCCAATCTCTAACCAGAGGAAATGGACAATATTTAAACTGACGATTCCACAATCTCTAACCAGGAGAAATGGACAATATTTAAACTGATGATTCCCCAATCAATAACCAGGAGAAATGGACAATATTTAAACTGACGATTCCCCAATCTCTAACCAGAGGAAATGGACAATATTTAAACTGATGATTCCACAATCTCTAACCAGGAGAAATGGACAATATTTAAACTGACGATTCCCCAATCAATAACCAGAGGAAATGGACAATATTTAAACTGACGATTCCCCAATCTCTAACCAGGAGAAATGGACAATATTTAAACTGACGATTCCCCAATCTCTAACCAGAGGAAATGGACAATATTTAAACTGACGATTCCACAATCTCTAACCAGGAGAAATGGACAATATTTAAACTGATGATTCCCCAATCAATAACCAGGAGAAATGGACAATATTTAAACTGACAATTTCCCAATCTCTAACCAGAGCAAATGGACAATATTTAAACTGACGATTCCCCAATCTCTAATCAGAGGTAATGGACAATATTTAAACTGACGATTCCACAATCTCTAACCAGAGGAAATAGACAATATTTAAACTGACGATTCCCCAATCTCTAACCAAAGGAAATGGACAATATTTAAACTGATGATTCCCCAATCTCTAACCAGGAGAAATGGATAATATTTAAACTGACGATTCCCCAATCTCTAACGAAAGGAAATGGACAATATTTAAACTGACGATTCCCCAATCTCTAACCAGAGGAAATGGACAATATTTAAACTGACGATTCCCCAATCTCTAACCAGAGCAAATGGACAATATTTAAACTGACGATTCCCCAATCTCTAACCAAAGGAAATGGACAATATTTAAACTGACGATTCCCCAATCTCAAACCAGAGGAAATGGACAATATTTAAACTGACGAGTCCCCAATCTCTAACCAGGAAAAATGGACAATATTTAAACTGACGATTCCCCAATCTCTAAACAGGGGAAATGGACAATATTTAAACTGAGGAATCCCCAATCTCTAACCAGGGGAAATAGACCATATTTAAACTGACGATTCCCCAATCTCTAACCAGAGGAAATGGACAATATTTAAACTGACGAATCCCCAATCTCTAACCAGGGGAAATGGACAATATTTAAACTGACGATTCCCCAATCAATAACCAGAGGAAATGGACAATATTTAAACTGACGATTCCACAATCTCTAACCAGGAGAAATGGACAATATTTAAACTGACGATTCCCCAATCTCTAACCAGAGGAAATGGACAATATTTAAACTGACGATTCCCCAATCTCTAACCAGAGGAAATGGACAATATTTAAACTGACGATTCCACAATCTCTAACCAGGAGAAATGGACAATATTTAAACTGACGATTCCCCAATCTCTAACCAGAGGAAATGGACAATATTTAAACTGACGATTCCACAATCTCTAACCAGAGGAAATGGACAATATTTAAACTCACGATTCCCCAATCTCTAACCAGGAGAAATGGACAATATTGAAACTGACGATTCCCCAATCTCTAACCAGAGGAAATGGACAATATTTAAACTGACGATTCCACAATCTCTAACCAGGAGAAATGGACAATATTTAAACTGATGATTCCCCAATCAATAACCAGGAGAAATGGACAATATTTAAACTGACGATTCCCCAATCTCTAACCAGAGGAAATGGACAATATTTAAACTGATGATTCCACAATCTCTAACCAGGAGAAATGGACAATATTTAAACTGACGATTCCCCAATCAATAACCAGAGGAAATGGACAATATTTAAACTGACGATTCCCCAATCTCTAACCAGGAGAAATGGACAATATTTAAACTGACGATTCCCCAATCTCTAACCAGAGGAAATGGACAATATTTAAACTGACGATTCCACAATCTCTAACCAGGAGAAATGGACAATATTTAAACTGATGATTCCCCAATCAATAACCAGGAGAAATGGACAATATTTAAACTGACAATTCCCCAATCTCTAACCAGAGCAAATGGACAATATTTAAACTGACGATTCCCCAATCTCTAACCAGGAGAAATGGACAATATTTAAACTGACGATTCCCCAATCTCTAACCAGGAGAAATGGACAATATTTAAACTGACGATTCCCCAATCAATAACCAGGAGAAATGGACAACATTTAAACTGATGATTCCCCAATCAATAACCAGGAGAAATGGACAATATTTAAACTGACAATTCCCCAATCTCTAACCAGAGGAAATGGACAATATTTAAACTGACGATTCCCCAATCTCTAACCAAAGGAAATGGGCAATATTTAAACTGACGATTCCCCAATCTCTAACCAAAGGAAATGGACAATATTTAAACTGACGATTCCCCAATCTCTAACCAAAGGAAATGGACAATATTTAAACTGACGATTCCCCAATCTCAAACCAGAGGAAATGGACAATATTTAAACTGACGAGTCCCCAATCTCTAACCAGGAGAAATGGACAATATTTAAACTGACGATTCCCCAATCTCTAACCAGAGGAAATGGACAATATTTAAACTGACGATTCCACAATCTCTAACCAGGAGAAATGGACAATATTTAAACTGATGATTCCACAATCTCTAACCAGGAGAAATGGACAATATTTAAACTGACGATTCCCCAATCAATAACCAGGAGAAATGGACAATATTTAAACTGACGATTCCCCAATCTCTAACCAGAGGAAATGGACAATATTTAAACTGACGATTCCCCAATCTCTAACCAGAGGAAATGGACAATATTTAAACTGACGATTCCCCAATCTCTAACCAGAGGAAATGGACAATATTTAAACTGACGATTCCCCAATCTCTAACCAGGAGAAATGGACAATATTTAAACTGACGATTCCCCAATCTCTAACCAAAGGAAATGGACAATATTTAAACTGACGATTCCCCAATCTCTAACCAGGGGAAATGGACAATATTTAAACTGACGATTCCCCAATCTCTAACCAGGGGAAATGGACAATATTTAAACTGACGATTCCCCAATCTCTAACCAGAGGAAATGGACAATATTTAAACTGAGGAATCCCCAATCTCTAACCAGGGGAAATGGACAATATTTAAACTGACGATTCCCCAATCTCTAACCAGAGGAAATGGACAATATTTAAACTGACGATTCCCCAATCTCTAACCAGGGGAAATGGACAATATTTAAACTGACGATTCCCCAATCTCTAACCAGGGGAAATGGACAATATTTAAACTGACGATTCCCCAATCTCTAACCAAAGGAAATGGACAATATTTAAACTGACGATTCCCCAATCTCTAACCAAAGGAAATGGACAATATTTAAACTGACGATTCCCCAATCTCTAACCAGGGGAAATGGACAATATTTAAACTGACGATTCCCCAATCTCTAACCAAAGGAAATGGACAATATTTAAACTGACGATTCCCCAATCTCTAACCAAAGGAAATGGACAATATTTAAACTGACGATTCCCCAATCTCTAACCAAAGGAAATGGACAATATTTAAACTGACGATTCCCCAATCTCTAACCAGGGGAAATGGACAATATTTAAACTGACGATTCCCCAATCTCTAACTAGAGGAAATGGACAATATTTAAACTGATGATTTCACAATCTCTAACCAGGAGAAATGGACAATATTTAAACTGACGATTCCCCAATCAATAACCAGAGGAAATGGACAATATTTAAACTGACGATTCCCCAATCAATAACCAGGAGAAATGGACAATATTTAAACTGACGATTCCCCAATCTCTAACCAGAGGAAATGGACAATATTTCAACTAACGATTCCCCAATCTCTAACCAGGGGAAATGGACAATATTTAAACTGACGATTCCCCAATCTCTAACCAAAGGAAATGGCCAATATTTAAACTGACGATTCCCCAATCTCTAACCAGGGGAAATGGACAATATTTAAACTGACGATTCCCCAATCTCTAACCAGGGGAAATGGACAATATTTAAACTGACGATTCCCCAATCTCTAACCAGAGGAAATGGACAATATTTAAACTGACGATTCCCCAATCTCTAACCAGGGGAAATGGACAATATTTAAACTGACGATTCCCCAATCTCTAACCAGGAGAAATGGACAATATTTAAACTGACGATTCCCCAATCTCTAACCAAAGGAAATGGACAATATTTAAACTGACGATTCCCCAATCTCTAACCAGGAGAAATGGACAATATTTAAACTGACGATTCCCCAATCTCTAACCAAAGGAAATGGACAATATTTAAACTGACGATTCCCCAATCTCTAACCAGAGGAAATGGACAATATTTAAACTGACGATTCCCCAATCTCTAACCAAAGGAAATGGACAATATTTAAACTGACGATTCCCCAATCTCTAACCAGACGAAATGGACAATATTCAAACTGACGATTCCCCAATCTCTAACCAAAGGAAATGGACAATATTTAAACTGACGATTCCCCAATCTCTAACCAGAGGAAATGGACAATATTTAAACTGACGATTCCCCAATCTCTAACCAAAGGAAATGGACAATATTTAAACTGACGATTCCCCAATCTCTAACCAGAGGAAATGGACAATATTTAAACTGACGATTCCCCAATCTCTAACCAAAGGAAATGGACAATATTTAAACTGAGGAATCCCCAATCTCTAACCAGGAGAAATGGACAATATTTAAACTGACGATTCCCCAATCTCTAACCAAAGGAAATGGACAATATTTAAACTGACGATTCCCCAATCTCTAACCAGAGGAAATGGACAATATTTAAACTGACGATTCCCCAATCTCTAACCAGAGGAAATGGACAATATTTAAACTGACGATTTCCCAATCTCTAACCAGAGGAAATGGACAATATTTAAACTGACGATTCCACAATCTCTAACCAGGGGAAATGGACAATATTTAAACTGACGATTCCACAATCTCTAACCAGGGGAAATGGACAATATTTAAACTGACGATTCCCCAATCTCTAACCAGAGGAAATGGACAATATTTAAACTGACGATTCCCCAATCTCTAACCAGAGGAAATGGACAATATTTAAACTGACGATTCCCCAATCTCTAACCAGAGGAAATGGACAATATTTAAACTGACGATTTCCCAATCTCTAACCAGGGGAAATGGACAATATTTAAACTGAGGAATCCCCAATCTCTAACCAAAGGAAATGGACAATATTTAAACTGACGATTCCCCAATCTCTAACCAGAGGAAATGGACAATATTTAAACTGACGATTCCCCAATCTCTAACCAAAGGAAATGGACAATATTTAAACTGACGATTCCCCAATCTCTAACCAGAGGAAATGGACAATATTTAAACTGACGATTCCCCAATCTCTAACCAGAGGAAATGGACAATATTTAAACTGACGATTCCCCAATCTCTAACCAGGAGAAATGGACAATATTTAAACTGACGATTCCCCAATCTCTAACCAGGGGAAATGGACAATATTTAAACTGACGATTCCCCAATCTCTAACCAAAGGAAATGGACAATATTTAAACTGACGATTCCCCAATCTCTAACCAGAGGAAATGGACAATATTTAAACTGACGATTCCCCAATCTCTAACCAGAGGAAATGGACAATATTTAAACTGACGGTTCCACAATCTCTAACCAGAGGAAATGGACAATATTTAAACTGACGATTCCCCAATCTCTAACCAAAGGAAATGGACAATATTTAAACTGACGATTCCCCAATCTCTAACCAGGGGAAATGGACAATATTTAAACTGACGATTCCCCAATCTCTAACCAAAGGAAATGGACAATATTTAAACTGACGATTCCCCAATATCTAACCCAAGGAAATGGACAATATTTAAACTGACGATTCCCCAATCTCTAACCAGAGGAAATGGACAATATTTAAACTGACGATTCCCCAATCTCTAACCAGAGGAAATGGACAATATTTAAACTGACGATTCCCCAATCTCTAACCAGAGGAAATGGACAATATTTAAACTGACGATTCCCCAATCTCTAACCAGAGGAAATGGACAATATTTAAACTGACGATTCCCCAATCTCTAACCAGGAGAAATGGACAATATTTAAACTGACGATTCCCCAATCTCTAACCAGAGGAAATGGACAATATTTAAACTGACGATTCCCCAATCTCTAACCAGAGGAAATGGACATTTCCTATTGAACATGAAAACTGAGCAGAGCAGCCAGACCCTGTCTCTGAGTTTATCCCGGGTTTATATAGGATACGGTATAGAAGCGGCGCCAACCGTCTCTCCGTCATTTTATGTCCATTTCGCTTCTTCGGTTTCTCGGCGCCTCCCGAACAGAAATCAAATTCACCGCCGGTCCCTTCCCGTCCATTCCCCGGAAGCGCGGTCACCATTGGTCGCCATTCCTGTCACCCCTGTCTAACGCCTCCTGCGATTGGTCGGTCCCTGACCCCGCCTCCTCTCCCTCTCCCTCTCCGGCGCCCTTGCCTACCAGTTGCCGAGGCGACTGGGTCGTGGCCTAGTTGAGTTTTTTACCCCTCCTCAGGCCTCGGGGTGGGCCAGTCCCTGCGGGGCTGCCACTGATCCCACCCCTGGTAAATGGGGCAAAACCAACTCCTCTTTCAGTGAAACAGGGGAGAAAGGAAACTCGTCCAATTAGCTGATTATCTGGAGCTGTAATCTAAAACTAAACATAGTGTAGAAAATATTTGGAGAATCTGACCTCAAGCATGACCCAGACCTCCCTGTCGCTTGCCATTTCAACACACCACCCTGCTCTCATGCCCACATGTCTGTCCTTGACCCGCTGCATTGTTCCAGTGAAGCTCAATGCAAACTGGAGGAACAGCACCTCATCTTCCAACTAGGCACTTTACAGCCTTCCGGACTGAATATTGAGTTCAACAATTTTAAATCATCCCCACACCCTTTCCGATCCCCCTTTTCCCAATAATTTATATAGATTTTTGTTTTCCCTCCTATTTCCATTATTTTTAAATGTATTTCCATCCATTGTTTTATCTCTACCTTTTAGCCTTTTCTAATTCCTTTCCCCCCCCCCCCTACCCACCCCCAGTAGATCTAACTGTACCTTGCTTGACAAAAACAGAATTACCTGGAAAAACTCAGCAGGTCTGGCAGCATCGGCGGAGAAGAAAAGAGTTGACGTTTTTCCTTCTCCGCCGATGCTGCCAGACCTGCTGAGTTTTTCCAGGTAATTCTGTTTTTGTTTTGGATTTCCAGCATCCGCAGTTTTTTTGGTTTTTTTGTACCTTGCTTGTCCTGCTTTCTTCCCTTAATTAGCACATTCCATAGATAATATCACCACCTTCAACACCTCTTTGTCCTTTTATCTGTGACATCTTTTGGATATCTCCACCTGTCACTGGCCCTCTATCCAGCTCTTCTTGTCCCAACCCCCTTAAACCAGCTTATAATTCACCTCTTTTCTATTTTTACTTAGTTCTGTTGAAGGGTCTTTGAGCCTCAAAACATTAACTGTGTTCCTCTCCGCAGATGCTGTCAGACCTGCTGAGTTTTTCCAGGTATTTTTGTTTTTGTTTTGGATTTCCAGCATCTGCAGTTTTTTTGCCTTTATATTAATGTAGAACATATTCACTGGAATGGTTCCAGAGCTGCGGATCCATTCATGTTGATATAATGTGTGATGGCTTTGCCCAGACTGGCTTTTATTTGCAATTAAAACCTTTTGCAAAGTTCCAAAAATGTATATATGTGTGTATATATGTATATGTATATATATATATATATATATGGACACACACCGAGACAAACATCAACTGCAGCTGGATGATCATCAACTCAGTGAAAGACGCTCTTTGGTCTGCCCGAAACTTGTTGGTCTTCCAGCGCAAAGAGTTGTCCCCAACCGAGTGTTGCAGACTGGCACATTCCAAGGTCCAGGACTACGTGCTGAGGGACGCACTAAAGCTTGGGGCAGCCGCCGCAAAGGCCCATTGGGGAAAGTCGCTGTCTAAGACCTTTCTGCCACAGAGCACTGAGGGGCTGCAAACTGTTGAGAGCCCCTTGGTCTGTACAGCTCAAAATGAATGTCTGCATTGAATACTGATTGTATTATAGTTGTATTGAAGCACCTCAGAGTGCAACTTGAAGTATGTTGATAACTCCAAAACCATTGTATGACTGTCTGTAATGACCATATTGAAATGATTGTAATATTCATTGATTGTATTGATCCATGTGTAAAAGTTGAATCTGATTGTACTTTTGTGAAGGTGATTTTGAAATGTTTTGGAATTCCTTCCAGATATTTTATGAATAAAGTATATTTTTCAAAAAAGAAAAAAAAATGTTTATATATATATGCATGTGTAAAACTATTCCAAAATTAAGAGTTAACACTATAGTAAACACCACTGGTTATTGGGTTGCCAGTTGTGATTAAATGTATTCCTGAAGGTTTCATCACTTGATTTGCCTCTGCCCTCCAGCCTTTAGTCTCCAATACGCCCATCCTTGTGACCTACTGTCCTAATGGAAAGCAAAAAGACTCACTACCCAATTGTGTGATACTTTCTGGTAAATGACAAAGAAAAATCTTTTTACATGACCTGATGACTTTTCTCCAGGGTTGCACACAGCAGTGTCCTGGAGATTGATCTTCACATCCTGGAGACACCGGGTAAATCCTGGAAGATTGGCAACCCTCCGTTAACAGGATTACATTCAATTACTTTTAACAGGTCAACAACTGCATTGGAGGTATTGTGGTGCAGTGGGTAGTTTCCCTGCCTCTCACCTGGAAACTGGGTGAAGAAGAGTCATACAGACTCAAAACGTTAACTCTGTTTCTCTGTCCACTGATCCTGCATACCTGCTGAGTTTCTCTAACATTTTCTGTTTTAATTCAAAAAAGGTGAAGGCCTAAGCATATTCCTTTTGTTTGCAGAGAATGGGTCCCTGTGTATGAATGTATGTCATTCCTAGCAAGCGTAAATAAGCCACATTACGAGCTCAACTATTATCTGAAATTGGTTGTTAGTGTAGCTATTAGCGCACTCAGGATTGTTCAGCAAGTACTGCCTAATCAATGAATCACATCTAACAGCAGACATTTTGTCCTCACCTCCCACCCCATGCATATTTCCAATACGTAGATGCACGATTTTTGAATCTGCAGCCACATGGAAGCATTTCCTTACACGCCTTAACATGTTCCATCCCATGCTCAAATTCACTTTTGAGATGGGGCAGCCTAACACACTCCCTTTCCTCGATGTGCATGTTGAGAAAATCAAGAGACTAAAGGGAGGGAGGAACTTTGAACCATCACTATCACTAGAGAAAAAAATAATAGGTATTCTATTAGGACTAAAGGCTGACAAATCCCCTGGACCTGATGGCCTGCATCCTAAGGGCTTAAAAGAAGTGAATAAAAGCAAAATACTGCTGATGCTGGAGATCTGAAACAAATACAGAAAATGATGGAAAAGCTAAACAGGTCCAACAGCATCTGTGGAGAGAAAGACAGAGTAAATGTTTCAAGTCCGTATGACATCTTTAGAGCTAAAGGGAAGTAAAACTGTGATGAAATTTATACTGTTTAAAGGGGGTGGAGCAGGTGAAGCTGGATAGAAGGCCAGCGATTGGTGGAGGCAAAAGAGAAATTGACAAAGACGTCATGAACAAAAGAACAAAGGGGTGTTAATGGTAGTGGTAAGGGCTAAGGGAGGTGCTGATGGTGGCATTAAGGTCAGAAAGCAGAATGTGGTAATAGCAGGATAAAGGTAAGCCCTCTGAAAGGAACATGAACAAGTGATATATGGTTCTTGCGTGGGTTGGGTGGGGGGAGGGAACGGTAGTGGGAAAAAAAAGAAAATAGGATAAAGCAATGAATAAAGATGAAAATTAATATGCGGATAAAAATAAATATTGAAAAAAGGGGATAAAAAAGGGATGAGGATGGAGGCAAGTGTTCGTGGTCGGAGGTTGTTAAACTCACTGTTTAGCCCAGAAGGCTGTAAAGTGTCTAGTCAGAAGATGAGGTGCTGTTCCTCCAGTTTGCGTTGAGCTTCACTGGAACAATGCAGCAGGCCAAGGACGGACATGTGGGCATGAGAGCAGGGTGGAGTGTTGAAATGGCAAGCGACAGGGAGGTCTGTGTAATGCTTGCGGACAGACCGAAGGTGTTCCGCAAAGCAGTCTGCGTTTGGTCTCTCCAATGTAGAGGAAACCGCATTGGGAGCAACGAATGCAGTAGTTTAAATTGAGGGAAGTGCAAGTGAAATGCTGCTTCACTTGAAAGGAATGTTTGGGCCCTTGGGTGGTGAGGAGAGGGGAAGTAAAGGGGCAGGTGTTGCACCTTCTGAGATTGCATGGGAAGGTACCGTGGAAGGGGGATGAGGTGTTGGGGTTGATGGAGAAGTGGACCAGGGTATCTCAGAGGGAACGGTCCCTATGGAATACTGAAGGCGGGGGGGACGAAGGGCAGATGTGTTTGGTGGTGGCATCATGCTGAAGATGGCAGAGGATGATTGTTTGAATGTCGAGGCTGGTGGGGTGATAAGTGAGGACAAGGGGGACCCTATCATGGTTCTGGGAGGGAGAGGAAGGTGTGAGGGCAGATGCGCAGGAGATGGGTCGGACACGGTTGAGGGCCCTGTCAACCACCGTGGATGGAAAACCTCAGTTCAGGAAGAAGGAAGACCTGTCAGAGGCACCATTTTGGAAAGTAGCATCATCGGAGCAGATACAAAGGAGGCGAAGGAACGAGAGAATGGGATGGAGTCCTTACAGGAAGCGGGGTGAGAGGAGCTATAGTCAAGGTAGCTGTGGGAGTCGGTAGGCTTAGAGTAAATATTGGAGGACTGTCTATCACCAAAAATTGAGACAGAGAGGTCAAGGAAGGAAAGGGAAATGTCACAGATGGACCATGTGAAAATGATGGAGGGGTGGAAATTAAAAGCAAAATTAATAAATTTTTCCAAGTCCTGACGAGAGCATGAAGCAGCACTGAAGTAATCATCGATGTACTGGAGAAAGAGTTGTGGGAGGGGGCCGGAGTAGGACTGGAACAAGGAATGTTCCACATACCCCATAAAGAGACAGGCATAGCTGGGGCCCATGCGGGTACCCATAGCCACACCTTTTACTTGGAGGAAGTGAGACAAGTTTAAGGAGAAATTCAGCCAGTTCAGAGGAGAGCGATGGTGGATGACCATTGTTCGGGCCTCTGTTCGAGGAAGAAGTGGAGAGCCCTCAGACATCCTGGTGGGGGATGGAGGTGTAGAGGGATTGGACATCCATGGTGAAGAGGAGGTGGTTGGGGCCAGGGAATTGAAAATTGTTGATATGATGTAGGGCATCAGAGGAATTGCAGATGTAGGTGGAAAGAAACTGGATAAAGGGAGAGAGAATGGAGTCAAGATAGCAAGAAATGAGATCGGTGGGGCAGGAACAGGCTAACATAATCGGTCTACTGAGACAGTCCTGTTTGTGGATTTTGGATAGGAGGTAGAAGTGGACTGTCCGAGGTTGGGATACTATGAGGTTCGAAGCTGTGGAAGGAAGATCTCCAGAGGAGATGAGGTCAGTGACAGTCCTGGAAACAATGGCTTGATGTTCAGTTGTGGGGTCATGGTCCAGGGGGAGGTAGGAGGAAGTGTCTGAGAGTTGAGGCTCAGCCTCCGCGAGGTAGAGGTCAGTGCGCCAGACAACAACAGCACCACCCTTGTCAGCAGATTTGATAACAAAGTCAGAGTTGGACCTGAGAGAACAGAGTGCGGCAAGTTCAGAAGGAGATGGGTTAGAGTGGGTGAGAGCAGCAGAAATATTGAGACGACCAATGTCACGCCAACAGTTCTCAATTAAAAGATCAAGAGCAGATAAGAGGCCAGAGGGAGGGCTCCAGGTGGAGGGAGAATACTGGAGGTGGGTAAAAGGATCGGTTGAATGGGTGGAGGACTCCTGCCCAAAGAAGTGAGCACGGAGACGAAGGTGGTGGAAGAAGATTTCAGCAGCGTGACGACCTCAGAATTCATTGAGGTGCGGACGTAAGGATGTGAAACGGAGTCCACTGTTCAGTACTGAACGTTCAGCATCAGAGAGGGGAAGGTCAGAGGGTATGATGAATATATGACAAGGGCTGGGATTAGAAGACTGGATGGGGCAGAGGGACGGGAAGGGGTGGAGGGTCCTGGGTGAGTATTGGTATCAATAAGTTGTTGGATCTTGTGTTCCTTAGCACCTGAAAAGAAGAGACAAAGTTTCTTGTTAAGGCATCGGATGAAACGAAGAATAAAATTAAACTGGGGACAAGGACTGCTTTGAGATAGGGTGGATGGGTGCTGCTGGAGGGAGAAGTTGAGTGTGTTCATATGGCGGCACATGGCACTGAGTGTGGATCTCAGAATGTGGCGAGAACAGCAGTCCGAGTCCCAGAGATATCTGTAATTCTGGTTGGATTCAACACATAAGGGATGGAACTTCAGTTGAAATCCATGTGGGGTAAGTCGGAGATGGAGACAGTCACTGAGGAAGGAATATGACTGTGAAAGCGGGTTTTGGTAAATACCTTGTCAAACACCAGGAGGGAAATGGAAAGCAATGAAGGTGAACAGGGCAAAAGAGACAAACTGAAATCCTGTCAGAAAGAAGAGCAGTACTTGTTCAAGGTAGGCCCACTTCAAGACAAGCCCACTTCTACCTCCTCCCCAAAATCCACAAACAGGACTGCCTGGTAGACCGATCGTGTCAGCCTGTTCCTGCCCCATGGAACTCATTTCTTCCAATCTTGACTCCGTTCTCTCTCCCCCTGTCCTTCTTGACAAATTTATTAGTTTTTCAAGGATATAGCAAATGATAAAGGGAACCAGTAGATCAAATGCATTTGGATTTCCAAAAAGCATTTCATAAGGTGTCACATAAAAAGTTACTAAATAAGATAAGAGCATATCATGTTGAGAGTGATGTATTCGCATGGTTAACGAACAGAAAACAGAGAGTTGGGATAAATGTGTCATTTTCAGGCTGGCAAACTGTAAGTAGTGGAGTGCTGCAGGGAGTGCAGTAATGAAGAAGGCAAACAGAATGTTGGCCTTTATTACAAGGGGGATGGAGTATAAAAGTAGGGAGGTCTTGCTACAACTGTACAGGTTATTGGTCAGACCACACCTAGAGTACAGAGTGAAGTTTTGGTCACTTACTTAAGGAGAGACATACATGCATTGGAGGCAGTTCAGAGAAGGTTCAGTAGGCTGATTCCTGGGATGAAATGATTGTCTTATGAGGAAAGGTTGAGCAGGTTGGGCCTATACTCATTGGAGTATAGAAGAATGAGTGGTGATCTATTGAAACATATATGATTCTTGGAGCGAGCTTGACAGGATGGAGGCTGAGAGGATGTTTCCCCTTGTGGGGGAATCTCAAACTAAGGGACACAGTTTAAAAATATGGGGTCTCCCATTTAAAACAGAGAAGAGGTGGGATTTCTTCTCTTGGAAGGTCATTAGTCATTGGAATTCTCTTCCTTAAAGAGCAATGGAAGCTGTGTCATTGAATATATTCAAGGCTGTGTTAGACAGATTTTTAATTGACAAAAGAGTCAAGGGTTTTGGGGGACAGTCAGGAATGTGGAGTTAAGGCCACTTCATTTTACCCAGGATCTTATTCAATGGTGGAGCAGGCTCAACAGGCAGAATGGCTACCCTTGATGCTATTTCTTATACTTTTGTTTTTATGACCAGACCAATCTAGCACTGAGAGTGCCTGACCTTACATGTTGGCTGTAAAATTGATGTTTTTAAAATGTTTTAAAGAAATTTACAGCAAGATTCCCCCAAGAATTGACTTCTCTGAAGTTTGCAATTAATTTTCTTCTGCAGAAAGTAAACATGAAAACTCAAGAGAGAATACAAACACCTGCATTCTTCCTGTCCTGTCCAACTTCAAACTTGATATAAAATACTACTCATGGCAGTAAATGTTAAGAAGCCGGTGAACATTTTTGTTGGAGATATATGCCTATCCAAAAGTTTCTAAAATGTAAACTAGATGCTATATATAATGTTGAATTAGATAAGGGTGAAGTTGAAGTTGACATAGGCATTTTAGAATAGTCAATGTACAGTTGCAATCAACCATGTCAATAAAAATGAACTACACAGCCAAAATAGAAGGATACCAGTCAGAAAAGGCATTGATCAAATTGTTAGTGCTCTACTCAGACCACATCTTGAGTGCTCCATTGGGTTCTAGTTGCTCAAACACAAGGCGGACATTTGAGCATTGTAATATATCACTGGCTTGATACTAAGCCAAGGAGATTCCACTTCCAATCCCTTCTACCATGTTTTTACCTCCTTATTTTATTGCTTGGCACCCTTCAGATGTTAACAAGATCCTCGTGAATTCACCAGATTGCAGCAGTTCAAGAAGGCAACTCAATACCTTCTCAAGGGCAATTTTTTGTTAATTTATTCTTTCACAGGATGTGGACTGGGTGTGTGCTTGGAGGTGAACTTGCAAGTAGTAGTGTTCCCATGCATCTGCTGCCCGTTTCCTTCTAGAACATAGATGTTGCAGGTTTGGAAGGTGCTGTTGAAGGAGGCTTGATTAGTAGCCACATTGTATCGTGTGAATAGTACATGTGGCTGCCATTGTGTGGCAGTGGTGGAGAGACTGAATGTTTAAATTGGTGGATGAGGTGCCAATCAAGCGGGTTGCTTTTTCCTTGATGGTGCCAAGCTTCTTGAGTGTGTTGGAGTCAGGAGGTGAGTTACACTCCACAGAATTCCCAGCCTCTGACATGCCCTTATAGCCACAGTATTTATATGGCTGGTCAAGTTCAGTTTCTGGTCAATGGTAATCCCCGGAATGTTGATGGTGAGGGATGTAATGCCATTGAATGTCAAAGGGAAGATGATTAGATTTTCATTGCCTGGCAGTTGTGTAGGGTGAATGCTACTTGCCATTTTTCAGCCCTATGTTGTCCAGGTCTTGCGCATATGGAGATTAGATACCTGCAGTTAAGAGATGGGTAATAAATTTACCACAGAGACACATTCTGAGATTTGTGTTAGGTGGCAAAAGGGTGTGTAACCAGAGCACCTTGAAAGGGTGATGGAAGCACATTCAAGTCTAATTTTCAAAAGGGAATTGGAGAAATACTTGAAAGGGATAATTTTTCAGGGCTATGGGGAAAGAGTAGGGGAGTGGGACAAATTCCATAGCTCTTTCAAAGAGCCAATATAGACATGATGAGCCAAATGGCTTCCTCCTGTACTGTATGATTCAATTTCTATGAAATAAGAAAAGCCATTTAGCCCATCTTAATTCATCCATCTGAACAGATTCTGTCTCTCACCACCACACCCATCCCCGTGATGCATCTAATTATCTAGTCATTTAGTAGTACAGAACGTGAGTATTGCGGAAAAAAAGACATGGTGTTGAAGCTTTTCATCTTGCACTCAAGGACAGTTCACAAGGATACCAATTATGAAGGGAACAACATGGGGTATAATGTCTTGATCAATGCAAGATAAAAAGCTTCAACAACAATTTAATTATTTCTTAAACGACTTCAGAGTTTCTGAAATGCATTTTATGTTTGGCCATTTTTTGTGTGAAAACCAATTATCCCTAAATTTGCTTTTGAATTTGATGATCCAGAATTTCCTCCAGTTACACATTGGGAAAGTTGAAGCCTTGTCTTCTGTCCCCTTCACACTCAAACTTTGCCATTCATTCTGTCCCCCCTCACTAGCCACCATCTCATGTTGACACCAAGCACTTAAGGAATCAGCATGCTATTTGGCCCCAAGCTAAGCTTCGGATACCATGCCCTCTCCACCACTAAGACTGCTTCCGCCTTCCATATCACCCATCTCCTTCCCATCCCTATGTCAGCCTATCTGCTGCTGAAACCTTCACCCTCGCTTTTCTATACTCAAGACTGGACTTTTCCAACGCTTCCCACACTGGCCTCCTATTCATAAATTTCAGTTCATCCATGAATCACTGTTCAGTGCTATGGTCGACATCACAAATGTGCAAACATAACATTTCAGATTCATTTGAGCCACATTTCCTTCCAGCCACTTGAACCATTGTTTGTTTTTCTATCTTCTCCCTTTGAGAATGGTGTGGAGTGTTTGTGGGATTCTGCAGGCTGATTAACAACTTACTTCAAGCCATGTAAATACTCCATCTGTGGCCAAGTGGGACTTAAATCGAAGCCCTCCAGCTCAGGAGCAGAGTGCTGCAACTGAGCCACTGGGGTTCACTTGGCTCAATAAATGTAGATTTTTTAAATATCTCATAACATGAAAACACAAGCCAACGGTTACAAACACATCAAAATTTATTTACCAGCAGTAGGGAAGGAAAAAAAGACCACAAGGTTCTCTCATGCATTGTTATATACAAATTAGGAACAGTGTAAACATCTACAATTCAAGTAAATACGACTGAAAAACGAAGGCACTGCTCTGTTGCTGGGCCTGCTGCTTGAAGGCGACGGTCTTATCGTAGCTGAGGGTACAACCCTGCTTGGAACTGCTGCCGAGTGCAGATGCTGTTTGGGCTCTGGGTTTTGAACATAATAGTAACTCTGACTACAAGCAGTGACTACGCTTTGAAGGCTAGCCCTCCTGGTGTACTGAATCTACCTATTTCCCCAGGCAGCAAGTTATTGGTGGATGGTGCTATTCAGAGGCTGGGTATGCTCCTTGCTGTGAGGGAGTGGGGATACTTTAAAACTCCTATCAGGGGTAGCTTGTATTGGGGCGTGCAAGTCAGTGGAGCAGTTCATCGCCACCGACTTTAAACCTTGTGAGAAAAGACGCCTTGCGCTTTGCTCTCAAAGAGCCGATTTGAGACAAATTAAAACATTTATTCTTTATTTACAACCAGGTTTTGCTCCAGTTAAAACAGAAAGTACACACATACACAAACCAGATACTGTATAAACAAATTCCTGAGAAACAGAGAAAGAGACACAACTGACGCAGAAGGACAATTGAAAATTCCTGTGCTACCAACCTGGATTTAAGAGCCTACTTAAGAGTCCCAAAATGGCAAAGAACCCTCGCTGCACCTGAAGCATCCCTTAGAAATCTGTTACTCTATATAATATATACATGTCTTACTCACTCTTTCTTCTTCCCCAACTCCTCCCTCTCAAATCATCCTGAAGAAAACTGGCAGCACCACATTCTGATGAAGTGACTAGTTAAGGTTAAGTGAGGTGAGGCAAGGATTTGATGGTCTTTGCCTGCCTACCATTTTTGCCTGGTCAAGCACGGCTCACTTTGCAATAGGAAACAACAGACATGGAAACAACAGGTGTCTGGCAGTGCAAGGCCATGGTAACTAATAAGCAGGTTTTGGAACTGACGGATCTTCAGGTAATACAGAAAGGGATAACCAAAACATTACAATATACAAATATCTTTAAGCATATGACACATTCATTCACCTACTAGTTCCTAATTTGTTAGAAATTTAGCATGGGTGATTAAAGTGCACTTTATTGTTGGCAAACTGCCAATCTGTATACATGTCCTTTGTCAATTGCTGTGTGTGAATGCAAGCATATCTCCCTCCCCACACCCTCATCATTGTGGTGCGCTGTAATTCTCATTTCCTCTCTTGACCTGTAACTATCGGTTTGTGTACACGTGTACATCTCTTTAGCCTAATCAGCTTGTGTGGGGCATGTATCTCCCTGTCTCCCTGTTAATGTATATAACTCGGTCTGTGAGCCTCTTTTCTTCTTCAAGTTACGTACTGGTTAGGCAAGTAGAAGTCTTTAGTGTGCTTCACAAAGCAATGCAGCCCATTACAAAGAATCGTTTTATTTTAGTTTTGAACTTGCAACTTTTACATAAAAATAAAACTATAACAAACTATATTACAAAAGAGTCTCATTAAAAGTACAGCATATGTTAATCGGCAGATTCTGCTTGGGCATTTTTGTGGTGCATTCGCCATCAACAGTTTTAGGTGGATTCCAACAGAATTTTTCCTGCAATGCTTTCAATGGCACAAGAAAAATGAAAATGTTTCTTCGGTTTGTCTTTAAATTACCTGCACATCTTTTGAAATTCAAAAGTTTTTTTTGTTCTTTTTTTTCAAATAAACACTCAAAACGCAAATTTTTTTGTCTTTTTTTGATTTCTAACGAATCTTTTGCTCGCCTCTCTGCACTATTTCCTCTTTTTCTCTGTTTCAGCGCAGAACTTTTCAAACGCTTCCTCCATCTCTGGATCCATCTCGTTTTCCGAATCATCCAGGTACCTGTTGAGAGAAGGATGGGGGAACGTCACATAACTGTACAGAATGCATCACCATCTCCAAGTCACTCACCACCCTGAATTGGAACTACATCATCATCCCTTCACTGTCGCTGGGCCAAAATCCTGAAACCACCTCCTAGACAGCGTTGTGGACGTACCTACCTCAGATGAACTGCAGCAGTTCAAGAAGCTGGCTCAATACCACCTTTGAGGACAATTAGGGATCAGCAATGCCCACATCCCTTGAACAAATAAAAATTATCATGGCCTGATTGGGATTGCTAGTTTAGGGCGGTGTTATAATGCAAATCCATGCCCAGAGGCAATTCGGCCAAGGCCAACCAAACTCATTTCACACAGGACTTTTTCAACCAATGGAGTGGTGATGTGTCAGCTGGATTTGTTCCTTGTCCCTCCCTATCCCTGTAATCTCCTCCAGCCCCACAACCCTCAGAAATAGCTGCGCTCCTCTAGTTCTGGCCTCTTGAGCATCCCCAATCTTAATCGCTTCATCATTGGTGGCCGTGCCATCAGTTGCTTTGTTCCTAAGCTCTGGAATATCCCCTCCCCAAACCACTCTGCCCCTCTTTCCACCTTCAAGAAGCTCCTGAAATCCCACCTCTTTGACCAAGCCTTTGGTCGTCTGACCTAATATCTCCTTATATGCCTTGGTGTCATGTAAACAACAGACCTGAGGATTGGGAGCAGTTTAGAATTCAGCAAAGGAGGACCAAGGGATTAATTAAGAAGGGGAAAATAGAGTTCGAGAGTAAGCTTGTGGGGAACATAAAAACTGACTGTAAAACTTTCTATAGGTATGTGAAGAGAAAAAGATTGGTGAAGACAAATGTAGGTCCCTTACAGTCAGAAACAGGGGAATTTATAATGGGGAACAAAGAAATGGCTGACCAACTAAATACATACTTTGGTTCTGTCTTCACAAAGGAGGACACAAATAACATACCAGAAATGTTGGGGAACACAGGGTTTAGTGAGAGGGAGGAACTGAAAGAAATCAATATTAATAGGGAAATGGTGTTGGAGAAATTGATGGGATTGAAGGCCAATAAGTCCTCAGGGCCTGATAATCTACATCCCAGAGTACTTAAGGAAGTGGCCCTAGATACAGTGGATGCATTGGTGGTCGTCTTCCGAGATTCTATAGACTCAAACAGTTCCTACAGATTGGAGGGTAGCTAATGTAACCCCACTATTTAAAAAGGGAGGTCAAAAGAAAACAGGGAATTATAGACCAGTCAGCCTAACGTCAGTAGTGAGGAAAATTCTAGAGTCCATTATAAAAGATTTAACAGCCGAGCACTTGGAAAACAGTGGCAGAATCAGACAGAGTCAGCGTGGATTTATGAAAGGGAAATCATGCTGGACAAATCTACTGGAATTTTTCGAGGATGTAACTAGTAGAGTTAATGAGGAGGAGCCATTGGATGTGGTTTATTTGGACTTTCAGAAGGCTTTTGACAAAGTCCCACATAAGAGATTGGCATGTAAAATTAAAGCGCTTGGGATTGGGGGTAGTGTATTGAGATGGACAGAAAACTGGTTGGCAGACAGGAAACAAAGAGTAGGAATAAACGGGTCTTTTTCCGAAGGCAGGCAATGACTAGTGGGGCACCGCAGGGATCGGTGCTGGGACCCCAGCTATTCACAATATATATTAATGATTTAGATGAGGGAATTAAATGTAATATCTCCAAATTTGCAGATGAGACAAAGCTGGGTGGGAGGGTGAGCTGTGAGGAGGATGCATAGATGCTTCAGTGTGATTTGGACAAGCTGAGTGAGTGGGCAAATGCATGGCAGATGCAGTATAATGTGGATAAATGTGAGGTTATCCATTTTGGTAGCAAAAACAGGAAGGCAAATTATTATCTGAATGGCTATAAATTGAGAGAAGGGAATGTGCAATAAGACCTGGGTGTCCTTGTACACCAGTTGCTGAAGGTAAGCATGTAGGTGCAGCAGGTAATGGTATTTTGGCCTTCATAGCCAGAGGATTCGAGAGTATAGGAGCAGGGATGTCTTGCTGCAATTATACAGGGCCTTGGTGAGACCACACCTGGAATATTGTGTGCAGTTTTGGTCTCTTTATCTGAAGAAGGATGTTCTTGCTATATGGGGTAGGATATGGGGTAGAGCATTTAGGACTGAGATGATGAGAAATTTCTTCACCATGAGAGTGGTGAGCCTGTGGAATTCTGTGGAACAGAAAGTAGTTGAGACCAAAACATTGTATGTTTTCAAGAAGGAGTTAGATATAGCTCTTGGGGAGAAAGGGATTAAAGGGTATGGGGAGAAAGTGAGAGCAGCCTATCGAGTTGGATGATCAGCCATGATCATAATGAATGGCGGAGCAGGCTCAGAGGGCTGAATGGCCTACTCCTGCTCCTAGTTTCTATTGTTTCATAATTCCCCTGTGAAGCACCCCTGGACATTTTACGTTAAAGGCACTATATAAGTGCGAGTTCTTGATTCAAAGTTGAATAAGATGGGCCATAGCTCTAAAACACACATTCTCTTTCGAAGCCTTTCCACTTTTTTGTTACTTGTTCACTGCCTCAGTTTCTCCATTTTTGGTAGAAGGTTGTTTTGGGAACTTTTGTCCCAGGTCCAGGTACTTTTCCTAGATCCACCACCTATGGTTGCTTCTAGGACTCTGCCCAAAACGATCACAGAGAAGCAAGAGAGCAGTGCCAAAGGGGAAGCTTCAAGCACCAATTCACTCCATCCATCAGCACAAACAACACTGTCAAACCAACAAGCTGTACTGCCCATCCACCATTTAATGTTTCCCACCGTTCCAGTGACAAAGTGCTTCTCTATTAATTTCCTTCATTTACTCTCATTCCAAGTTTTTTCCTGAAGCACTTCTGTGACATTAAACAAGGTAACTATTTCTTAATGTTCTTCCTTCTCACTCATTCTACCTGGCTTTTTAACTCTTTTTGTTCTGTTAAAATACTCAATCTCTGGTGGAACCACCAGTTAGGCCTCAGCTGAGTATTGCCCAATTCTGGGCATCACACTTTATGAAGAATGTTAAAGCATTTGAGAGGATGCAGAAAAGATTTACCAGAATGATAGCAGAGATGAAGAATTTCAGCTGTGTGGAGACACGAGAGAAACTGGGGTTGTTCTTTTGAGAGCAGAAATATTCAAAAGATCAGAGTAAATTTGGAGAATCTGTTTCCACTGACAGGAGGGATAGCAACCAAAGAACAGAAATTCAAGATAATTCACAGAATCACACAGTGAAGAGGCCCTTTGGTCCATTGAGCCTGCACCGACACGTGAGAAACATTTGACCTGTCTACCTAATCCCATTTACCAGCATTTGGCCCATAGCCTTGAAAGTTATGACATGCCAACCCGCCCTACACCACCCTCCCAGGCAGCGCATTCCAGACCGTCACCACCTTCTGGGTAAAAAAGTTTTTCCTCACATCTCCCCGAAACCTCCTGCCTCCCCCAACCTGAACTTATGTCCCCTCGTGACTGACCCTTCAACTAAGGGGAATAGCTGCTTCCTATGCAACCTGTCCATGCCCCTCAATCTTGTACACCTCGATCAGGTCACCCCTCAGTCTTCTCTGCTCCAATGAAAACAACCCAAGTCTATCCAACCTCTCCCTACTTTTGTAATCTATGCTTCGATTGATAAACGCAAGTGTCCCATACGCCGTTTTCACCACCCCACTAACATGCTCCTCCGCCTTCAGAGATCTATGGACACACACACCAAGGTCCCTTTGTTCCTCAGAACTTCCAAGTGTCATGCCGTTCATTGAATACTTCCTTGTGAAATTACTCCTTCCAAAGTGTATCACCTCACACTTTTCAGGGTTAAATTCCATCTGCCACTTAAATGCCCATTTGACCATCCATCTATATTTTCCTGTAGCCCAAGACACAACCTCACTGTTAACCACCCGACCAAACTTTGTGTCATCCGCAAACTTACTAATCCTACCCCCCACAGTCATTTATGTCGTTTATATAAATGATGAATAATAGGGGACCCAGCACAGATCCCTGTGGGTACGCCACTGGACACTGGCTTCCAGTCACTAAAGCATCCTTCTGTCATCACCCTCTGTCTCCTAAAACTAAGCCAATTTTGAATCCACCTTATCAAATTAACCTGTATCCCATGTACATTTGCCTTCTTTAGAAGTCTCTCAGGTGGGACCTTGTCAAAGGCTTTGCTGAAATCCATAAAAACTACATCAACTACACTACCCTCATCTACACATCTGGTCACCTCCTCAAAAAATTCAATCAAATTTGTTAGGCATGACCTCCCTCTGACAAAGCCATGCTGACTATCCCCGATCAAACCTTGTCTCTCCTTCAGAATTTTCTCCAAGTTTCCCTACCACTGACGTGAGACTCACTGGCCTGTAGTTCCCTGGCTTATCTCTACAACCCTTCTTAAATAGCGGAACCACATTAGCTGTTCTCCAGTCTTCTGGCACCTCCCCCATTGCCAGAGAGGAATCAAAAACTTGGGTCAGAGCCCCCGCGATCTCCTCCCTTGCCTCCCTCAGGAGTCTGGGACACAAATCATCCAGACCTGGAGATCTGTCCACTTTCAAGCCTGCCAACACCTCCAATACCTTGTCACTCCCTGTATCAATTTGCTTAAGAACCTCACAGTCTCTCTCTCTTTCTGAGTTCCCTACCTTCATCCTCATTCTCTTGAGTAATGACGGATGTGAAGTATTCATTCAACACTCTAGCGGTGTCCTCTGGCTCCACCCATAGATTGCCCCCTTGGTCCCCAACGGGCCCTACTCTTTCCCTAGTTATCCTCTTCCCATTGATATACTTATAAAATATCTTGGGATTTTCCCTACTTTTACCAGCCAGAGTTTTCTCATATCCCCTCTTTGCTCTCCTAATTGCTTTCTTAAGCTCCACCCTGCACTTTCTGTACTCCACTAATGCTCCCACTGATCTGCTCCCCTTGTACCTGCTAAAAGCCTCTTTTCCTTCTCATGGTATCCTAAATATCTCTGGTCACACATGGTTCTCTGGGCTTGTTACTCCTTCCTATCACCCTAGAGGGAACATATTGAGCCTGTAACCCTTCCCATTTCTTTTTTGAATGCCCCTACTGTACCTCTGTAGATTTCCCCACAAGTAACTGTTCCCAGTCTACGTTGGCCATATCCTGCCTTATTTTACTAAAATCTGCTCTCCCCCAATCCAAAACATTTTTTTGCAACTTGTCCATTTCTTTGTCCATAACAAACTTAAATTTTACCATGTTGTGGTCGCTATCATGAAAATGCTCCCCCACCACCACCTCAGCCACCTGTCTGGCTTCATTCCCCAGAATTAGGTCCAGCAATGCTCTGTCCCTTGTTGAACCCTCTACATATTGACCTGAAAAGTTCTGTATACATTTCAAGAAATCCACTCCATCCAAGCCCTTAACACCATGTCTATCCCAATTAATATTGGGAAAGTTGAAATCACCTAATATAATTACCCTATTGTTATTGTTTTTACACACCTCCGTGAATTGTGCACATATTTGCTCCTCAATTTCCCGCTGACTATCTGGGGGTCTATAATAAACACCTAACAATGTGGCTGCCGCTTTTTTATTCTTAAGCTCTACCCACAAAGCTTCATTCGATGCCCCCATCAAGATATCATCTCTCCTTACTGCTGTCACTGATTCCTTAACTAATAATGCAATGCCTCCTCCTCTTTTACCCCCTCCCCTGAAGATTCTATATCCCGGAATGTTGAGCTGCCAATCCTGCCCCTCTCTCAACCACGTCTCAGTGATGGCTACTATATCTCAATTCCACGTGTCAATCCTCACCCTTAACTCATCCGTTTTACCTGTAACACTCTTGGCATTAAAGTAGAGGCCATCCATCCTTGCCTTACTCCCTTGAAACTTAATGCAGCTGTACTCCCTCTGACTTTATTGTTTTACTGTATTATGAAGTGTCCCTATTCTGCTAACTTTGTGTCCCTTCCCGCTGCTGAATTAGTTTAAACTCCTCCCAAAAGCATTAGCAAACCCACCCACAAGAATGTTAGTCCCGCTCTGGTTCAGATGTAGACCGTAATTGACAAAAGATCAAGAGGAGAAATTTGTTTTCTTTTTAAACACAGCAAGTTATGATCTGGAATGCACTGCCTGAAAGGATGGTGGAAGCAGATTCGATAGCAACTTTAAAAAGAGAATTGGATAGATTCTTGAAGCAAAGAATTCTGTAGACCAGGCAAGTGGAATTAACTGGATAGCTCTTTAAAAGCACTGACATAGTGATGGGCCGAACGACGAGCTTCAATGCTTTATGATTCTATGATTTCTTGCTCGTTTCACTGGTTCACCCTTCCTCTTTCACTCTCCTGGCCTCTAGGTCCCTCTATCCCTCCAACAGACCAAGGGCAACGAGAATGATGTTACGGGAACTGCAGCTTATCCATTTTCACTGTCACAGACATAGCTCTGTACTAGATGTAACTTTGTGATGGAAGTTAAAATATCTGTTGCATGTATCAATCTGAGTGTTCAGCACAGACGGTGACCAATCAGCCCATCTTGTCAGCGTTGATGCTAGCTCTATATCAGAGATATCTACTCTGATCCCATTTTCCATGCTCCTTCCCCAAACCCTCCAAATTGTTTCTTTAATTTAGGTATTAAGTAAGAATTCTTTATTTCCCCAAACAGCCAAATTTTGAACCCTAAACCTGTTGAGTTACTCATTAAACGGTCCCCAGAAACTACCTGGGGATTCAAAATATGAATTACAGAACCACAATTTTGGCATTATCAACAGTGCATTATCCTGAATACAATTTGACAATCATGACAAAAATTTGGATGAAAAGTCCTTTCGGTCCATTTGGTCTCATTTTTGCAGAAAGCCAACCTCTCATCTCATTAAAGCACCCAGTCTTTTCTCAAGGAACCTTGGCCTTTGTCACTTTTCCAGTTGATCATCCTTTGTACAATTAAATAATTTGGAGTCTCTCCTCAATTTTGAACTCTGAGTACTCTGACCTCGACAATGAAATATTATAAAAGCGAGTTAAGTCAAAATACCCGATCTGTTCATTTCAGAAAGCCAAGAGTAACTACCAACTTAAGAAGCTTAACGCCACCAAGAGTTTGGAGTTCATGCAATTATAATTTACGCCATATTTTGAATTGAAGTGCCACATGAATAGGGAATTTTAAAATATTATTTCATGTTGTGGGTATTGCTGGCTGGGCCAGCATTTATTGCGCATCCATAGTCGCCCTTTAGAAGCGGGTGGTGAGCTGCCTTCTTGAACCACTGCGGTCCATGTGGTGTAGGTACACCCACAGTGCCGTTAGGGAGGGAGTTCCAGGATTTTGACCGTGACAGTGAAGGAACGGCGATATATTTCCAAGTCAGGCTGGTAAGTGGCTTGGAGGAGAACTTCCAGATGGTGGTGTTCCCATTCATCTGCTGCCCTTGTCCTTCCTTCTAGATGGTAGAGGTCAAAGGTTTGGAAGGTGCTTTGTTTCCTATATTCGCTCATGGGATTGGGGTATCACCGGCTAGGCTAGTATTTATTGCCCATCCCTAATTGCTCTCGAGAAGATGGTCATGAGCCACCGTCTCGAACCGCTACAGTCCACGGCACTTGTTTAGCAATAACCTGCTCACTGACGTCCAGTTCTACCAGGGCCACTCAGCTCCTGACCTCATTACAGCCTTGGTTCAAACAAGGACAAAAGAGCTGAACTCCCGAGGTGGGCTGAGAGTGACTGCCTTTGACATTAAGGTTGCATTTGACAGAGAGCGGCATCAAGGGGCCCTAGCAAAACTGCAGTTAATGGGAATCGGGGAAAAGCTCTCCACTGGTTGGAGTCATACCTAGCACAAAGGAAAATGGTTGTGGTAATTGGAGGTCAGTCACCTCAACTCCAGGACATCACTGCCAGAGCTCCTCAGAGTAGTGTCCTCGACCCAACCATCTTCAGCTGCTTCATCAATGACCTTCCTTCCATCATAAGGTCAGAAGTGGAGATGTTCGCTGATGATTGCACAACGTTCAGCATCATTTGCGACTCCTCAGAAGCAGTCCATGTCCAAATGCAGCAAGGCCTGGACAACATCCAGGCTTGGGCTGAAAAGTGGCAAGTAACATTCATGCCACACAAGTGCCAGGCAATGACCATCTCCAACAAGAGAGAGTTTAACCATTGCCCCTGACTTTCAATGGCATTACCATCACTGAATCCTCCACTATCAACATGCTGGGGGCTACCATTGACCAGAAACTGAACCAGACTAGCCATATAAATACTGTGGCTACAAGAGCAGGTCAGAGGCTAGGAATCCTGCGATGAGTAACTCACCTCCTGACTCCCCAAAGCCTGTCCACCATCTATAAGGCACAAGTCAGGAGTGTGATGGAATAGTCCCCACTTACCTGGAAGAGTGCAGCTCCCACAGCACTCAAGAAACTTGGTACTGTCCAGGACAAAGCAGCCGCTTGATTGACATCTCATCCACAAACATTCACTCCCTCCACCACTGACGCATCGTGGCAGTAGTGTGTACCATCTACAAGATGCACTGCAGGAATTCACCAAGGCTCCTTCGACAGCACCTTCCAAACCCACTACTACTACTGTCTAGAAGGACAAGGGAGCAGGCACATGGGAACACCATCACCTGGAAGTTCCCCTCCAAGCCACTCATCATCCTGACTTGGAAATATATCGCCGTTCCTTGACTATTGCTGGGTCAAAATCCTGGAACTCGCTTCCGAGCAGCACTGTGGGTGTACCTATACCATGTGGACTGCAGAAGTTCAAGAAGGCAGCTCCTTTTCATGGACTACTAGGCTTGGGCAATAAATGCTGGCCCAGCCAATGAAGACCACATTATGTGAATGAATGAAAAAACTACTGAATGTCAAGGGAAGATTGTTGGATTTTCTCTTCTTGGAGATGGTCATTGCCTCGCACTTGTATTGCACTCATGTTACTTGCCACTTATCAGCCCATGTCTGATTGTCCAGGTCATGCTGCATATGGGCATGGACTGCTTCAGTATTTGAGGAGTTGTGAATGGTGAATATTGTATAATCATCAGCGAACATCCCCACTTCTGACCTTATGATGGAGGGTTGGTCATTTATGAAGCAGCTAAAGATGGTTGGGCCGAGGACACTACCCTGAGGAACTCCTGCAGCGATGTCCTGGGGCTGAGATGATTGGCCTCCTACACCACAATAATGTTCCTTTGTGCTAGATATGATTAACCAAGGGAGAGTTTTCCTCCCCAATTCCCAATTTTGCCAGGGCTTCATGATACCACACTAGGTCAAATGCTGCCGTTATGTCAAGGGCAGTCATTCTCGCCTCCCTTCATTTCAGCTCTTTTGCCCATATATGGACCAGGGCTGCAATGAGATCAGGAGCTGAATCGCCCTGGCGAAACCCAACTGAATGTCCGTGAGCAGGTTACTGCTAAGTGCCACTTGATAGCACTGTCAACAACATTTTCCATCACTTTGCTGATTATTGAGACTGATGGGGCAGTAATTGGCTGGGTTGGATTTGTCCTGCTTTTTGTGGACAGGACATAGTTGAGCAATTTTCCCCATTACTGAATAGATGCCAGTTTTGTAGCTGTACTGGAACACAAGTCTTCCGTACTATTGAACATTATGTTATCTGTGCCCAAAGCCTGAGCGGTATCCAGTGCCTTCAGCCATTTCTTGACATCAAGTGGAGTGAATCGAATTGGCTGAAGACTTGCATCTGTGATGCTCGGACTTCAGGAGGAGGCCAAGGTGGGTCATCCACTTGGCACTACTGATTGAACATGGTTGCAATATTTCAGCCTTCTCTTTTGCACTGATGTGCTGGGCTCACCCATCATCGAAGAAATCTGACAGTTGTTCAAAATCATTCAGCCCCTCGAGCCTGCTCTGGCCTCATTCATGTCATGGGCAGGTCTGTACCTCAACTGAATCTTCCTGCTTTTTGCTCCATATTCCATGATGTCCCTACCTCAGGAAAATCTACCAATTTCAGTCTTGAAAGCTCAGAGGAGCAAAGATAGAGGGGAAAAAAAAAATCCAACTTACGCATCTCCATCTTCATCAGAATAACCTTGAAACAGCTCTTCTCGATCAATCATCTCCTGGTACTTTTCCAGGTAATCTGAAACCCAAACAGAAAACATAACTGGGAAACTGTTTCAAAGGGGCATGCTGCACACACTCCTATGGGAAACTCAGAACTGTGTGATCTCTACTATGTGTTTAAAAGTTTTGCAATAACTACAATGAGAATATTTTAACAGACTATGCATTTGAAAAGTTCTCACCATGAAGGCACAGTATGAGTAATTTGAGACATTATTTGTGGTAAGTGCAGCATGCTTGGACAAGTTAGACATATGATTGCCAAAGCTCTTCAATATTGGCAGTTTTCCTCACTTCATGTCGAGGTCTGTTGTAGACTAATGATAAAAATTGATTGCTGTGATCAATCACTCGACTACCAGGAGGTGAACTAGATGGACCTTAGCCTTTTAAGGTCTAGGAATTTCTATATTACACGTGTGAACAGCAGCAAACTTTATACATTGTATAATTTATATTCGTCGCACCCGTACATTAAAATTCACCATACAAAACTCATCTTATCATCACTAAAATTAATTGGTCGAATGTAATGCTTGAAACTATCAAAAGTTCACAAAACATGGATACATATTTAATGAGAATTTTATTTTTATTGACAAAATCAAACAACACTGGCCAATTTCCCCCCTCAAGAGTAACATGTTTCACCACTCCAAAAGACTGTTAAAGCATCAAGTTGGGAAAGTTCAAGAGCAGTTTAATCAAACATTTAGCATTCAGCGAACAAACTTTGCAGGAAGCAGGTTACATATGCTTCTTTGTGCCCTTTCATTTAGAGTTGATGCAGACAAAAAGGACAAAAGAAAGGCAAGTAAACGGTTAGAATGAGATAGAGTAGGAGAGATGAAGAAGCTCCTTGCACTGCTCATAATCAGAGCAATAATCTGTTAGTGTCTGTTAGGTGTTTAGAGCAGTAGGTTTACACAGCCGTTGCAACATTTTTGGCTCTCTTCAGGAGTGTTACAAAATAATGCTCAACTTGCAACTCTTAGTGACTGCCACTGTCTACCATCTCTTACACACACCTCCAAGCAGCCTTCGAATTTAGAGAGAACGAAGTTAGATAGGGCAAGGTGTGCAGCAGCACAGTGGTTATATTACTACTGGCTAAATGGTCCAGAGGCACGAGTTCAAAATCTACCATGGCAGCTGTGGAATGTAAAACCAATTAAGTAAATAAATCTGGAACATAACAAACAGCCAGTGTCCTTAATGAAGCTATCAGATTGCTGTAAAAACCCACTTGGTTCATTATTACCCTTTACGGAAGGAAATCTATCCTTACCTAGTCTGGCTTATATGGTAACTGCAGGCCCATAGTGAAGAGGTCAATTGAAAGAACCTACTCAGTTGCATTCAAGTCGATGGCTCGTCATCATCTTCTCAACAGCAATTAGAATGGGCAACGAAGCCCACATCCCGTGAATGAATAACAAAGAAGTGAAGAACACTTTACTGATTTGGGAGAATTTCTACCTTCCTCCCTTGAAAGGAATGGTTCATGTTTGTGATTGGCAGTTCTTTTCCATCTCACCTAGGTGTACTGCATCACAGCTGAGCCTCATCATGCAATGCCCACACAAGTGCACTTGCACCACAGGCCACCAGGCAATCATAAGGATCAAGAACCCTGGATAATTCCTAACCCTCCTTCCTGGTTCAACCGTCATGCCGTACTACCGACACAGCTGGGATTGGCCAACAGCACAACACCACCAAGATCAACCAGGGTCCATTTCTGATCCAGGCAATTATCCTTCAGCCACTGAGTATCCTTTCAATTCCTGAAACTGGCTTTGAGGCCTAGGCAATGCAAAAAGCAGAATGGAAGAGGTGGGCTCAAGGTCAGGATTTCTCCATCAAATCACCCGGGAACAGGAATGAAATGAAAGTTGCCGTAGTCCCAGAGGACCATAGGTTGCTCTCTCATTACAGAGATGACTGGTGATGAGTTTAACCTGAGGGTCGCCGCAGTTCAGGTGATGGGCGAGGTTGAGAAGGCAGGGCCTTCATGCATGACCTCAGCCGGTACAGGAATTGAACTCCCCAGGAACAGGAGCTGACTGTTTAACCCATCAAGCCTGCACAATCTGTTAACAGTACTTTATATAACGATACGGTGATTAAACAGATGGGGGGGAGCCAGTTAGCTAGATGGCTAGTGTGCAGATAGACGAGTGCGCAGATCAGACGAGTGCCAACAGCATGAGGTTTGATTCCCATTCCGGCTGAGTAGATTTGGGCCTGTCTCCTCATCCTACCCATCGCAAAAATCATGGCACTTCGCTGTGGTTCAGAAAATAATCGCCAAGGAGCTCAAGGTGATCATGATGATTAAAAAGAAAAAGGGGGGGGGGGGGGGGGGGGGGGGGGGAGGTTCTGTACAAGGGGACATAACCATAAAATCAGAGCCAAGCCAAAGAAGTTAGGAAATGATTCTTCACACAAAGGATGAGAAAGGAGTAGATGCTAGATCAATTAATAATTTTAAATCTGAGATCCACAGATTTTTACTAGACAAGAATATGAAAGGATATGGCTTCTAGGCAGTTAAGGTAAAGATCTGACTGAATGGTGGAACAGGCTCGAGGGAAATAATGGCCTCTTCTTGTTCCTATGTTAGTCCTAATTCCCTGCCTTTCCCCAAATGTCGTCGCCTTCCTTCCCAAGAAACTATCAAGCTCCCTTTTAAATGGTTCAATTAACTTCAGTTGCATATATCTTCACAATCCTTTGCGGAACAAGGTTTTTCTAGATTGGCTCTTAACAAGTGGTATCATCTCCCCTTGCTTCAGATTCCCCAGTGAGAGGAAAGATCCAATCTTAATCTATCCACCAATTTGTTTAATTGATTTCCACTCCTGTCATATCTATTCTGTGCAAATCAAACAGTCCTGTGGAACCAACAAAACATAGCAACAGCTATCTGGTACCCTGCGGGGCCGTTTGTTCTGGCCCAGGAATAAGGGAAACCCCTCCTCAAGCCCATTTCATTTGTCATTTAAAGAGGAGGGAAGGGGTCAGTACGTGAAAAATAACAGACTCATTCTGACCCTAAAGGACTAACCTGGGTCTGCTGGAGTGAGAGGGATACCCTCTGCTGAATAAAATACAGGCTCATTCTGAAAATTAAAACATAGTAAAATGTTACACATTACTCCTGTAGTATACATGATTCACACGAATTCAACATTTGTTATTTTAGCAGGTTAATTTAGTGGTACCATTTTCATTGGATATTTTGTTCTGGTTACCTATAGATCAGGAGCAAGTACTTTACAGAGATTGTGATTGGTTATTAATACATGACACCACCCATATGTATTCATGCAACTCCTCAATCAGTAAATGTTAGCTATATCTGCAATTAAACTTCTGCATACAATGGCCTTGGTGGCTACACAGTCGAAGGTGACACGTTTATAGTAGTGGGATACAGCCAACAGGGGACACTTGGCCATCCCACTGACCTCAGAGCATTAAGGGGGTGAGAAAGTGAGCTATGATACTCCTCTGATACTGATGCCTCTTGATGGTGTGTGAGGGGAAACTTGTATCCATTCTGTCCGTGAAAAGGTGATGTACTTACCTATTGAGCAACACCACCTTGCTATCACTGCGTTTACAAAGATAGCGCTGCAACTCTTATTTTGAAGTTTGCAGGTTAGGAAATCTTCCCTCCTCAATTATCCACTATTTATGACCAAAATATTTTGGTGGACAAACTTGTTATCACAGTTGTTCGTGCACCCCCTGTTGGTGCTCTATTGAACTGTGTTACTCCATCCCCCAATACTGTTGTGCCCCTGAAAATTAATGTCTGAAGACACCTGCAAAGTTTTCTAATTCAATGAGCAGATACACCAAGCCCAGTGAAGATGTCTATCATGATCCAAGGAGCACTTTCCAAAGGAAATGAAATATCTGAGCAAAATGTAGCTTAACAGACGTATACAAATGCGAGGCAAAATGTAGCTTAACAGACGTATACAAATGCGAGGCAAAGTATAACAACATTTTCAATATGACAAAGTTCAAGGATTGAAGCCCCAATACAGAGATCTAGAGGTGGCTGTCCACTTTCTCACTCTTTAACTCTTTTTTTATATACCAGCAGTGGACGTGAGCTCAGGTGGAATATTTGGAGAGGTAAGAAAGTTATTTAGAACATCAAACAATTACCCACTGGGGTAATTTTTAACCCATTTATAACATGTCACATCTCAGACTAACCTACATACCTGGTCTCCTGAAGCCAGCTTCAAGTCCAAGCAAACCTCAACAGAGACACTGCTAGCCTGCAAAGGTAACCCACCAAGTTCCAGTATTCCAGTCTCACTCTGCAGCTTTGGCCAATTGCATTTCACTGGCGAAACATCCATGATGCCAGCAACACAGGACTGCATTGCACCTCAACAGAACTGGGACCAATGCACTCGTGTGGAGATTGTTAGGTTGTTAGCGAAGGGTGAAACTAAACTGGCAGGGAGATGGGCACCGGTATATAGAAATAGAAAAGAATAAGGTGCATCAAGTGAGAGTGGTGGATGGTCTTAGAGATTGGACTAGTACCATATTAGACAAGAGAGGACTAAGGAGGACTCCTAGGAATGTAAAGAGAGGATTACAATTCATGTATGTAAATACACAAAGGTGGTGAATAATGTTGGTGAGTTACAAACACAAATAGCTCTGTGGGCATATGATGTTGTGGCAATAATGGAAAGGTGGCTTAAAAATGATGAGGACTGGGCACTTAATATACAAGGGTATAAAGTGTTCAGAAAAGATAGAGATGGGAAAAGGGAGGTTGGCTGGGAGTACTGATTAGGAAAGGCACTGTTGTATTGGAAAGAGAGGATGTCCTTGATGGGGCAAGGACAAAATCCATTTGGTTAGAGTTGGGAAGCAAAAAGTGTAAGATTCTACTAATTGAGGTATTGCATAGGCCTCTTATGAGAGAGATAGAGGAACACATTTGCAGGGAAATCAGAGAGGTGCAAGAACAACAGAGTGACGATACTGGGGAACTTAATTACCAAAATATTGACTGGGATAATGTTAGATAAAGGGCAAGCAGGGGGGAAGAATTTCTGAACTTCCTTGAACAGGCATAGTGGTATTGTCACTGGGCTAGTATTCCAGAGAGCCAGGGTAATGCTCTGGAGACCCAGGTTTGAACCCCATCGATGGTGAAACTTGAATTCAATGAAAATCTGGAATTAAAGGTCTGATGACGACCATGAAAAACCAAAACCGGTTGTCGCAAAAACCCATCTGGTTCACTGATGTCCTTTAGGGAAGGAAATCTGCCACCCTTACCTGGTCTGGCCTACATGTGACTCCACATCCACAGCATGTGATTAACTCTTAAATGCCCTCTGAACAAGGGCAATTAGGGATGGACTATAAATGCTGGCTGAGGCAGCGATGCCCACATCCCATGAACAAAAAAAAAAAATGTTCTCATCCAACTAGAAAGGAGGCACTGCTGAGAATGAAGTGGGCCAAGTGTCTGTGGGAGAACATTTGGATAAGGGTGATCATGACATCAAGGCAGCATTTGACCGAGTGTGGCATCAAGGAGCCCTAGCAAAACTGGAGTCAGTAGGAATCGGGGGAAAACTCTCCGCTGGTTGGAGTCATACCTAGTACAAAAGGTGTTGTAGTTGTTGGAGGTCAGTCATGTCAGCTCCAGGACATCACTGCAGGAGTTTCTCAGGATAGTGTCCTAGGCCCCCATTTTCAGCTGCTTCATCAATGACCTTCCTTCCATCATAAGGTCAGAAGTGGGGATGTTCGCTGATGATTGCACAATGTTCAGCACCATTCGTAATTCCTCAGATATTGAAGCAGTCCATGTCGAAATGCAGCAAGACCTGGACAATATCCAGGCTTGGGTTGACAAGTGGCAAGCAACATTCACGCCGCACAAGTGTCAGGGAATGATCATCTCCAACAAGAGAGAATCCAACCATTGCCTCTTGATGTTCAATGGCATTACCATCACTGAATCCCCCACTATCAACATCCTGGGGGTTACCACTGACCAGAAACTGAACTAGACTAGCCATATAAATACTGTGGCTACAAGAGCTGGTCAGAGGCTAGGAATCGTGCAATGAGTAACTCACCTCCTGACTCCCAAAGCCTGTCCACCATCTACAAGACACAAGTCAGAAGTGTGATGGAATACTCCCCACTTACCTGGATGAGTCCAGCTCCTACAACACTGAAGAAGCTGGATACCATCCAGGACAAAGCAGCCTGTTTGATTGGCACCACATCCACGACCATTCACTGTCTCCACCACCGATGTACAGTAGCAGCAGTCCGTACCATCTACAAGGTGCACTGCAGGAATTCACCAAGGCTCCTTAGACAGCATCTTCCAAACCCACCACCACTACCATCTAGAAGGACAAGCGCAGCAGATAGATGGGACCACCACCACCTGGAAGTTCCCTCCAAGTCACTCATCATCCTGACTTGGAAATATATCGCCGTTCCTTCACTGTCGCTGGGTCAAAATCTGGGAACTCACTTCCTAGCAGCACTGTGGATGGTTCAAGAAGGCAGCTCACCACCACCTTCTCAGGGGCAAATGGGGATAGGCAATAAATGCTGGCCCAGCCAGCGAAGCCCACATACTGTGAATAAATTTTTAAAAATATATCATATGGTTTAGATTAGTAATAGAGAAGAGCAAGGAACAATCTATATTAGAACTTCTAAATTGGAAGAGGGCTAATTTCAATGCGATGACAAGGTATCCAGCCAGGGTTAAAATGGAACAAGAAAGGGGCAAGAAAAATTGTATTGAAACATTGAGTAATCTTTAGGAAGAAGCTCCTGGTACAGCCCAGGTACATTCCAACAAGGGCAAAAGGTAAGGGAGCCACAAACAGGGCTCCTTGGATGACAAGGGAGATAGAGGTTATGGTGAAACAATCAAGGAGGGTGTATGATGTATGCCAGATGAGATCCTCAAGTAAGAATCAAGTTAAATGCATTAGGTTGAGAGGGGAGGTGGAGAGAAAAATAAGACTGGCAAAGAGAGAGTACAAGAATAGCACTTGGAAGAATCATATGGGCTCGAAATGTTAACTCTGTTTCTCTCTCCACAGATGTTGCTGACGTGCCGAATTTTTCCAGCATTTTCTGTTTTTATTTCAGATTCCCAGCATCTGCAGTATTTTGCTTTTATTTATACAAGAATAGAATGGTGGTCAACATAAAAGGGACCCAAAAAATCTTCTACCAGCATGTAAATAGTAAGCAAGGAATAAGAAATGGAGTGGGTCCTATTAGGGACAAAGAGGGGGCAATTTTTTTTTTTCATTCGTTCATGGGATATAGGTATTGCTGGCTAGGCCAGCATTTATTGCCCATCCCTAACTGCCCTTGTTCAGAGGGCATTTAAGAGTCAACCACATTACTGTGGATCTGGAGTCACATGTAGGCCAGGCAAGGACAGCAGATTTCCTTCCCTAAAGGACATGAGTGAACCAGATGGGTTTTTACATCAATTGACAATGGTTTCACGGTCATCATTAGACTTTAAAATTCCAGACTTATATTAAATTCAAATTCCACCATACTTAGAGACACAGGTCAAGGCGAGAATACTTAAAGAGTTCTTTGTATTGGTGTTTACTAAGGGAGAGGAATCTGACACAATATCAGTAGAAATGGAGATAGAGAAGGCAATTGATAGAATGAAAATCGTATGGGAGATGGTTCTGGAAAAACTGGCAATGCTGAGGGTATCACTGTCCAGATGGCTGGCATCCCAGATTGCTAAGGGAATTGGGTGGAGATAATGGAAGGGGTTGCCTGAATTTTCTAAGTTTCCCTAGTAATGGGTGAGGTTCCAGAAGATTCAGGAGTAGCAAATGTGACAAGGAGGGTGCAAGGACAGTCCCAGCAACTATAGGCTACTTAGTTTATCAGTGGTGGGTAAGGTTTTGGAAACCATAATCAGGGGAAAAAAAATTAACAGGCACTTGGAGAGATTTGAGTTAATGAGGGAGAACAAGCATGGATTTTTAAAAAGCAGATCGTGCTGGACTAAGCTAACTGAATTTTTGATGAAATAACAGAGAAGATTGATGAAGGGAATGTGGTGGATGTTGTCTATATGGATTTTAAGAAAGCATTTGACAAAGAAGAACTTAAAAGGCTGGTTAACAAAATTGCGACTTAGTGAATAGTAGGGCCAGAGTGCAATTGGATAAAAAAACTTGACTTAAGGACAAAAAGCAATGTGGTAAATGTTTGTTTTTTAGACAGGAGGATGGTAGACAATGGTGTCCCCCCCCCACCCCCAAGGGTTAGTGCTAAGGTCACTGCTTGTTTGATATGTATATAAATGATCTGGATCTTGGAATACAGAGTAACATTTCAAAATTTGCCAATGATACCAAACTTGGAGGTGTGGCAAACAGTGAGATAGACATGGAAAAACTCTTCTGATTAGCTGATTGTACAAGGGCTTGCAGACTTTAAATTTTGAGCAACAGATGCAGGGGGAACAAGAGGAAGATAGGCTAGCAGAATGGGTTGCAATGGAACGTAATAGAGAGGAGTGAGGTGATGCAGATGGGATGGGGGAGAGGCAATATAGAATTAATGATTTAATTTTAAAAACTGTGCAGGAACAGAGAGGCTTGGGGGTGCACATGCAGTGACATGACACATTAAGGAAGTGGTTGGCAAAGCATATGGGATCTTGGGCTTCGTAAATAGAGGCATTGAGTACAAAAGTAGGGAAGTTTTGCTGAACCTTTATAAAGCTCTGGTTTGGCCCCAAGCAGAGTCTTGAGTCCAGTTCCGTTCACTACACTTTAGGAAAGATGTGAAGTTCCTTGAAAGGATGCAGAAATTAATTTACCAGAATAGTTCCAGGGATGTCAATTTTTAAGTTACAAGGTTAGGTTGGAAAGGCTGGAGTTGTTCTTCTTGGAGCAAAAGAAAATATGGGAAGATTTGATAGAGGTGTACAAGATTATAACTGCTTAACGACTCATCTGAAAACTAGCGCTTCCAGCAGTGCAGCACTCCCTCACATGTCTTGCACTGGATTGTCAGCCTAGTTTGTGCTCAAGTCTCTGCAATGCAGTTTTAACCTACAATCTTCTGATTCAGAGTTGAGAGTGCTATCCACTGAGCTATGGTCAACACCTACTTAGATAAGGTACCCATAGAAAAACTCTTCCCTTTAGCTGATAGTACTAGGATTGGGGGATACAGATTTAAGGTTTTGGGCAAGAGTTGCAGGGGAAATGTGAGGAAGGATTTTTTAAGCAGTGAGCAGTAATGACCTGGAATTCACTGCCAATGGGGGTGGTGAAAGCGGAAACAATGATTTCAAAAGGAAACTGGATGGGAACTGGAAGGAAATAAACTTGCAGGACAATAGGGATCCAGTGGGGAGAATGATACTGACTGACCTGCTCCAGCTTGGACTCAATGGGCCGAATGGCCTCCTTCTGTACCGTAAATGATTCCATGACACTTATATCCCATGGACCAAGTTCCCTTTGCCTTACAGTTTTCAATCCCAAGAACAGGAGGCAATAGTTCTGGATGCTTTAAAGTACCGTGTTAACCATGACTCCATGGGAAGCATCCTTGATTCAGAGTCCGAAAGTCTGGGGTTCAATTCCACTCCAGTAACAGCACCGAAGGAGTGCCGTACTGTCAGAGGTGTCATCCATCAGATGAGATGCTGAACCGAGACCCCATCAGCGCCTTCATGATATAAAAGTCCCACGGCATTATTCTAAAGAGCAGAAGAAATCTCCCATCCATGTTGGTCAATATTAATCACTTAGCCAAGATCACTAAAATATTATCTAATCATTAGAGCACTGGTGTTTGTGGGAGCTTGCTGTGCGCAAATTGGATGCTAAATTTCCTAAATTACAACAATGAGTAAACTTCAAAAGTACTTTATTGGCTGCAGAGCGCTTTGGGACTGAGGTTATGAAACTGCTATATAAACAAATGTGTGCATATATATATATAAAAATCTATATAATCTTACCATATAATAGTTGGGATCATTTTCAGGTGTAGCTTCATTATATGTTGCTGCTGTGTGAACACGACCCCAGTTACTTGACCGTAGCTCCACCAGCTTCAGCAACATCTGCTTTACATCCCTGAGAATAATTAAGATCAGAGAGCAATGAGTAGCCAAGATGCATGTGATGGGTTTCACTGGTTCCTGGAGACAGAAGTCCTCTTAGGCATCCTAAGAAACAACTGCATTTGATTCCATTTAAATACAAAATTTTGCAGCCACACAGATTCCTAAAACTGGAGATGAATCACTGGGACATTGTATAATTTGAGAGTTTCATTTACTCTGAATATTTTAAACGTAGCTTTGCCCACTCTGTGGGGCTTGGGCTACACAATCTTCCATGGGGTGTGGGCAAGTTCTCATTGTTATCCCATTTTTCTGTTCTGACTTACTGGTGCATGCTTTCACTTTTTCTTTAGGGAATTAATAGTGACTAAGAGAGGAAACCTTCCCTGGAGCATTCACCTATCTAACTCAGCCCAGTAATTACCAAGGCAGAAATCTTCAGAACAATTACAACTACACAGTCCAGCAGTCTGCTAAAACAATGCTCCAGGCTCCAGGCGACAAATACTTACCTGCTACAGTTAGAATCTAGAACAACATTCTCAATTCGCTGAATTATTTCATTCATGTCTGGCTTCCCTTGTCCCTTCCAGGCATCTTCTAACACTGATCCCGTCAGCTACAAAGAAAGGAAGAAGAATTAGAGAAAATGACAATGCTCATGCATGTGAGAAAACAAGAATGATACCTCCAGGCATAAAAAGTTGGGTGCATTGGCCATACTGCTTATTCATGTACAGGCGTTCACATATGCACATAATGCTGGACACAGGCAACCCTAAATTCTCCATATAGAGCACATAGGAGGAGGATGGTGTAAATGAAGCAGGCAGGAAATGCGCCAGGCAAAATAGGAAACTTAAAAGCATGAATGACACCATACCTTCAGTAATTTTACAGCACAGATGAGGTTATCATCCACGGGTTGAGAAAGCAGTGAATTCAATAATTCACAAAGACCTGTCTGCAAAATCTCAGCTCGTGTCGGTGCTCCATTTGGACCTTTAACCTGCCAATCCGCAGCAAAAAGAAAATTAGACCTTCAAAAAAACCCCTTTAAATAATGAATTAATTGGTTCTGCCACAATCAAATATGCTCCTAATGCAGAAGCGAAATACTGGAGATCTGAAATAAAGAGAGAAAATGCTGGAAAAGTCAGCAGTCTGACTAAGCTTTGTTCGGAACCATACCGCTTTGGAGTCATTTTGGACTTGAAACATGAACTATGTTTCTCTCTCCACAGATGCTTCCAGGCCTGCTGAGTTTTTTTTTAGAACTTTGTTTTTATTTGGTGGTCCTAACATAGTTTCAGTATGACTCAACCTAAATGAATGGACAGTCTCACATCTTCAGATCATTAAATTTAAAGAATCATACAGCACAGGAGGAAGCCATTTGGCAAGGCCTGTCAGCTTTTTGAAGGTTCGATCCAATTGGTTTAACTAACTTTTTTGAGGAGGTAACAGAGAAGGTTAATAAAGGAAATGCTGATTTTGTGTAAATGGGCTTTCAAAAGGCATTTGATACAGCGCCACACAACAGATTTGCGAGCACAATTCTAGGTCATGGAATAAAAGGGAAAGTAGGCACTTGGATGAGAAGTTGGCTGAGTCCCAGGAAAAGAAAGTAGTGATAAATGGTTGCTTTTTTGATTGGAGATAGGTTTGTAGTCGAGTTCCCCAGGGGTCAGTGTTAGGACCCTTGCTCTTCCTGATATGTATTAATGACCTAGACTGCGGTGTGCAGGGCATGACTTCAAAATGTGCAGATGATACAAAGATTGGAAATGTTGGCAGCTGTGTTGGGGATAGTCCTGAACTTCAAAAGGACATAGGCATGCCCGTGGATTGGACAGACAGGTGGCAGATGAAGTTCAATGCAGAGAAGAGTGAGCTGATTTGTTTTGGCAGGAAAGATATAGTGAGACTGTATAAAATAAAGGGAGAGGCTCTAAAGGAGGTGCAGAAACAGAGGGACCTCGGTGTATACGTTCATAGGTCATTGAAGATGTCAGGGCATGTTGAGAGAAGAGTTATTAAAGCATATAGTATCTTAGGGGCATTGAGGACAAGAATAAGGAGGTCATATTAAACTTGTGTAAAGCACTAGTTAGGCCTCATCTGGAGTACTGCATTCAGTCCTGGATGCCATACTTGAGGAAGGATGTGAAGGCATAATATTGGAGAGAGTACAGAGGAGGCTCACTAGAATGATTCCCGGGATAAAGAACTGTAGCTATGAGGATAGATTGGAGAGGTTGGGACTCTTTTCCTTGGAGAAAAGGCAGCTGAGAGGAGTCTTGATAGAGGTATTCAAGATCCTGAGGGATATGAGCAGGGTAAATAGTGAGAACTGAGAGGGTGGTTGGAGTCTGGAACAAACAAAAGTGGAGGCAGGTTTGATCGAGGTATTCAAAAGGGAATTGGATTACTACCCGGAGAGAGAGAGAGAGAGAGTGCAAGGTTATGGGGATAAGAAAGGGAGTGGGACAAGGTGGAATGCTCTTTCAGAGAGTCAGTACACACTCGATGGGCCTAATGGCCTCCTTCCATACTGTGATACTGTGGGCTCACTCACCCCTGGTCTTTCCCCATAGCCCTGCAAATTTGATCCTTCAAGTATATTTTCAATTCCCTTTTGAAAGTTAAGATTGAATCAGAGACATTAAACTGAGGCCTTGTCTACCTGTTCAGGTAGCTTCGCTATTTGAAGAGCAGGGGAATTCGCCTAGCCAACATTCATCTCTCTGTCAACACCACCAAGAAAACAAGTTAACTGACCAATTATACCGTTGAGTGATCTTGCTATAAAAATTGGCTGCCAGATTTTCCTACAAAATATCACTGACTACACTTCAAAAGTAATTCACTGGCTGTGAATAGCTTTGAAACGCCTGAGGATATAAAAAGTCATTCTTCATGACTCCACTGACCACTAGCCAGTGATCTTGTTCCTTCTCAGTCAGTTGACTGGGTCCAACCTTCCAAGGTCATGCTGGTGGACATAGCTAAACATCAGACTGATGCTTGCAGGGCCGGACAAGATCACAATGGTTCGCTGGACTTCCAAAAGAAAAGGTCCAGAGAAATATCTCCAGTTCACCAAAAAAATCACAGCGGCTGAATTTGCTGTCACAACACAGATTATTAAGTGGCTGCTGATTTCTGCTACAAGTTAAATTAGAAATGAATGGGAACAATGACTGTTTTCCTGTGAATTACTTTCCAGTCAGCTTTGCACAGGTATTTAACAAATAACAAAGGAGGGCGGGGAAAGGACAGTTTAAAACACTTGAGTCCTCACCTCCAGGTTGAGATACAGCTCACCCAGGAACAGCACAAATGAATGGAACGTCTTCCTAGTTTTCTCATCACCTTTCACCGCTTCGTCTCTCTTTACATATTCCGTCTGACACCTAGGGGAAAAGGACAGAGCAGTGCCATTCAGATATACAAGTGTAGCTGCCTGCTTTCTGGAGCCGCAGTGCCAAACCCACAGGTGTCAGCCACAGCTGTGTGGGCAACACACCTCTCACCTCTGAATCAGAAGGCTGTGGGTTCAAGCTCCACTCCAGAGACTTGAGCACATAACCTAGACTGACACTCCAATACAGGGCTTAAGGAGTGCTACACTGCTGGAGGAACCAGCTTTCAGATTTATCATGAAACTGAGGTCCTGTCTACCCTTTTAGGTAGACACAAAAGATCCTCTGACTGTACTTAGTAAGGGGTAGAGGAATTCTCCTCAGTGCCCTGGACTATATCTATCCCACAATCAACATCTCTTTAAAAAAAAAGCTGGTTATTACCGCATTGTTGTTTGTGGGAGCTTGCTGTGTGCAAATTGGCTGTCACATTTCCTACATTACGACAGTGACTACATAGTAAAAGTACTTCATCAAGTATGAAGTACTCTGAGATGTACTGAGGTCCTGAAAGGCACTGTATAAATGCAAATCTTCTAGCTGTGCACTAACCCGCTGTCTTGCACAACTTCCTTCTAAGTTCCTTGCTTTGTTGCATGACAAATATAACACATTCTGAAGGGGAAAGAGAACAGAACATTGGACAATACAGATAGCAAATTAACTTCATGGCAAATGCGTGACGCAGCACCTACCTTTGTAATAGCAGCTGCCGGAAGTTGCTGTTTCTAGGGTTGATAGTTAGGTTCTGGGAAAGGTAGTTACACAGTCGAGCCCCTGTGTATGTGAAGTTGGGCACTGTGGTCGCCTAAAGGACAGAAAACAAAGTGGACTGAACCAGGGTCCTCACAGAAGAGGTAGCCTTGGAAAATACAGCGATCATGATCAATGTAGCACATTTACTGTAAAAATAGAAAATACTGAAAATACTCAACTGGTCAGACAGCATCTGTGGAGGGAGGAACAAGAGTTCATGTTCAGGTCTGTGGCCTTTCATCAGACTGGTAAAAGGTAGAGATGTAAGGATTTAAACACTTACAGAGGTAGGGAACGATGAGGTGAAGGCAGGGGAGAGAAGTGGGGGGGAAGGTCTGTGATAGGGGTAGAAGGCAGGAGATACTATATGACATAAGGGATGTTGGGGCAAGGCAAAAGTGCTGATAATGGAACAAGAAACAAAAGATGGGTCCAGAGGAGGTGTAAATGACAACAGCAGATTCATAACCAGCACCTGCAACCTGAAAGAATTGGAGCAGCAGTTTTCGATTTGAAATTGCTAAACTTGACCTTGAAGTGCAGAAGACTGTGTAGTGACTAAACAAAACATGTAGTGCTGTTCCTCAAGCTTCTGTTGAACTTCATTACAACAGCATAGGAGGTCAAGGACAGAAAGGTAAGAGCGCGGCAGAGAATGCATTTGAATGGCTAGCTGACCACTGAGATAAACCTAACAGTAGAGCAGAGCATCCCTAACAACAAACTTTGGATTTCCCCATTTAATCTTGCATCTATCCCACCACTAAGTGGCCATGTCATTTGCATGATTAGCCTCACTGTTACTTTGACATAAATTTTTGTGGAGGAATCCAAAACAAGGGTTCATAAATATAAACATGATTTACAAATCCAATAAAGAATTCAAGAATGTGTGTGGCTCTTAACTGCCCAATGAAATGGCCTACTAAGCCCTCAGTTATACAAAACTGCTACAGAAAAGTCAAAAGGGAATACAACCAGACAAGTTATCTAGCATTGACTTTGGCATGCAGTCACAGACAGGAGAAAGTATGTTCTTTGCTCCTAGTGGGAGTAAGTTGCACAATTTGCAGTGGGAAGGCACGAACGGTTCAGGACTCATCACATTTAATGATATGACTGGGCCTCTTATTTATCATTGGAGTAAATGTGGAGCCTTGGCAGACAATCTGGCTCAAGTCCAGCACTGGATTCAATGTCATTGAATTTTGGAGCGTGGCCTGGGCATGCTCTCCTGGAGCTCACTCGGCTGCCTTTGGGAGTTGAGGAGTTTATTTGCTGAAAAGCTTTTACCTTTTCACATCTCCCAACAATTAGTACTCAGAGAGGGTGGAAGTAGTTGAGGGAGATGCCTAAGGTTCAACAATCGAGTGGATGGGTTGTACACCCACCAAAAAGGTCCTCACCTTTTGTTTGTGTTTCGAGTCACTATTGTCCTATAATTCTACTTCATAAACTAATGCAGGAAGGGTGTGGAATAAAGCAGTTTACAAATCAAACCCAATATCTTGCCTACCATTAACTTAGTACACTTTTGGAGAGATTGAAGGAGTACAGAGTAAGACTGAGATTGTCCCCATCACAAGGGAGTTCCCACTGTTACACTCCTGGGTCCTGTTACCCAGCTCAGGACATTGGCCGCAAAAAGCAAGCAACCTTACCAATAGGGGGAGCAACTTCATCACTGAACGTGATTACATTGTTAGCACTTTGCATTTGAATCAACATTAAAAAAATGCCAAGAATCTCATAACTAAAGTAATCGCACCATAAAGAGGTGCGAATAGCTCAGTGGAGCAGCTTGAAAACCTGACTTTATCTAAACAACGACCACAACCATCTTGCCAGAGGCTAGTCATGGCTTCAAAAACTTTTTAGAAATTGCACAAATATAGTCTCACAACGTCACCTGTGCACAGTGAATTGACATACACATACACACTATAACATCCACAATATTTCATACGTGTATCTTCATCCCCTATCCGCACGCACCCCCCCCCCCCCCCCCCCAAAAACAAGTATCGCTCACTCAAACACACATTGGTAAATCTCACCTGCTGGTAGATTATTTCCACCACTTCTTGTAGTGCTTCGTCAGTGTTGACCCAGCCATTCATCATCTCCGTGAATTGCACAATCTCCAGCTCAAAGCTACCAGGATGAGAGGTTAGGAGACTCAGAAAATCATGGAGATAATCAGCAAGTGAGAGGTCAGAGGGTATTTCAAATTCCACAAATGTCTCGTCTGGCACTGCTTTCTGTTGAGAGACCGGGGCAGAGACACATATCAGATAAAGCAGAGAGAGGGGAAAGTTAAAGGTGATAAGCTGAGACACTTGGGACGCTGCTTTCTGAGGAAGTCATAAGCGTACGAATATAGGGATTCCTTCTGCTTTGTTTTCTTTCAGTCAGTGAAAGCAATTGGGTATGAAGGTTCTCCCAAGTATAAACAGGAACTATCATCTGGCAAAACACAAAAGATGTGGGCTCTGTGTCTGCTGTTGAATGAACCTCTGCAGCTCCAAATAAAGCAAATATAGAGGAGGTGAAGGCACTCTGGGTCTCTGCATTCCACAGCAAAGCCAGGCATGCCTTAGGAAGTCAGGGTTGGAGGCAGCAAAGCAAAGCACAGGGATCAATCTCAAAACAGGAAGTAAGGAACTCGAAAAAGGGAGAAAGATTCTTTCTTTTTTTTAAACCAGAAACTTATCACACGGAATTTAGAAAAACAATTAAGGTCTCTGGCATCAGAGAGAAGCATGGTGCAGTACCAAGCAAAAACAGAACTTCAATTCTCACCATGATGCTCCAAGTGCCTATTTCTCAATCTCACACATCATTGGAGGAACTTGCAGTGGGAAGGGGAGGATCCAGTCATCGTGATCCATGTAGGTACCAACGACATGGGCTGGACAAGGAAAGAGGTTCTGCATAGTCAGTATGAGGACCTAGGTACTAAATTAAGCAGAACTTCAAAGGTAATAATTTCTGGACGAGTGTTCTTGCAAATCATATAACTAGGGAAGGAGAGAGGGCTTTAAACTAAACAAGGGGGCTGAGAGATCAAGCTTCAGTAGATAGAGCAAATTAAGGTGTAGATTCAAGGCAGGAGAGCATAACAGCAATATGGGATATGAGGGTCATAGAATAGCAGGAAGGAACAGAGATAAAACCTAAGAATACACCAGTGGTCATGACTAGATGTTACAAAGATAACAAAAAGACAAAACTAAAGGCTCTATATCTGAATGCGCACAGCGCTCAAAGTAAATGAAATGATGGTGCACATTGAAGTAAATAAATATGATCTGATGGCCATTAGAGACATTGCTGCAAGATGACAAGGATTGGGTCCTGAATATTGAGAGGTATATGACATTCAAGAAGAATAGGAAGCTACATAAAGGTGGGAGGGTAGCACTGTTGATCAAGGATGGAATTGGTGCAATAGAGATGACCTTGGTTCAGGAAATCAGAATGTAGAATCGGTTTGGGTGGAGATGGGGAAAGAAGTCACTAGTGGAAGTGGTCTACACGCCCCTTAACAGTAATCATAATGTAGGTCAAAGTATACAAGGAGAAATATTGGGTGAGAGAGATAAATGGACGGCAATAATCATGGGTTATTTTAATCTACATATAAACTGAAAAAATCAGTTTGGCAGTAGTAGCCTGGATGAGGAGTTCATAGAATGCTTTTGAGATAGTTTCTGAGAGCAGCACATTCTGGAAGCAACCAGTGAGCAAGTTATATTGTGTAATTGTGGTACTGTGTAATATGACAGGATTATGACCTCAGGGTAAAGGGAAACAATGCCCACAACATGACTGAACTTTTCATCCATTTTGAAAGGGAGAAGAGTGGGTCTAAGATTAGTACTTTAAACTTAAATAAGGGCAACTATGTGGGCATGAAAGCTGAGCTAGCTAAAGTGAACTGGGATACAAGGCTAGGGGATAGATCAACAGAGAAGCAGTGGCAGACCTTCAGGGACTATTTCAAAATAAATATATTCCTAGTATAAAGAAAAATTCTAAGGGAGGACCCACCACCCATGGTTAACTAAAGAAGTTAAGGAAAGCATCAAACTTAAAGCAAAAGCATATAACTGCACAAAGATGAGTGGCAGGTCAGATTATTGGTCAGAATATAAAGAACGGCAGAGAATTCATCTGAGAAGCAGCGATAAACCAGGAAATGGAAGTGGGGGAGGAAGTCAGGAAAATTACAGTCACCAGAGAAGTGGTACTGAGTAAATTGTTGGAGCTGTGGGCTGACAAGAGCCTGGGTCCTGATGGACTTCATCCTAGGGTCTTAAAAGAAGTGTCTAGTGAGGTAGTTGATGCATTGGTTTTAATTTTCCAAAATTCCCTAGCTTTGGGTAAGGTCCCAATAGATTGGAAGATAGCAAATGGAACTCCATTATTCAAAAAGGGAGGCAGAAAACAGGAAACCACAGGCTAGTTAGCTTAACATCTGTCATAAGGAAAATGTTAGAGCTATTATTAAAGAAATTATAGCAAGGCACTTGGATAAGCTCAAGGTCATCAGGTAGAGTCAACATGATTTTGTGAAAGGGAAATTGTGTTTAACCAACTTATTGGAGTTCTTTGAAGAAGTAACATATGCTGTGGATAAAGGGGAACTAGTGAATGTACTGTACTTAGATTTCCAGAAGGCATTTGTAAAAGTGCCACATTAAAGCTCATTGGCATGGATAGATTGGCTTGCTAACAAGAAGCAGAGAGTAAGCAAAATGGGGTCTATTTCAGGTTGGCAATATGTAATGAGTGGAGTGCCACAGAGATCAGTGCTGGGACCTCAATTGTTTACAATTTATATAAATTACTTGGATGATGGGATGGTTGCCAAATTTGCTGATGACATGAAGATAGGTAGGAAAGTAAGCTGTGAAGAGGGCATAAAGAGGCTACAAAAAGATGTAGGTAGGTTAAGTGAATGGGCAGAGATCAGGCAAATGGGGTATAATGTGGGAAAATGTGAAATTGTCCATTTTGGCAGGAAGAATAAAAGAACATATTATCTAAATGCTGAGAGTTTTAGAAAAAGCAATTATGTTGGACACAATGTATTCTTTGTATTAAGAACTAACTTTTGTAACAAGGTGAGACTAGTTTTGTAACTGTATAATCTTTTTAGACTTTATTATTCAAGACTATGTATTAATTGAATGTATAAAGAGACATTACTACCTTACATTTTAAAAATTGATTACTGCTATGCGCTTATATTTTACAAACATACTGCATAACTTTTAAATATTAGTACTTTGCAATCTTTTGTATTAGGCCTACATAGTTTAAGGTTATAAGCAACTTTTCCAAATCATCCTTTTGTTTAAAAAGTAAAGTAACTCATTCCGATTACCAACAACCACAGAGTGAAAAACATCACCTAGCAGATGGCCTGCAAAGACATTATTGATAAGAGTTCTGATTTACTGAGGAACCTGTAGCAATTAAGCAAAGTCTGAGACGATGAGCTCAGGAGGACATGATGGCATGCCTCCCCTATCCTAAACAAATGGTCAAAGGAAGATATAAAACACCCTTATGTCTTAGCAAGAAGTTATTAAAATCACAGAAATAAACTCTAGTTAGAAGTGATAGCAATTGACGACCATCACCCTTGGGGCCAATAACAGACTGAGCACGCACCCCTTAGGCCAATCAGAATACAATATCATTGATCACGCTGTGGGTTGTGGCTTGCAAGAGTTAATAAGCAACAGCTTTCACTGACCAGCGCGCAATGAATTTGAAACTGAGGACTGCTTGTCAGCTGAAAGCAGAAGATCAGAAGCCAGGGAGAGAGGGAAAGAGAGAAGACTGAGCGTTGACCTGCGCCCAAAGCTGAACCGGAAAGCAAGAACCATAAAAGTATGCCTGTAAAGTCGTTGCCCTGCTGTGATAAGTATTAGCTTATCACTTATTAAAGTTTCCTGAATTACTTCACTAAACTGTCTCCTGTTGCCTGAATGGTTAAAGTCTCAAATGAACAAAATTGGAATTTAGGTTCAAAAGAAGTTACACCACTGGACTATCAATCCAAATTTAGTCTAATGCTCTGGGGGCATAGGTTCAAATCCCACAGTAGCAGCTGGTGGAATTTAAATGCAATTAATTTTTTAAAAATGGAATATAAAACTAGTCTCAGTAATGACCATTAAACTACTGATTGCTGTAAAAACTCATCTGGTTCACGAATGTCCTTAAGGGAGAGAAATCTGCCATGCTTTCTCGATCTGACCTACATTTGACTCGAGGCCAAGAGCAATGCGGTCAACTCTTAACTGCCCTCTGAAATGTCCCTCAGGGCTATTAGGGATGGCCAACAAATGCTGCTCTTGCCAGCGACACCCACATCCCATGAAAGGATTAAAAAACACTATCTCATCAAATATTCCCAGGGAAGGTCCAGCAGGGGTTTAGATACAGAGTAAAGCTCCCTCTACACTGTGCCCATCAAACACTCCCAGGACAGGTACAGCACGGGGTTAGATACAGAGTAAAGCTCCCTCTACACTATCCCCATCAAACACTCCCAGGACAGGTACAGCACGGGGTTAGATACAGAGTAAAGCTCCCTCTACACTGTCCCCATCAAACACTCCCAGGACAGGCACAGCACGGAGGTTGATACAGAGTAAAGCTCCCTCTACACTGTCCCCATCAAACACTCCCAGGACAGGCACAGCACGGGGTTAGATAGAGCGTAAAGCTCCCTCTACACTGTCCCCATTAAACACTCCCAGGACAGGTACAGCACAGGGTTAGATACAGAGTAAAGCTCCTTCTACATTGTCCTCATCAAACACTCCCAGGACAGGTACAGCACAGGGTTAGATACAGAGTAAAGCTCCTTCTATACTGTTCCCATCAAACACTCCCAGGACAGGTACAGCACAGGGTTAGATACAGGATACACAATGGACCTTCACAGCAATCAGACTGGACACAATTCAACACAGATCACAGGAGATCTAAGGTCTGGACAAATTCTTCACCATTCCCCACTATTACTTTTGACATTTCAATAAAACAACCTGATGAATTAGAAAGGTAAGTACTAATAGCATGAGCCGAATTAGCCTTCAGCTGATTCTGAGAGCCTGTTGGCTGGATCAGGGACCATATTGCCAGGGATGGGCAAGATCACCAAGTCATTTTTGCCACAGGTCAAGAGACCTTGCCTGTCCATGACATGTCACTCAGTGAACTTAACACTCCAGCCTAGGACCAACCAGGAGCAACAAATAAAACAAAGTTAGAAGCAACTGAACAATATTTAATCTTGTAATGCTTTCAGCAGGAGAAATTTTACTAAACTATACCTTCTCTCCATACTCACCGACGGCACAAAGCCTGGTGGGTAGAACTCTGGTGCACTTGCTGATAGTTTCGATTGGATGGTGACTACTTCCACCCTCTGTGGTTTAACCATGGCAGTGTTTGTGCTGTGAGGCAGATACTGGTCGTGAGATCCCAAAGCCGTCTGCCCTCGGCTGTTGCTATCTGGAAAATTACAAAAAGAAAAATCTGTCTTGATTTTTTTCCGCTCCTCCTTCCTTCCTCCACCTCCAGCATCCCAAAAATAATTCTCCACCAAAATTTCTCACTTCCACTCAACGGACAGAGGATTCTCCACCAGGGTCCAGTTCACGTATGTCTGATCTTTAGCCTGTGAGCTAACTGGCTGTGCACATGAAGGCTCAAGGGACAGCTAGAAAGCTTCAGTGTTCCTGGTCACCTGCAAATATCTCAACTGGCTGACGCTAACATATCCTGGTGTTCTGATTCAGGATTTACCCAACAATAACCTGTATCTAAAACCCCCTATAACATAATAAAATGACCCAAGGGTGCTTCACAAGAACATTATAAAACAAAATGCAACACAGGGCCATGAAAGGGGGCAGGAGAGCCAATGAAGGATCCTTCGAAACCACCCCCCCTCCCCAACTCTGAATAAAAAGATTGATCAGGACAAAATAGGCAATGAGAGGGGAAAAGTGCAACCAGGGGCAAAGGAGGGGCCTGGACTATGAGAGACAGGCTTCCAAGACTAAATGTTAAATAATACAGGAGCCATTTCAACCACACTTGAAAAGCTCCACACAGTACAACTAAACCCCTCACATGGAGCATTTTGAACGAGATGACAGCTCCAGAGTGAAAGGTGAGTACAAGCATCTGATTTTCCTTTGCTTAGGCTTCACAGCCAATGGGTAAAGATTCTGGCATACAGGAATTGTCAATATGTTCCGAGGCAAGTGTAGGAAAGAACATAGGAATTGCTGGACAGAAATAGATCAAGTCCATCCAGTTCTCCTTCTACCATGCTGGTAGTCAGTTGAAGAACGCAATAGAGTTACTGACTAATCACAATCAATCTCTATCAATTAGTCCAAAGTTCCCAGTTCCACCCAATGAAGTTGATCGAATGTGATCAGAAACAGTCAAACTTTAACCTCTGGCATGAGGGAATGTAATTTCTCAGATTAATTCACTTACTCTGGAACAGTTATCCCCTCACTCTAACACAAAGCATACTTCTGGAGGAAACTTTTCCTTGTTTTGTATTCCTCTCAAAGATCTTGGACCATGTATCTTCTGAGGCTAAAGGTGACCTGTCCTCATTTCTCTGCCAATGCAACCCTCCTCTCAGTTACTTTGGTGGGTGAGGTGGGATGAAGGGAGATGCACTTAAAGCTGGTGTCAATCCTCCCTCCATCCTATAGGAAGATGCCTGGCTTCCAAATCAGCAGCTCCTTAAACTAGAAACTGAGTAATAGTGGCAGAGCAGGTAAAACCCATATCCCTATGGCGCTTTGCAGTGGTTGTCCCAAAAGGAAGCCGTAACATTGCACTAAAAACAGAAAGTGCTGGAAATACTCAGCAAGTTGAGCAACATCTGTGGAGAGAGAAAAAGTTTCTGATCAAGGGCCTTTCTTCAGAACATCCCAAAGGCTAGTCAAGCAACAGCCGAGCATAGTCATACTCACAGCATCATACCTTAAAACCAATGTCCCAGTCACCAACATCACCATCAACATGTCCTGCAAGTGGGACAGAGCCAGCTGAAGTGGTGGCACAATGGAAAACAGTCAGGAGGGAAATGCCCTGGGAATCCTCAACATTGACTTTGGACCCCATGAAGTCTCATGGCATCAGGTCAAAAACAGGCAAGGAAACCTTCTACTGATTACCACCTACCTCCCTTCCTCAGCTGATGAATCAGTACTCCTCTGTGTTGACCGCCACTTGGAGGAAGCACTAAGGGTGACAGAGTGTACTCTGGGAGGGGGGACTTTAATGTCCATTACCAAGGGTGGCTCGGTAGCACCACTCTTGGCCAAGTTCTTAAGGGCATAGCTGCCAGACTGGGCTTGTGGTAGGTGGTGAGGGACCCAACATGAAGGAAAAACTGACGAGGTCTTGTCCTCACCAATCTACATGCTGCAGATGCATCCGTTCATGACAGCATAGGTACAAGTGATGAGCACACACCCCTTGTGAAGGCAAAGTCCTATCTTCACAGAGCATACCCTCCATTGTGTTGTTGCACCACCACTGCACTAAATGGGATAGATTCGGAACAGTCCTAGAAGCTCAAAACAAGGCATTCATGAGACACCACAGGCCATCAGCTGCAGCATAATTGTATATAACAATTGGCAATATCATGGCCCAGCATATTCCTCATTCTATTATTACCATCAAGCCAGGAATCAACCCTGGTTCAATGAAAAGTGCAGGAGGGCATGCCTAAAAATGAGGTGTCAACCTGGTGAAGCACTTAAAGCTACAACACAGGGCTACTTGCGTGCCAAACAGCAAAAGCAGCAAGTGATAGGCAGAGCTAAGCAATCCCACAACCAATGGATCAGATCAAAGTTCTGCAGTCCAGCCACAATCAGTCACGAATGGTGGTGGGCAATTAAACAACAGGAGGAGGGGCCTCCACCAATATCCCCACCCTCAAAGATGGGAGAACCCAGCACATCAGTGCAAAGACAAGTTTGAAGCATTTGCAGCCATCTTCAGCCAGAAGTGCTAAATGGTTGATCCATCTTGGCCTCCTTCTGAGGTCCCAAGCATCAAGGGTGCCAAACTCCAGCCAATACAATTCACTCCACGTGATATGAAGAAATGGCTGAAGAAACTGGATACTGCAAAGGCTATGGGCCCTGACAAAATTCCAACAATTGTGCTCCCTAGCCAAGCTATTCCAGGACAGCCGCAACACTGGCATCCACCTGACAATTTAGAAAACTGCCCAGGTATAGCCTGCCCACAAAAAGCAGGACAAATCTAATCTGGTCAATTATTGCCCATCAGCACTCTCTTGATCATCCAAGTGATGAAAGGTGTCATTGACAGTGCTATCAAGCAGCACTTACACAGCAATAACTGGCTCACCTGCTCAGTTTGGTTTCTACCAAGGCCACTCAGCTCCTAGTCCTTCTAACATCAGCTTTTCTTTATCTAAAGCTGCTATTATTTTGTATACCTCTATCAAACCTCTCCTCAATCTCCTTCGCCCCAAGAAAAACAACCCAAGCTTTTCCAACTTAACCTTGTATATAGAATCTCTCATCTCTGGAACCATTCTGGTAAATTCCCTCTGTGCCCTCTCAGAGACCCTCATCTTTTCTAAAGTGTGGCGACCAAAACTAGACACAATACTCCAGCTGGGCCTAAACAGAGCTTTTGTGAAGAACTTCCCTGCTTTTATACTCAATGCCTATTTATGAAGCACAAGATCCCATGTTTTCTGCTAACTATTCTCTCAACATGTCCTGCCACCTTCAAAGATCGATGGACATGAATCCCCAGGTCCCTCGTCGCTATACACTATTAGAATTGTGCTATTAAATTTATGTTGCCTCTCCCCTTACCTTCTGCCGAAGGGCATCACTTCACAACTTCTTCGCATTGAATTCAATCTGCCAATTGTCTGCCCATTCTGTTAGCCTATGTCCTGTTGTAGTTCATTGGTGTCATCCGACTGTTTGCCATTCCTCCAAGTTTGGTATCATGGGCAAATTGGGTATTTTACTCTGCATTCCAATATTCAAGTAAATATCTATGGTCCTAGCACTGACTATTAAGGAACACCACTGTCTATCATCCTCCAGTCTGAATAACAATCATTTACCACGACAATATTTGGTCCAAGAGGAGACTGACCCTCCGATTTCATAAGTGTCAATTTTGTTAACCAGCCTGTTATGTGTTACGTTGTTAAATAGTTCTTAAAATCTACAGAGACAACATGCACCACATCCCAGTCAGCTTTCCCTCAACCGTGTCCGGCCCATCTCCCGCGCATCCGCCCTCACGCCTTCTCCTCCCTCCCAGAAACATGATAGGGTCCCCCTTGTCCTTACTTATCACTCCACCAGCCTCCGCATTCAAAGGATCATCCTCCGTCATTTCTGCCAACTCCAGCATGATGCCAGCACCAAACACATCTTCCCTTCACCCCCCCTATCGGCATTCCGTAGGGATCGCTCCCTCCAGGACACCCTGGTCCACTCCTCCATCACCCCCTACTCCTCAACCCCCTCCTATGGCACAACCCCATGCCCACGCAAAAGATGCAACACCTGCCCCTTCACTTCCTCTCTCCTCACCGTCCAAGGGCCCAAACACTCCTTTCAAGTGAAGCAGCATTTCACTTGCATTTCCCCTAACTTAGTCTACTGCATTCATTGCTCCCAATGCAGTCTCCTCTACATTGGAGAGACCAAACGTAAACTGGGCGACCGCTTTGCAGAACACCTTTGGTCTGTCTGCAAGAAAGACCCAAGCCATTTTAATACTCCACCCTGCTCTCTTGCCCACATGTCTGTCCTTGGCTTGCTGCATTGTTCCAGCGAAGCCCAACGCAAACTGGAGGAACAGCACCTCATCTTCCGAGTAGGCACTTTACAGCCTTCCGGACTGAATATTGAATTCAACAACTTTAGATCTTGAACTCCCTCCTCCATCCCCACCCCCTTTCCGTTTCTTTCCCCTTCCTTTTGTTTTTTCCAATAATTTATATAGATTTTACTTTTCCCACCTATTTCCATTATTTTTAAATCTATATCTTTTATGTCCTGTTAGCCTTTCCACCCCACCCCCACTAGAGCTGTACTTTGAGTGTCCTGCCATCCATTCTTAATTAGCACATTCGTTTAGATAATATCACCACCTTCAACACCTCTTTGTTCTTCTGTCTGTGACATCTTTTGATTATCTGCTCCTATCACTGCTTGCTTGTCCCTACAACCACAGCCGCCACCCCCACTTCTCTCCCCCCACCCTAAAACAGCTTATATTTCACCCCTCTCCTAATAATCACTCTGTTCTGTTGAAGGGTCATGAGGACTCGAAACCTCAACTCTTTTCTTCTCCGCCAATGCTGCCAGAGCTGCTGAGTTTTTCCAGGTAATTCTGTTTTTGTTTTGGATTTCCAGCATCCGCAGTTTTTTGTTTTTAGCTTTCCTTGTTACTTCATCAAAAATTAAGTTAATCAAACACAATCTACCTTTCACAAATTCCTGCTGGCTTTCCTTAACTCAAACCTCTCCAGGTGCCTGTTAATTATTTCCCTGTTTATTGCTTCTAAAATTTATTCACCACTGATGTAAAACTGACTGGCCTGTAGCTACTAGGACTCTCCTGGCTTATACCCTTGGAAAAGGGTGTCGCATTTGCCACTTTCAAATCCTTTGGCACCTCCCTCATATCTAGTGAAGTCTGGAAAAGTATGCCAAGTCCTTCCACTATTTCCACTTCCTTTAGCATCCTGGGATGCAAGCCATCCAGTCCAGGCAACTACTCTAGAAGCATAAGCAGCCCTTTTTAGAACATCTTGCCTCGCAATTTTCACCCCATTCATTACCTCAATAAATATTTTGTCAGCAACTCTTCCTTAGTAAACATCAATACAAAGTGCTCATTAGGTATTCTAGCCTTGTCCTGCACCTCTAAGCATAAATCACTTTCTCTGTCCTCAATTGGCCTCACCCATCGCTTGCTATTTACATGCCAGAAGACAACTTATGTTAATTGCCATTCCATTCTCATATTCCCTTCTTGCCAGTCTTATTTTTCTCTTTACTTCCCCTCTCAACTTACTGTATTTTGCCTAGTTGTCACTTGAGGAATTCAACGGACGTGCAGTGCATACTCTCCTTTTGTTCCATTTCATCATATTCTCTATCGCCATCATTATCAAAGGAACCTTGGCTTTGGTTCCCTACCCTTTCCTCTTGTGGGAATGTACTGACCCTGAAGCATCTCTTCCCATTGTTCATTAGCTTTTCCTGTCAGTCTTTGGTTCCATTTTACCTTGGCTACATCCCTCTCATCCCTTTGAAGTTAGCCCTCTTCCAATTTAGAAGTGCTTTAGACTGCTCCTTATTCATTTGTTCCAGGGGCACAGAGCTTGCAAATTTACTCTCTTTTAGTGCGCTACTCGTCAGCTTGCCAACTTACATAATCAGTCACATAGATTTCATAAACAAAAAAAACTCAAAATATTCCAACAATGCTTTCCAATGCTGCACCATTAGCTCCTCAGGTTGCACCCCCAACAATCCTATCTACCCCCAGCCCACGGAGGAACATCGCTCAAACTTCTCTTCCTCTAGATTCTATTCTTAACTGACATTCTCTCCAGATATCCATACAACATCCAGCTCCACCGTGCACCACCTCCGCACTCCACGGCTCAGCGTAATCGGATTGCTTGTCTGACATTCCACTCTTGGGTGAGCTAGTTTCCTTCAGTTAAGCAGTGGGAAGAATGAAGCCATCATCTTGGGTCCCTGCCACAAATTCCACAACATGAAACTGGCTCTGTTCTTCTAGCCAAGGTTGAATCAGTTTGTGAGCAACCTTGGTGTGCTATTTGACCCTGAGCTGTAAGTATGGCCCGAGCAGAAAGAGCATGGGTGCAACGTCACCCTACACCCTAGCGTGGAATCATAGAACCGTTACAGATTAGAAAGAGATCATTTGGGCCATCGTGTCCGGGCCGGCTCTCTCTAAGAGCTACTCAGCTAGCCCCACTCTTCTGTAGCCCTGCAAATCTTCTCTTCAGATAATTATCCAATTCCCCTTTGAAAGCCTCAAGTGATTCTGCCTCCATCAGGCGGGCAGGTGGTGAACTCTCAATCCTAACCACTAGTTGCACAAAGAGATTTTCTTCATCTCTCTTTGGTTCTTTTGCCAACTTTAAAATTGGTGTCCTCTGATTCTTCACCCTTCCACCAACAGGAACAATTTTCCCTGTCCAGGCCCTAGATCATCTTAAAACACCTCTCTGCAGTCTCCCTGAAGAGAACAGCCTCAATTTCACAAATCTCCCCATATAACTGAAGCTTTTCATCCCTGGAACCATTCTCGTAAATCTTTTCTGCATCCACTCCGATGACTCTGCATCCCTTCTGAAGTTTGGTGCCCAAAATTAGACCCAATACACTAATTGATCCCAAAGCAGTTCTGTAAAAGTTCATCATGACTTTCTAGCTTTTGTACTCTGTGCCACTACTTAGAAAGCATGGGACCCCCTATGCCTTATGAACCGCTTTCTCGACCTGCCTTGCCACCTTCAAATAATTGTGCACATATACCCTGGGTCCCTCTGCTCCTGCATCCCCTTTAGAACTGTGTCCTTTGTTTTATATTGCCTTTCCACATTCTTCCTACCAAAATGTTTCATTTCACATTTCTCTGCATTAAATTTCATCTGCCACGTGCCCAACCATTCCACCAGCTGATATTCTCTTGAAGTCGATCATTATTCTCCTCTCAGTCCACAATACTTCCAGGTTTTGAGCCACTTGCAAATTTTGAAATTGTGCCCTGCACTCTTAAATCTAGTTCATCAACACCGATCAAGAAAAGCTGCAGTCCTCATATTGATCCCTTCTTCCAATCCGAAAAACAACCATTCACCATTACTTTCTGTTTCCTGTCACTCAGCCAACTTTGTATCCCTGCTGCCACTGTCCCTTTTATTCTATGGGTTTTAACTTTGCTGACAAGCCTATTATGTGGTACTTTATCAAACAATGTATTTTCCATGGAAACCTTCTAGACTCAACTACTGCAATGTTCTTGTGCCATCCACCCCCTCTGTAAACTTTAAAATTCCTCTGCCTGTACCCTATCCCACAATATGTCCCACCTATCGCTCAAATCCTCACTGACATACATCTGCTCCTAGCCCTCCAATTTAAATTTCACAATCTAATATTAAACATCTTTATATCTTAATCTTCAGGGGATGGTGGCAGAGTGGTAATGTCACTCGGCTAGTAATCGAGACCCCCAGGCTTAGGTTCAAATCCCAAAATGGCAGTTGGTGGAATTTACTAAAATAAATTCTGGAATTGAAAGCTAGCCTCAATAATGCTCACCATGGAGCTAACATTAATTCTCAAAAAAAAAAACTTCTGGTTCACTAAAAGACTTTAGGGAAGGAAATCTACCATCCTTACATGGTCTGGCCTACATGTGACTCCAAACCCACAGCAATGTGGCTGACTCTTAACTGTCCTTTGAAATAACCTAGCATGCCACTCAGTTCATGGGTAATTAGGGATGGGCAACAAATGCTGGCCTTGCCAGCGAAGCCCACAGCCCATGAAAGAATAAAGAAAATAAAAACTCATACCATATCTACCACTCCCAGACCCTCCAAATCACCCAACTATTGACTCTTGAACATATCTGCACCCCATTAGCATCCACGCCTTCAGCTGTGTAGGCTCCAAGCTCTGGAATTCTCTCCCTTAACCACACTGCCTCTCCATACACCTCTCCTCCTTTAAGACCTTCCTTAAAAACCAACTCTTTGACCAAGCCTTTGTTCACTCCTCCTAAAATGTAAAGAGGCCATATAATTGCAGGTTGTTGAAATAAAGCTTCGAGAAATCAGTCACCCAGTTCCTTTCACAGCCATCCTTACAGTCCTGTGCGTGCACTGACTACAGGCTGGGAACGTCTGCAAACTGCACATTCTCCGACAGATTTGCAAGCTCAATCCAACAGAGGAAGAAGCAAGCACCAGCTGGATCCAGGCTTTGTGGCCTTGAAATGAACATTTTAATGAAGGCATTAAAGGTCACAAAAGACCATTTGAATGTGCAAATGTATTTATATTGTAAAATGTATTACTTTATTTTCCAAACTTACTTTGAACTTTAGAAATTTCAGTTAGTGCAAAAATGACAAGGCAGAAGCTTTAGCCAAAAGGTGTTCGGAGAAATTTGTTTTTTCATAAATTATTGGCACATGGCCACGTGAAATTTACATCAATAACATGGAAATGTTTACATAGGAAATCTGACTACAAATGTTGACATTGATGTTACATATAACAGGAAGTGCACAACATAGGTAAGATTTTTAACAATAAACACCAAGCTTTGTAAGATGCACCTGCCTACTGTGCAGATGAAGAGTTCTGTCTCCACCTAATTCCTGTCAACTTTTTCCATCCTGAATTCCTTTCCACATTTACAATGAAAATTGCCAATGACAACTGTTCCTATGCAACTACACCCTGAAGATGCAGCAGAATGCCCAGTGGCAGCTACCATTACATGGCAAGTTTACATAGTGAGCTCCCACTGTAAATGTGGACACAGCAGTGAATAACGGAAATATAGGACTGAACGGATGCATTCTCCAGTCCAAAATATCTCCTAGTCTCCAACATTGCTTCACCATAATAGTAGCTAATGGTCTCAGCCATGGCTCAGTGGGTACCACTTTCCCCTTTAATTTAGAAGACCATGGGTTCAAGTCCCAATAGAGAGACCCAAGCACAAAATCTAGGCTGGCACTCTCACTATCTTTCAGAGGAGACATTAAGCCAAAGCTCATGCTGCCCTCTCAAGTGGCTGATAAAGATCCCATATATCTGAGAAGAGTTCTTCCCCAAATGCTGCCGTTTGTGAGGGCTTGCTGTGTACAAATTCAAGTGATGCTTCACTGGATGTAAAGCACTTTGTGATGTCCTGAGGTCACTTCAGGTGCTATATAAATGCAAATTCCCTCTTTCCTATTTGTAATTTGGGCCCCCCACTCTCCCATGTGTATCACCCCATAACATAAAATTATTCTTACACTGAAGACCCTACAGCAAAATGTTATATTCGTCACTTGTACACTTTTACATCCACATTAAAAATCTTACATTGGCATGCACTTCCTGACGGTGCCAACTGGCTTCATTTTGTCCCATTTGTCACAATAATTCACCATTACAAATTGTGCATGAAAAAGGCCCAGCCTCCATCATTCTCCCAAAGGGCCAACCTGTTTTTTTTGTTCCTGCCTTTTTCCCCCATATTGACTAATTTACTGTTGAAAATAAATATGTTATCAAAATTAAAACAAAACAAAATTTACTTATTTTGAATGAGTAACTGTACTCATCCATTTAATCATTGTTTGTTCTTATCAATGCCCTCGACAGCCATTTTACCTATCTCAGCATCTCCCAAAAGTTTGGGGCTTGAAGTAAATATTTTTGCCCAAAGGCACCAGTCAGTCAGCTATGCTAAAGAACAGTTTATACACCGTCTAGCTGTTTATGTTCAAAGGCTTTTTCACATAATTGAAGAAAAAGCTAGAATACAACTTTTAAAAGCTTTAAGTTTAAAAAGCATTTGAAGCAAAAAGATTCGAGAGAAAGCAAATAATTGACATTCACCTGCTTCAAACTTTGTGTATTAATAAACTACAGAGTACATTCGCGATTCATTCATGAAATGTTATTTCAGTGACAGCTGACAATGTGTTTGACCTATATAGTGCTATTGTATTTATTATTGGTGCATATTCACATTAATTTACCCAAACACACTGCAATGAGTAGCCTATCTGAATACATTACCTGCAGATATTAAATCATTCAGCTGAATACCTTGCAATATGCCCTGGATAGCTTAAGTCAGCTTAATGTCAGTGGTAGGAAAACCTTCAAGACACAATGATGTAGGACACAACAACTGTCACTTGGAAAAACATGGGTTAATATATGACTGCGAGTATGCACTTATTAAAGGTAAGCTGTCTGGCGAATTTGATCGAGCTCTTTGATGAAGTAATAGAAGGGTGGAAAGGGGCAGTATGTTGATGTGCATAAAGACTTCAAAAAGCCCTTTGAAAAAGATCATAGACTTGTCAGAAAAAATTAAAGTGCATTGAATTAAAAAGACAGTAGCAGTGTGGAATTAAATTAGCTGAGGGACAGAAAGAAAAGCATACTGGTGAAGGGGCTGTTTTTCAGACTGGAATTGTGTGCCCCCTCGCAATTGACATTTGGATCAGTGCTCTTTTTAATATATATTAATAACCTGCACTTGGGCATACAGAGCATCATTTCAAAATTTGGGGCAACACAAAGCTCAAACATGTAATAAACAGTGAGGGTAGCAACTTACTTGAGGAGAACATAGATAAGTTGGAAAATTAATGCTCCTGAAACCACTATACATTACCCAGAGATAAAAACAAAAAAACTGCAGATGCTGGAAATCCAAAACAAAAACAGAATTACCTGGAAAAAGTCAGCAGGTCTGGAAACGTCAACTCTTTTCTTCTCCGCCGATGCTGCCAGACGCTGCTGAGTTTTTCCAGATAATTCTGTTTTTGTTTTATACATTACCCAGGTCTGAATGTACCTGAACTTCCTATAGATTCTAATCCTCACCTGGATATTAATGTACTTGATTCCCCCAAAATCTTATTGTTTCTACCTGTCCCGTCTCCCCACACCCCCCCCCCCCCCCGCCCCCCGCTCATCCCCTTAGACTGTGAAAGTTCCATGGATATTAATGAACCTGAAACACTTGCAGCCTCGGTAGATTTGATACATTACCCAGATATCAATGTACCTTAGCCCCCTGTAGTCTCTATAGATTCCATACATTAACTAGACATTAATGTATCCGAAACCCCTGCAGCCTCAATAGATTCTACACATTATCCAAATGTCAATGTACCTGAATACTTCGCAATCGCTATACATTCTCTGGATGTAAATGTATCTGAACCACGTGGAATCGCTATAGATTCTGTACATTAGCCAGATATTAACGTACCCGAACCCCTTGCAATCTCTCGATTACCTGGATTTAATGTACCATTGCCCCTTACAGCCTATATAGATTCTATACATTAGCCATATACCAATGTACCCGAAACCCCCACATCCTCTATAGATTCTATACATTCCATGGGGATAAATGTACCCGAACCTCCTGGAGTATCTATAGGTTCTCTACACTGCCTGGGTTTTTAATGCCTCTGAATTCCCTATAGATTCTATACATTACCTGGCTGCATAGGTATATATATATAAAATACATATATGTGTGTCTGACCCATTTACCTGAATACTCGGCGGCGGGCGGGCTGCTCCGTGGTTGCCTCAGGGGTTCCTGCTGCTGGATGCCGCTCTTCACATGGACCCCGTTGCCCTGCACGATGGCCGCCCCGTTAGCGGTGCCGGCCCCGGCTCCCGGCCCCAGGCCAAGGCCAGGCCCAGGCCCCGGGCCCACGCACAGCCCGTTCTCCTGCGCTCCGTCTCCGTGTCCCTGGGTCCTCCCGCCGGGGCCCGGGGCCTGCGGGGCGGGGGCAGCAGCGCCACCGCCGCCGAATCCCCGGCCTCGGCCGCGACCCGCTCCCGGCGTCCGGTCGAAAGCGGCGGGTTTGCCGCCCTCCATCGTCCGTTACCGTTTAGCGCCTCCACTTCCGGCGGAAGTCGCTCGCGCGACCACCCCCTCCCCCCCTCCTTTCCGGCCGCATCCGGTTCAAAACAAAACAACCGGAAGTGCGCCACAATCAGGTCAACCGCTGCCGTCGCGCTTCCGGCGGCAGGCGTCAAAGAACCGGACCCCCGGGGGCGGGGGCAAGAGGCGACACCGCAAATACCTCAGGTCCTCCCAGTCTTCCCAGCCCGTACTCGCCGCCGCTCGGCCCATTGTTAGTGTGACAGCTTTGCTTCCACGACTCCCTGCGCCCCCTGGAGACGGAGGCTTTAAATGTAGAAAGACTGGCATTCATTATTTATCCTTGTGGCTGACTATAAGGAGTAAATAGTGGCCAAGACACTGAGGGGAGGGGGTGGGGGGGGGAGCTCCCCATCGCGGCTGGAAAGCTGCACCTCCGACAGTGCAGCACTCCCTCGGTATGAATTGGGGATGTCAGCCCCAGATTTGTAACTAAGTTTTACTAGAGAGTTTTAAAAGTTCACCTGGTAAAACACATTCCAATGTATTTTACACTCGTTAGGAAAAATTTCAAGGCAAAATGGTTTTAAAATATTCTTGGGTGATCTTTTTCTTCAAAATAGTATTTTAAAACATTATTTTTGTTTTTAAATCAATAAAACAAAATGTCTGTCGATATATAAATATATATAAAAACAAAAAACTGCGGATGCTGGAAATCCAAAACAAAAACAGAATTACCTGGAAAAACTCAGCAGGTTTGGCAGCATCGGCGGAGAAGAAAAGAGTTGACGTTTCAAGTCCTCGTGACCCTTCAACAGAACCTGGGTTCTGTTGAAGGGTCATGAGGACTCGAAACGTCAACTCAATATATCTGTCAATGCATGTGAGACTCACCACACCCCCCCCCACGCCCCCCCCCCACAGAATAACCATGTTATTGCCATACAGTAACCAACACTACAATACCCTTATATGGATAACCTGCAGGAAGTTGAGTGAGCTACCCAACTTCGGTTGTCTAGTGATTTACACACATGGTGCTGTGGTATAATGGTTGTATTACGAGACTGGTAACCTAGAGAGCCGAGCTAATGATCAGGCAGACATGAGGTTAAACCCCACCACAGCCACCGGAGAATTTTAGTTCATTAAGTAAATCTGGAATGAAAAAGTTCATATCAGTAATGGTGACCATTAAACTAATGATTTGCCTTCAAAAAACAATCTGGTTCGCTTTGAGGAAGGAAACCTGCTGTCCAGTCCTTACACAGTCTTGTCTCTATGTGGCTCTAGACCCACAGCAATGCGGTTGAATCTGAAATGGCCCAGCAGAACAGCTCTCCACCACCTTCTGGAGGGCAGTTAAGGATGGGGCAATAAATGCTTGTCTGGTCCACATCCTGTAAATGAATAAACATTGTGGGAAATCCCTGATTCTTGGCTCTGTGCCAGTCTGAGCTTCTTCACTTGAAAAGAGCGGGGTGTCTCCTTACTGGGAGAGAGAGAGAGAGAGAGAGAGAGCGAGAGATCCACCTTGTATGAGGCAAACAGAAATTCTGTTTATCTTGAATTTCTCCAAGTTCAGTTTGATTTTGAGTGTAAAACAACATACTGCTGCAGGGCTGCACCAACTGCATATGCAGCTTCACCAGTCAGTGAATATTAACATGACAATGCAGCAATAAGACAACAAGCAGCCTCACCAGTAAATGAGCAGCACTAACATTGTTTTGGACTGTGATTCATCTATGTACTGAGTCACCTAAAGGCAAGGAGCAAATGAACATGCACGTACTATTACTGAAATGAGACTTCATAATACTGGAAGACTTTCTAAAAATTATCTGAATGAACAGGTAAGGAAGGAAAGACTTGCATTTATGTAGCACCTTTCACATCCCAAAGTGCTTCACAGCCAAAGAAGTACTTTTGAAGTGTAGTCACTGCTGTGATGTAGGAAACACGGCAGGCAATTTGTGCACAGCAAGCTCCCACAAACAGCAATATAATAATGACCAGGTAATCTGTTTTGTGATGTTGATTGAGGGGTAAACATTAGCCAGGACACCGGGAGAACGCTTAAGATAAAGGCAAAAAACTGCTGGAAATCCAAATCAAAAACAAAAATATCTGGAAAAACTCAGCAGGTCTGGCAGCATCTGCGGAGGGGAACACAGTTAACATTTCGAGTCCAAATGACCCTTCAACAGAACTAAGTAAAAATAGAAAAGAGGTGAAATATAAGCTGGTTTAAGGTGGGGGGTGGGACTAGTAGAGCTGGATAGAGGGCCAGTGATAAGTGGAGATAACCAAAAGATGTCACAGACAAAAAGACAAAGAGGTGTTGAAGGTGGTGATATTAGCTAAGGAATGTGATAATTAAGGGTAGAAAGCAGGACGAGCAAGGTACAGATAGCTCTAGTGGGGGTGGGGTGGGGGGGAAAGAATCAAAAAAGGCTAAAAGGTAAAGATAAAACAATGGATGGAAATACATTTAAAAATAATGGAAATAGGTGGGAAAAGAAAAATCTATATAAATTATTGGAACAAAAAGGGGGGGATATTGGAATGGGGGTGGGGATGGAGGAGAGAGTTCATGATCTAAAATTATCATTTTAACTGTGTTCCTCTCCACAGATGCTGCCAGACCTGCTGTGTTTTTCCAAGTACTTTTGTTTTTGCACCGGGAGAACTCCCCTGCTCTTCTTCAAATTCATATAATGGGGTCTTTGGCATCCAGCTGAGTGGGCAGACATGGTCTCAGTTTAACATTTCATTTGAAAGACAGCATCTCTGACAGTGCAGCACTCCTTCAGTAATGCTCTAAAATATCAGTCATGATTTTTGTGAATAATTGTGAAGTAAATAAAATAGTTTATGTAGGCAATCAGTAATAAGCCCCATCTATGTACAGCAGCACAAAAATACTCCAAAGCATTTCACAATGTGTGCACAACTGATATTAAACATCTGAAAATGTTTTATAACCAAGAAACAATTACGACATTATTTTGTTTGTACTGCACTCATGTGTGCGTAGCTACATATGTTAATACACAGGACTATGTTTTTCTGCAAACAGAAAGCACATGTACACACATTGCACCTGCTTCAAATAAACAAAATAAGTGACAGCTGGTTCATTCTCCAGGGCAATGCCTTGGCCAATCAGAGTCCAGCTACCTGATTTAAATTTCAAATAATGTTTGGTAGTTAACTGCCAGTTACCGTCAACCAGTGCATTCTCCATGGCAACCAATCAGAGTCCGCTCGCCAACCAATCAGCACTATCTTCTCATACAGTTTAAATTGTTCCCTTCACATTCAGTATTCCTGCAAATTGTCCTGATGAGTGCAAGACGAAAAGCTTCAACAAAAAAAGTCTCTTTTTCAGCAATACTAAAGTTTTGTGCTGCCAAATGACTATTAATTTTTAAAAGGTAAAGAAGGGAGTACATTTGTTTAAAATATTGTTGATTCTCATATAAAGAAATACCAGAGTTGGCTTAAATTTATCTAAAAAAAAAAGAAAAACATGCATTTACAAAGCACCTCACAAGATCAAAGAACGTCCAAACTGTGTTGCAGCCAATGAAGTACTTTTGAGGTGTGGTCACTGTTGTAAATGCAGGAAATGTGGCAATCTAATTGCACACAGCAAGATCCCAGAAACAGCAATGTAACAGTGATCAGAAAATGTGTTTTTTATGATATTAATTGAGCGATAAGTATTGGCCAGTACACTTGTAAGAATGTCACAGCATTCTTTGTCAAAATTGCACAGCGGGGATTTTTTATGATCATGTGGAAGAGCTGACAGCAATCTCCAACAGTGCAGCACTCCCTCAGTACCATAGTGGCAGCCTTGATTTTTAGTCTCGGGTCTGGGAGTGGGGCACAAACCCACAACCTTCTGATTCAGAGACAAGAGAGCTACCCAATGAGCCATGGCTGACTAGAACTTCCACCTTCACCAGCAGCAGATACACTTCACAGATTGGATAGTAAAGTTGCTCCAGAGTGAAGAGATTTATATCATAAAATGTCTTTTGCACCCTCAGGACACCTAAGTGCTTCACAGCCAACAGAATACTTTTAAAAGCATCGTCCCAAGTATTTTATAGATGAATGCAACAGCTGATTTGCACACTGTAAGATCCCACCAACAGCAAGCGAATGACTGAACAGTTAATCCCTGTTTTTAATGGTATAGATTGTGTAGGTGGAATGTTGGCTAAGATGCCATTCTTAGCTCTTCATCTTTCAGCATCAGCTGTGCTTTAGTGGATAGTGTTCTCACCTCTGGGCCAGGAGGTTGTGCATTCAAGTCCCACGTCAGAGACTCGAGCACTTAACATCTTGTCGGACACTCCGCTGAGGGAGTGCTGCACCGTTGGAGGTGCTGTCTTTCAGATGAGGCGTCAAACCGGTGCCCCGCCTGCCCTCTCAGGTGAACCCACAAATTCCCCTGAAGAAGAGCAAGGGGAATTTTCCGTGCTGTTCTGACTGATATTTATCCCTTCATCAACATTGCAAGATGCATCAACCAGTCATTATGATATTGCTGCTTGTGGGAGCTTGCTGTGCACAAAAATGTTGCCACGTTTCCTGCTTTGCATCGGTGACTACACATTCAAAAAGTACTTCATTGGCTGTAAAGCAGTCTGGGACAGCCCAAGTTGTAAAAGACACTATATAAATGCAAATCTCTCTTCTTTTTAAGGAGTCTTGATTTCACATCTCACATGAGAGATGAAAGCTGATCTTTATTTCCCCATCTGGAGTACTGTGTACAGTATTGGGTCTCTTTATTTAAGGAAAGATGTAAATGAGTCGGAAGCAGTTCAGAGAAGGTTTACCAGACTAATACCAGGAATGGGTGGGTTGTCTAATGACGAAAGATTGGACAGGTTAGGCTTGTATCCACTGGAGTTTAGAAAAATGAGAAGTGACTTAATTGAAACCTTTTAAGATCCTGAGAGGTCTTGACAGGGTGGATGCGGAGAGGATGTTTCCTCTTGTGGGAGAATCTAGAACTAGGGGTCACTGTTTAAAAATAAGGGGTCGCTCATTTAAGACAGAGATGAGGGAAAAAAAATTTTTATCTGAGGGCTGAGAGTCTTTGGAACTCTCTTGCTCAAAAGGCAGTGGTAGCAGAGTCTTTGAATATTTTTAAGGCAGAGCGAGATAGATTCTTGATTAACAAGGGGACGAGAGGTTATCGGTGGGTAGGCAGGAATGTGGGGTTGAGGTTACACTCAGGTCAGCCATGATCTTATTGAATGACAGAGCAGGCTCAAGGGGCCAAGTGGCCTACTCCTGCTCCTAACTTGTATGTTCGTAAATCCATTGCTGTGCACAGAAAGAACAGCCGAGATTACAGTGTCAATCCCTGCGCCAGCATTGGAGCCACAGCCCTCTGCTGGATTCAAAGGTGTAATTGCTGCGACTGAGCCCAGAGGTTAACAGCATGGTCTAAAGTCGTGGACCCCTTCCCACAGTTTGCTAAGTGAGTTACTGCTCCAGTACTGCAGCCATCTAGCAGAGGGGAAAGGTCCCTGCACAGTACCTTAAAAACCTCAAAGAAATGGATTGAAGAGAGGGGATGCTTTTAACAGAAAAAACAATCTTGCTGAACTTTGAAATTTTGCTTTGTGGTCAACAGCATTGCACAGATTTATATTAAAAAAATTCTCGGGATACGGTTGTCCCCGGCATGTCCAACATTTGTTGAACTGCTGCAGTATGTGTGCCGTGTGTGATCAAGAACGAGAAGGCACAGATTTAAAGTGATTTGCAACAGAAGCAAATGTGACGTGAGAAAAACTTTTTCACACAATGAGTGGTTCGGGTCTGGAATGCACAGTCTGGAGGTAGGTTCAACCGAGGCATTCAAGAGGACATTAGATGATTATTTGAATAGAAACAATGTGCAGAGGTACAGGGAAAAGGCAGGGCGATGGCACGAGGACATAATGCTCATTTGGAGAGCTGATGCAGACACGATGGGCCGAATGGCTTCCTTCTGAGCCAGTAAAATTCGGTGATTTGGTGATTCTGCTGCAGGCATATGTGGAAAATGAGTTGTCTTCTTTATTTTTGAGTGTCAGGGAGATTTGTTGGGCTTGTTATGATCTGGATAGCACAGGATACACTGACATGCAAAGAAGAATGTGGTATGATGTGTGTGGAGGATGAACGGACTGGCACTGCAGTATAAGCCATGACCTGTAGGGGTTCTATGTGCCTGACGCTTGTAAATTAGGGTTAGAGTGAAAATGGAATCATAAAATCAGGTCAGTCCAGTGGACATTCTTTCAATTATATAGACGACTTTTATTTGTCCATTAATATTACCACGTGAGGTTGTTTGTTTTATAACATCCTTTCAGCATGTTGGTTTAATTGGCAAGTGTCACCTTGGCAGTGGCTTTGAGGCCCAGAGAGGTAGTTGGCAGCAGGGTGGAGTCTGCACTATCAGAGTATAAAGTCGGGAGTTATATTTAAGGTAAGACAAATTATGGCGGGTATCTCCTTGATTGGGTAAATATCAATCATACATTACGAAGGAGGACATTGGGCCCATTGTGCCTGTGACAGCTCTTTTCAAGGGCCACCAATTCATCGCACTCCCCTCTGGCTCATTCCCCACACTTCTGATGGACTTTTCAAGTATTTGTCTAATTCCCTTTTGAAAGATATTATTGAACCTGCCTCCACTGCCCTTTCAGGCGGCACATTCCCAGATCATAGCAACTCACTATGTAAAAAAATAACACTGGACCTCCTGCCAACGCAAGATGGCTGCCAATACCTCTCTGCACAAGCGTAGAAAACCAACAACGTCATTGGTCAGACTCACAATACCAGCAAAACCTTTCTCTAAAAATTACTTCTGTGGAGCTCAGTCCGGGACTGGCACTGTATGAACATTAAATGTTAACATTAAACCTTCCACTTCTTGTGCAGCCACCTCTCTCTCACTCACCCTCTGTTTCTCTCCCACTCTCTCTGTATCTATCTAGTCCCACAACTCTGCTTATCACTCCCTCCTTCTCTTGATAACCTGATGCTATCTCTGCTCTTTTTCTCTATCTAACTATCTGAGGATTAATCTTGATTGAAATGCACTCTGAAAAGTTTCTGTCTTACCGTTTTAAATAATGACGCCATATTTTATATTTATCAATGATTTCCATTGGGAAATGGGGTGTTGGGGGGGAGGAGGGGTGGAACCAGTCCACAATCAGGTCATCAGTAAAATGAATTTGGGGAGCGTAGCCATGGTTACAGTGTAAGAAAGGCTGCAGGGAATGACATCATAACGTAAAATGTGCACTCACCGCATTGACAGCCAAAAAAAATTCTCCTCATCTCCCCTCTTTTTTGTGTGTTTGTGCCAATTATCTTAAATCTGCATCCCACTGATTACTGGCCCTTCTCCCACTGGTAACAATTTCTTCTTACTTACACTAACAAAACCACTCACTTTGCACACTAGTAAATCTAATCGCTTGGTAGTGCAGAATTGAGTATTTCTGAAAAAAAGAGACATGCTGTCAAAGCTTTTCATCTTGCACTCATCAGGACAGATGCAAGAATACCAAATTTCAAAGGGAGCAACAATTTATCCTGCATGAGAACAGGGTGCTGATTGGTTGGTAAGTCAGCTCTGATTGATCGAGATGTTGCCATGGCAAATGCACGGGGGAACTATTGTGCCCCCAGGCTTGTGTTTATTCAAAAAAGGTGCAATGTCTGGACATATTCCTTTTGCCTGCAGAGGTCAGGTCCCCGCATACAGATATATGTAGCTTCTTTTCAGCAATGCCAGTAAATCGCCTTTTCACCTTCTCCGCTACAAGGAGAACAGCTCCAACGTTTGCACTTTCATGTAACTGAAGTCCCTCATCCCTGGTACCGTTCAGTTTAGTTAACAGATAAAGAATGTTTGATGAAGAGCTTTATGTAATATTATGAGATTAATGTACCACATGCTTGTATTCCCTTGAGTTTAGAAGACTGAGGGCTGATTTGATTGAGATGTTTAACATGTTGAAGGAATTCGATAGAGTACATAAAGAGAAACTATTTACTCCAATAGGTGGAGACCAGAACAAAGGATATGACTTTAGTGTAGAAACATGCTCTGGGAGGCTTCTTATTCAAACAAAACAAACCTTATTTACATGAGAGCTTCCGTGGCTGCTCATATGCAGCCAGCTCCTCATTCAGCTATTTATTTCCTAGGAAACTCCTTCCCAGAATTTATTCCCCCGCACTAGCCACACATTGGTTGAATAAATCACATGACCACTACTCAGTTGAACTGGTCTTAAAGTGACAGTCATCACACTTCAATAGATAGATAATTGGTTTATAGAAAAATCATCATGGAGGCAGGTGCTGAATTGTGATTATGACCCAGCGACAGTGAAGGAATGGCAAGGGGAACCTGTAGGTGGTGGTGTTCCCATGCGTCTGGTGACCTTGTCTTTTTAGGCGATAGAAATTTCAAGGTTTGGAAGGTGCTGTTGAAGGAGACTTGGTGAGTTCCTGCAGTGCATCTTGTGGATGGTACACACTGCTGCTACTGTGCATCGGTGGTGGAGGGAGTTTATGTTAAAGGTGGAGTGCCAATCAAGAGGGCTGCTTTGTCCTAGGTGGTGTCGAGTTTCTTGAGTTTTGTTGCAGCAGCAGTCACCCAGGCAAGTGGAGAGAATTCCATCACACTCCTGACTTGTGCCTTGCAGATGGTGGACAGGCTTTGGAGTGCCAAGAGTTGAGTTACTCATCGCAGAATTCCCACACTCCGAAATAGAAACAGGAAGTACTGGAAAACCCGGCAGGTCTGGCAGCATCTGACAGCATTGTGGAGGTGGGTTGCCTCACATCCTTTAAAAAGTATCTGGATGAGCACTTGGCACATCATAACATTGAAGATTATGAGCCAAGTGCTGGTAAATGGGATTAGGTAGGCAGGTCAGGTGTTTCTCATATATTGGTGTAGACTCGATGGGCCGAAGGGCCTCTTCTGCACTGTGTGATTCTGTGATCTATGGAGAGAAAAACAGAGTTAATGTTTTGAGCCCAATATCACTCCTCTTTGGAGCTGAAGAAGAGCTATATTGAACTCGAAATGTTAACTGTTTATATGGTTGGTCTAGTTCAGTTTCTAGTCAATGGTATCCCCAAGATCTTGACATAAGAACATAGGAAACAGGACCAGCAGTAGGCCATTTGGCCTCTCGAGGCTGCTAAACAATTCAATTGGATTATGGCAGATCTTCTACCTCAACACCATTTTCCCACACTATCCCCGTATCCCGCGATGCCTTTAATTTGTAGAAATGTATCACTCTCTGTCTTGAACATACTCAGTAGTATGCCCCCAGGGTAGAGAATTCTAAAGACTTACCAACATCAGAATGACAACCTGTACATGAAAGAGTACCTTTACTTACAGAAACAACCTGGACATGGGAAGAGTCTGTTCCTGTCTTGCTGAATGTGAGACATGTGGACAATAATTGTTATAACCGGGATGGGAGGAGTGCACAGTTGACCTAGCCCCACTACTCCACAAGTCGCACCGTTAGTTTAAAAGTTTAATTCACTCACCAAAATGGCCAATGATTTATCTTCACTACTGTTAGACCCAGAATAAAAGAGACTTTAACCAGGCTTCTTTCAATAAACTCAGAGCAATTGATTTATTGCAAAACAAAAATTATTTTTTTAAAACAAGTTGCAGGACTGGGTTAACATACGATTGTAATCTGGGAGGATAACTATCTACCCCTTGTAAATTTCCCCAGCGTGCACACACACACGCGTGCACACACACACGCGCACACACACACGCGCACACACACAAGCGCACCCACACAAACAAAGGACAAACACATAGGGGTCTCTGAAGGAATGGCCAGTTGAAGAGTAGACTTTATAAAAAGAGGATAAAGTTCACAGGGGTTTGATGCTGTCGATCTGGAGCACCCTCATGTGAAGACAGATCGTTAATCCCAGTAGAGACCTAGAGTTTCTCACTAATGGTGCTTTGGCATGGAGGAAATAAAGTCGGATCAATCCTTCTCATCTCAGCCTCTTGGGTTTCCAAAGACAGACAAGTTCCACTGAGATGAGGTTTCTTGGCTGGATACTGACAATCATATGGTTTCAGGCAAGGCAAAGAGGGTGCGAGATAGGCATCCTTTTCCCTTCCCAATTCAGTCCCAAATGAGTTCACAAAAAAACAAGTTCAAAACATAAAGCTCCTCTGTCAGGAGACTTCCAGTAAATCACTAGGCCTTTGCCTTTAAACAGTTTCTTTCCATCAATTAAAGTAATGGCAGTGCAAACAAGCACACAGCTCTTCCCCCTTTCAAGTACCATGTTGGTCAGGTGATTCCTTGGAATAGGCATGCTTGCTGCCAGTCTAAAGGTGAACTTATGACCTTCAAAATTTTTAAAAGAAAATATTGTCCTAGAAGATATGGTTCTAACATACTCTACTGGAGTATAATGTTGTGCCCTGTACAGACAGGTATGGAGGAAATGAATATCTCACGAAGTACTTGAGGCTCCAACCAACTAGCTTCCAAGGGGACAGGTTAGGATCAAAATAGAAACAATGGGTTAAACTGTGAGTGGATGGTGGTGATATTTATGTCATTATCTCACTTTATGAAAGTTACAGGACTGGAACAGATATCTCAGACATATACAACATGCAGATGCATGCTTGAAAGAGTTAAGCACCTGCCAGTGTGTAATCCATACTCCCTGCTAGAGTTCCAGTAAACTGCTACTTACCAATAAATGTTAACTGCAGCACAAAGTGAATTCTTGTTGCCAGATCCACACAATGTGGTTTCCTCTTAACTGCCCTCTGAAATGGCCCATCTGGTCACTCAATTGGTTGGAGCCTCAAGTACTTTGTGAGACATTCATTTCCTCCACTCAGTTGTAATCAAACTGCTAAAAAGACTAAAAGGAATGGAACTTGACGGACCACCCGGCATCAACCTAGGCACCGGCAAAATCAACCCTGTCGACCTGCAAAGTCCTCCTTACTAACATATGGGGTCTTGTGCCAAAATTGGGAGAGCTGTCTCACAGACTAGTCAAACCTGACCAGACACGCCTGACATTGTCATACACACGGAATCATACCTTACAGACAATGTGACGGACTCTACCATCACCATCCCTGGGTATGTCCTGTCCCACCGGCAGGACAGACGCAGCAGAGGTGGCAGCACAGTGGTATACAGTTGGGAGGGAGTAGCCCTGGGAGTCCTCAACATTTACTCTGGGCCCTATGAATGCTCATGGTATCAGGTCAAACAAGGGCAGGGAAATCGCCTGCTAATCATCATGTACCACCCCCTCCCTCAACTGATGAATCAGTGCTCCTCCATATTGAACACCACTTGGAGGTAGCACTGAGGGAGGCAAGGGCACAGAATGTACTCTGGGTGGGGGACTTCAATGCCCATCACCAAAAGTGGTTTAGTAGAACCAGCACAGAATGAGTTGGCTGAGTCCTAAAGCACATAGCTGCTAGACTGGGTTTGTGGCAGATGATGAGGGAACCAACAAGAGGGAAAAACACACTTAACATTCTTCTCACTAATCTGCTTGCTGCAGTTGTACCTGTCCATGACAGTATTGGTAGGAGTGAGCACCGTACAGTCCTTGTGGAGATGAAGCTCCTCCTTCACATTGAGGATACCCTCCATCATGTTGTGTGGTACTAACACTGTGCTAAATGGGATAGATTTCGAACAAATCTAGCAACTCAAGACCCATGAGGCGATGTGGTCCAACAACAACATCAGAATTGTACTCAGCCACAATCTGTAACCTCATGGCCCGGCACATCCCTGACTCTACCATCACCATCAAGCCAGGGGATCAACCCTGATTCAGTGAAGAGTGCAGGAGGGCATGCCAGGCATACCTAAAAATGAGGTGTCACCCTGGTGAAGCTACAACACAGGACTACTTGCATGCCAAAAAGCATAAGCAGCAAGTGATAGACAGAGCTAAGCGATCCCACAACCAATGGATCAGAACTAAGCTCTGCAGTCCTGTCACACCCAGTCATGAATGTTGATGGACAATTAAACAACTCATTGGAGGAGGAGGCTCCACAAAAATTCCCATCCTCAATGATGGAGAAGCCCAGCACATCAATGCAAAAAATAAGGCTGAAGCATTTGCAACAATCTTCAGCCAGAAGTGCCGAGTGGATGATCCATCTTGGCCTCCTCCAGAGATCCCCTGCATCACAGATGCCAGTCTTCAGCCAGTTCGATTCACTTCACGTGATATCACGAAATGGCTGAAGGCACTGGATACTGCAAAGGCTATGGGCCCTGACAGTACTCCAGCAATAGTACTGAAGACTTGTGCTCCAGAACTTGCTGCGCCCCCAGCCAAGCTGTTCCAGTACAACTACAACACTGGCATCTACCTGGGGATATTCACTGAAGATTGCATGATGTTCAGCACCATTCGTGACTCCTCAGATAGTGAAGCAGTCTATGTCCAAATGCAGCAAGACCTGGACAATATCCAGGCTTGGGCTGACATTCGCACCACACAAGTGCCAGGCAATGACCATCTTCAACAAGAGAGAATCTAACAATTTTCCTTTGACATTGAATGGCATTACCATCACTGAATCCCTCACTATCAACATCCTGGGGGTTACCATGGACCAGAAGCTGAACTGGCCTAGCTATATAAATGCTGTGGCCAAAAAGCAGGTCAGAGGCTAGGAATCCTGCCGTGAATATCTCACCTCCTGACTCCCCAAAGCCTGTCCACCATCTACAAGGATATAAGAAACATTCCAGTAATAGCTGCAAATCAAGATGTGGTAGGGAAAGGGGAATTGGCAAAATTACAATCACCAGGGAAGCGGTACTAAGCAAACTGATGGATCCTAATGGACTTCATCCTAGGGTCTTAAAAGAGGTGGCTAAGGAGGGAGTAGATCTGTTGGAATTAATTTTCCAAAATTTGCTAGATCCTGGAAAAGTTCAATCAGACTGGAAAGTAGCAAATATGACCCTTTTATTCAAGAAGGGAGGGAGGCAGAAAACAGGAAACCATGGGCTAGTTAGCTTGAGGTCTGTCGTGGGGAAGGTGTTAGAATTGATCGTTAAGGAGGTTAAAGCTGGGCACTTAGAGAAACCCAAGGTAACTGGGAAGAGTCAGCATGGTTTTGTGAAAGGGAACTCACGTTTAACCAATTTAATGCAGTGCTTTGAAGGAGTATCATGCCCTGTGGATAAAGGGGAACCTGTAAACGTGCTGTACTTGTATTTCCAGAAGGCATTTGATGAGGTGCCACATCAAAGGTTATTGAGGAAGGTAAATTTTTGAAAATTAATACCAAAGCATATACTGTTCAAAAAAGGTTGCAAAGATAAACCCAGCAATTAAAGGCCAGTCTGTTCACTCCAGTAGTGGGGAAACTTCTAGAGACAATTACTTGGGATGGAATTAGTGGTCACATGGAAAAATGTGGGTTGATTAGGAAGAGCCAGCATGGATTTCTAAAGAGGAAATCATGTTTAACTAACTTGCTGGAATTTTTTGAAGAGGTAACAGCAAGGATTGATGAGGGTAATGCTGTTGAGGCTACAAAGGGATATAGATAGGTTAAGTGAGCGGGCAAATATTTGAATAAAGTATTGTGTGGAACGGTGTGAAATTGTCCATTCTGGCAGGAAGAATAAAAGAGGAGCATGGTGAGAGATTACAGAGCTCTGACTGGCAGACGGATCTGGGTGTCGTAAAGTATGAATGACAAAAGGCTAGTATATAGGCACAGCAGGTAGTTAGGAAAGCTAATAGAATGTTATCATTTATTGTGAGGGGAATTGAATACAAAAGTAGGGAGGTTATGCTTCAGTTATACAGAGCGCTCGTGAGGCCACATTTGGAATACTGTGTACAGTATTATTCACCTTATTTAAGGGAGGGTGTAAGTGCATTTGAAGCAGTTCAGAGAAGGTTTACCAGACTAATAACCAGGATTGGGTGGGGTTGTCTTATGAGGAAGGGTTGGACAGACTAGCCTTGTATCCACTGGAGTTTAAAAGAGTAAGAGGTGACTTGATTGAAACATATAAGATCCTGAGGGGTCTTGACAGAGCAGATGTGGAAAGGACGTTTCCTCTTGTGGAAGAATCTAGAACTATGGGTCACTGTTTAAAAATAAAGGGTCGCCCCTTTAAAACAGACTTGAAGTAAATTTTTTTCACTCAGAGGTTATGAGTCTTTGGAACTCTCTTCCTGAAAAGGCGGTGGAAGCAGAGTCTTTGAATGTTTTTAAGGCAGAGGTGGATAGATTCTTGATAAGCAAGGGGCTGATAGGTTATCGGGGGTAGGTGGGATGCAGATTTGAGGTTACTATCAGATCAGCTATGATCTTACTAAATGGCGAAGCAGGCTCAAGGGGCTGAATGGACTACTCCTGCTCCTTGTTCGTATGCTTGTATATTGATGTGGTGTCATGGACTTTCAAAAGGAATTTGATATGGTGCCACACAGGAGACTTGTGAGAAAAGTTATATCTTTAGGAATAAAAGGGACACTAACAACGTAGGTACAAAATTGGCTGAGTAATAGGAAACAGAGGGTAATGGTCAATGGATATTTTTCGGGCTGGAGGAAGGTTTGTAGTGGAGTTCCCCAGGGGTTGGTATTGGGACCCGTACTTTTCCTGATATATATTAAGGATCTAGATCTTGCAGGGGACAATTTCAAAATTTGCGAATGATACGAAACTTGGAAGCATTGAAAACTGTGAGGAGGACAGTATAGAATTTCAAAAAGACATTGACAAGTTGGTGGAGTGGCAGATAAGCGGTAGATGAAGTTCAATGCGGACAAGTGTGAGGTAATGCATTTTAGTAGGAAGAATATTAAGGGACAATATAAGACAAAGGGTACAATTCTTAAGGGTGTACAGGAGCAGAGGGACGGTGTGTATATGTGCACATATCATTCCAAACCCACAAGCGCTACCATCTAGAAGGACAAGGGCAGCAGACACATGGGAACACCACTAGTTGCAAGTTCGTCTCCAAGCCACTCACCATCCTGACTTGGAACTATATCATTGTTCCTTCACTGTCACTGGGACAAAACTCTGCAAATCCCTCCCTAACAGCACTGTGGGTGTACCCACGCCACATGGACTGCAGCGGTTCAAGAAGGCAGCTCACCACCACCTTCTCAAAGACAGCCAGGGATGGGCAATAAATTCAGGCCTAGCCAGCAAAGACCACACTCCATGAATGAAGAAAAAAAACTGAAATGTTTTCAGGACACCAATCCTTGGCCCTTACAACACAATCTGCATTTATATAACTTGTTTTTGTATACAAATGCCCCAAGGCATTTCATGGAGAAGTGAGTAAACAGGTTGTGGACTGAGACGGAGAAGAGATATAAGAAGGGATTACAAAAGAAGGTTGTTTTGAAGGAGGAGATGGAGAAGTGAAGAGGTTTAGAAGGAATCTCAGAGTGTGGGGCCTGTCAATGCCTTAGTAATTACATTGTTATGGTTTAGTGGCACTTACATTGTTAAACAGGTGAGGGGTATTTGTACACCAATAAATGGGGATGCCTGGGACACTAGGGTTTGGAGGTCCAGCCAGCGCTTGGTTGAGGGAGTCCTCCAGCCCGCCCGTCTGCCCCTCTTCCGCCACTATGTTTGCAGTCAGGTGTCCCTGGAGAGGGAACATGTGGTAACAGGCTGGAGGTGCTCCATGATCAGTGGGCACCGCTGGGGCTGGGGCGCACCATTACTCCCCAGAACCATATTTTGATTTGAATTCATTAAATTTCCTTTTGTCATTTTGTCGTTCCGTTACAGTGCCCCTTTAAGGGGTTTTCCACTTTAATTAGTTTGTTTGACCTTTTGTTAATTTTTTAATTTGTCTCCTTTTTTGTTAATTGGTTTTTGCAAAAGAATTTAAATGGGGGGTAGCTGGGACACTGGGGTTGGAGGTACAGGTTGAGGGGGTCCTCCAGCCCAAATGTCTGCCTCTCTTCCGCAGTTATGTTCACGGTCAGGTGTCCCTGGAGAGGGAGCAGATGGTGTCCACCGGCACCCAGGGGTCCTCCATGATCAGCGGGTACCGCGGGGGCTGGGGTGCATCATTACTCCCCAGAGACATATTTTGATATGAGTTTGTTAATTCTTGGGCTGGCTTTGCATTGTTAACCCCCACAACCACATTTTGCTTTAGAGTTTTGTAAGGTTCGTTTGAGATTCTGTCTTTAGGTGCAGTGTTCCCTTAAGGGACGATCCCCTTGTTCATTAATTTGTATAGTTTAACAATTAGTTAACTTGTTAATTTGCTTCCTGTTTATTTGATATGTTCAATAGAAAATAAATGGGGATAGCTGGGACACTGGGGGTCGGCGGTCTAAGCAGTGGGTGGCTGAAGGGATCGTCCAGCCCGACTCTCTGCCCCTCTTCCTTGACTATGTTTGCGACCAGGAGTCCGTGGAGAGGGAGCACGTGGTGTCTGCTGGTACACTTAAAGCCTTCATTGACTAGCAGGCACAGTGGGGACTGGAATGAGCCATTGGCCCCCATAATGACATTTTGATTTAGTTTGTTAAGATTCCTTTAAACCTTTATCCTTTTGTTACAGCACCCCTTTAAGGGGCTGTTTACCTTGTTAGCTAGTTTATTTTACTGATTTGTTGTGTTTTGAAAGGGTGTCTGTTGCAGGGTTGGAGTTGTGTTGACTGTGAACCAAGACAATAAACTCCCTCCAGCAGAGAAAGCAGCTGTGTCTTAGTTTTAACTTCACCAATCAGCGTGGATCCGAGTAACAGGGCCGAGGAAGCTGAAGACTGGTGGAGCAAAGGGAGGGGGCTAGATGCTGGGAAAATGGGTTGTAGAGCTGGACGACTTTACAGAGCGAGGGAGGGAAGAGGCTATGAAGCGACCACAAATCCTATTCTCTGTTTTATTCCACTCACTTTGCTGATCTGCCATGATCTTGTTTTGCGTCACCGATGAAGATCAATTTTACCCCCTGTGTTTTTGATCTCTCTGTTCAAACACACCCTTGGTACACGCTTCTCTAAAATATACTCTCATTCCTTGCTTTGTCTCCCTAGATGTATTACCTCACACTTAAATGCATTAAATTTCATCTTCACCAACCTCTCTATTGCTTCTGGCCTATGTCTGTTTTCTTCCCTGTTTGACTTTGATCCCTGGGGTACATCACTTCCAGCCCATGTCCAACTCAAGCAAACCCCATTTATCCTAATTCTGAACCATTTTTTTACCCATGCTGCTACATTCCCTCTTACCCCATACATTTAGATTTTTCATAAACAAGCTTGACAAACATGTCTTACCTATAGCTAGTTCACATTGGCTGTCCATCATCGTCCTATACATTTTTAAATGTTTACTCACTTGAATTTAAAAATCTAAAGTGCCAATTTCAACATAAAATACAATCGATGGAATATAAATCTGGTGAATCTGACCAGAACTGGACAAAGTGATCAAGGTGGGGCTGAACGGAACTGGACACAGTGCTCAAGGTGAATCTGGCTGGAACTGGACACAGTGCTCAAGGTGGGGCTGACCGGAACTGACTCAGTGCTCAAGGTGGGGCTGACTGGAACTGGACACAGTGCTCAAGGTGGGTCTGACTAGAACTGGATATAGTGCTCAAGGTGGGTCCTACTGGAACTGGACACAGTGCTGAAGGTCAGTCTGACCTGTACTGGACACAGAGCACAAGGTGGGTCCGACTGGAACTGGACACAGTGTTCAAGGTGGGTATGACCAGAACTGAACACAGTGCTGAAGGTTGATCTGATCAGAACTGGACACTGTGCTCAGGGTGGATCAGACCAGAACTGAACACAGTGCTGAAGGTCAGTCTGACCTGTGCTGGACACAGTGCTCAAGGTGACCTGGCCGGGACCAGACACAGTGCTCAAGGTGGGTCTGACTGGAACTGGACACAGTGCTCAAGGTGGGTCTGACTGGAACTGGACATAGTCTCAAGGTAGGACTGAGCAGAACTGGATATGGTGCTCAAGGTGGGTCTTATCAGAACTGGACATAACATACAACGTGTGTCTGACGAGAACTGTTAATAATGCTCAAGGTGGGTCTTACAGGAACTGAACACAGTGTTCAAGGTGTGTCTGACCGGAACTGGACAGAGTGCTGAATGTGGGTCTGACCAGAATAGGACACAGTGCTCAAGGTGGGTCTCACCAGAACTGGACACAGTGTCAAGATGAGTCTCACCAGAACTGGGCACAGTGCTCAAAGTGAGTCTGACCAGAACTGGACACAGTGCTGAAGGTGGGTCTGACCAGAACTGGACACAACGTTCAAGGTGAGTCTGACTAGAACTGGACACAGTGCTGAAGATGGGTCTGACCAGAACTGGACACAACGTTCAAGGTGAGTCTGACCAGAACTGGACACAGTGCTGAAGGTGGGTCTGAACAGAACTGGACACAGTGCTGAAGGTAGGACTGACCAGAATTGGACACAACATTCAAGGTGGTTCTGACCAGAACTGGGTATAGTGCTCAAGGTTGGTCTTATAATAAACTGGACACAGTGCTCAAGGTGGGTCTGACCAGAACTGGACATAGTACTTAATGTTTGTCGGATCAGGACTGGACACAGTGCTCAAGATGGGTCATATGAGAACTGTACATAGTGCTCACGGTTGCCCTTATAAGAACTGGATATATTACTCAAGGTGGGTCTGACCAGAATTGGATCTGGTGCTCAAGGTTGGTATTACCAGAACCAGACACAGTGCTTAACATGGTCTGACCAGAGCTGGACACAGTACTCAAGGTGGGTCTGGCTTCTCTCCATCATAAGGTCAGAAATGGGGATGTTTGTTACTGATTGCACAATGTTCAGCAATATTCACAACTCCGCAGATACTGAAGCAATCTGTGTCCCTTTGCAGCAAGACTTGGACAACATTCAGGCTTGGGCTGGTAAGTGGTGGATAACATTTGTGCCACACAAGTGCCAGGCAATGACCATCTCCAGCAAGACATTCAATGGTATTACCATCGCTGAATCCCCCACAATCAAAATCCTGGGGGGCTACCATTGACCAGAAACTGAACTGGACCAGCCATATATATATATATATATATATATATATACATACAGTGGCTACAAGAGCAGGTCAGAGGCTTGGCATTCTGAGGCGGAAAACTCATCTCCTGGCTCTCCACAGTCTGTCTGCCATCGACAAGGCACAAATCTGGAGTGTGATGGCGTACTTTCCAATTGTCTGTATGAGTGTGGCCCCATCAACACTCAAGAACCTCGATACCATTCAGGATGAAGCAGCTGCTTGATTGACACCCTATCCACCACCTTAAACATTCACCCTCCATCACCTATGCACAGTGGCAGCAATGTGTACCATCTACAAGGTGCACTGCAACAGCTCACCAAGACTCCTTTAATAGCACCTTCCAAACCCATGACTTCTACTAGAAGGACAAGGGCAACAGACGCATGGGACATTCAATGACATTACCATTGCTGAATCGCCAACTGTCAATATCCTGGGGGTTACCATTGACCAGAAATTGAACTGGACCAGCCATACAAATACCGTGGTCACAAGAGCAGGTCAGAAGGTGGGAATTCTGTGATGAGTAACTCACCTCCTGACTCCCTAAACCATTTTCACTATCTACAAGGCACAAGTCAGGAGTGTGATGGAATACTCTCCACTTCCCTGGATGAGTGCAGCTGTCACAACACTCAAGAAGCTCGACGCCATTCAAGACAAAGCAGCCCTCTTGATCAGCATCCTATCCATGAACTTTAATATTCATTCCCTCCATCACCGATGCACAGTTGCAGTTGTGTTTACCATCCACAAGATGCACAGCAGGAATTCACCAAGGCTCCTTGGACAGCACCTACCAAACCCATAACCACTACCACCTAAAAGGACAAGGGCAGCAGACACATGGGAACATCACCACCTGGAAGTTCCCCTTCTAAGCCACACTCCATCCTGACTTGGAAATATATCGCTGTTCCTTCACTGTCACCAGGTCAAAATCCTGGAACTCCCTCCCGAACAGCACTGTGGGTGTACCTACACCACATGGACAGCAGCGGTTCAAGAAGGCAGCTCACCACCACCTTCTCAAGGGCAATTAGAGATGGGTAACAAATGTAGGCCTCGCCAGCAACACCCATATCTGTGAAAGAATTTTTAAAAATGACCAGAAGTGGACATGGTGTCCAAGGTAGGCCTGACCATAGACCTGCACAGTTTGATCATTACTTTGCCTGAATTATATTGAAAACAGTGTCAATTCACATTAAGCTCGTGGTGCTGTTAGCTCTAATGAAGAAGAGATGAGATAGAATAAAATCAGGTAAAATGTTGTCATTGTCAGGAAAGAGCTGGGACAGCAAACTATAGTTAGAAATGCAAAGAATTAACCAGACAAACTGGTATAAGCAAAAAACAAATTACAAAGAATTCAACTGAGGAAGTTACAAGAGCAATTGTTTAAGTATTCAGTGAGCAGCATCCTATGCTGCCATTAGTGTTATCACGCCTTTTGAAACTATTCCAAGACATTAAGACTGGTAACCCAAAACTGACTGCTGAACAATGGGCAACTTTAAGAACAGTAAGACGTAGACTACAAATGGTACAGGATCTGTTCTCTAAATCTGTCATAACCTCTTTTGTCTGCTTCTTAATCAGTGATAATATCTCAGTACCTCCGATCTTTACTGCCCAGTTCTGTGTAAGCTCCAACTACCTGGTGCTGCACCCTCCTCCCTCACTGTGTTGAAAACCTTGCATTATTTTCCACAATACTTCGGTCTGTCTCAGGACCTCTAAACTGTGGAATTCCTTCCCTCTGTCTGTCTCTCTTTCCTCTAACAATCCATGGTTTTTCAAACTCCAAGCCAGGCTTTGCTTACCCCTAGTTCCAATGGAAAGAGCTGTCCATGACTGGGTGTTGCAGACTGACACACTCCAAGGTCCAGCATTACATGCTAACGGATGTAGTAAGGCTTGAGACAGCTGCCACAAAGGTTCAATGGGGAAAGGCCCTGACTAAGGCCCTTCCACCACATTATACCAAGGGGCTGGAGCCCAGTGTAAACCCCTCAGGCTGTTTGTATGATATGAAATGTCTTTTGTAAACATAACCTGTATTTGTAAATTTAGTGAGGCTCCTCAGAACGCCGCACACTGTAAGGAAAGGAATTGAACTGTATTGCACTTCATGTAATGTCTAATTTGAACTGCTATGTTAAAAGCAAAATACTGCGGAAGCTGGAAATCTGAAACAAAAATAAAAATAGCTGGAAAAACTCAGCAGGACTGACTGCATCCACGGAGAGGAAGACAGAGTTAACGTTTCGAGTCCGAATGACTCTTCATCAGAACTGTTCTGTGATGTGCTTGCTTACACAAATCTTATGAATTAAGTATAATTTTTTGGAAAAAAGAAGTGCCTGATTTAGGTTGTCATCTTTCCCAGAGAAGGCTGAGGGGGTGACCTATTTGGGGATCTTTATGAAAAGATTCGATAGGGCAGATTTTTCTCGTTGGGTGGGTACGAGGCTGACCTGAGCGAGAGTAAGATGGTGTGCGATGATGTCAGGCGAGTGTCCCAATGTCATCGCGCACTCTCGCAACGTCTCACTCGGCAGCTGCATGAGGGAGGCAGCAGCACGTTCACCAACAATTAAGAAGCCTATTAAGGCCCCTAATCAATGAATTAAACCTAATTTTTTTCACTGCCTGTCCAAGCGACCTTTGGATTTTTTTATGAAACCTCATCCAATGGCGGGATGAAGTTTCCGACAGGAATTAAAAACAGAATAAAAATGCTGAAATCTGATTTGTAACATGTCCCTGCTTGTGTGACAGAGTCACGTGAGGGGACATTTTTTTTTAATGTTTTGTAATTCTTTATTTATGTTTTTAAAATTCTTCAGCTCCCTGAGGCGGCTCGGTGCCTTTAGGGAGCTTTCAATCCGTGGTGCTCCCAAGCACATGTGCAAACATCCACGCTCGCCGTGCTCCCACCTCCACCCCAGCGGCGCTGAGCCTTGCAGCGCACGATTCACTCCGCCCGGCCGCTAATTGGCCAGCACGAAATCGCAGTTGGGGCCCGATCGTGGGCGGCAGTCGGTTCAGTTTCGCGACTGCGCCTGGGCCCGCCCACCTGCATCTGGGCCCGCCCACCTGCTCCTGGCCCCGCCCACCTGCTCCTGGGCCCGCCCACCTGCACCTGGGCCTGCCCACCTGCTCCTGGGCCCCGCCCACCTGCTCCTGGGCCCACCCACCTGCGCCTGGGCCCGCCCACCTGTGCCTGGGCCTGCCCACCTGCTCCTGGGCCCTCCCACCTGCGCCTGGGCCCTCCCACCTGCTGCTGGGCCCTCCCACCTGCACCTGGGCCCCGCCCACCTGCTCCTTGGCCCAGCCACCTGCTCCTGGGCCCCGCCCACCTACTCCTGGGCCCGCCCGCCTGCACCTGGGCCCGCCCACCTGCTCCTGGGCCCCGCCCACCTGCTCCTGGACCCCGCCCACCTGCACCTGGGCCCCGCCCACCTGCTCCTTGGCCCAGCCACCTGCTCCTGGGCCCCGCCCACCTGCTCCTGGGCCCGCCCGCCAGCACCTGGGCCCGCCCACCTGCTCCTGGGCCCCGCCCACCTGCTCCTGGACCCCGCCCACCTGCTCCTGGGCCCCGCCCACCTGCTCCTGGACCCTCCCACCTGCTCCTGGGCCCCGCCCACCTGCTCCTGCCCGTTTCCATTTGTTGATGAGAGCAAAACGCGGGGGGCTCATAAATATAAAATCGTCACCCTTTAAATCCACAAAGGAATTCAGGAGAAAGATCTTTACCCAGAGAATGGTTTGAATGTGGATCTTCCTGCCACAGGGAATGGTTGAGATGATTGACATAAACACCTTGTCATGAGGGAGAAATTAATAGAAATGTACGCTGGAGAGAGGTGGGAGGAGGCTTGTGAGGGGTACAAACCAGTTGGCCAAAAGGCCTCCTTCTGTACTGAATATTACATGAAATTGAATTAGTTTTTTCTTTCAATAAAATACGAGGGGTGGGATTTTTCGCACCAGCCCACCACCGGAATCTTCCGGTCCCGCCGCAAGTCAATGAACTTCAGGCAGGAGGTGGGGGGCTGCCTCACCCATGGCGGGTCCCACCAACAATGGGGTCGGAAAATCCTGGCCAAGGATAGTAATTATTTATTGGATGCTGTGTTAAACGTCTTCCGCTTCTCCATGAATTATGGGTACAAGAAGATATTTATATCAAAAGCCAGTAGTAAAAATATTATCATTGCAGACAGGCACAGATTGTATTCACTTTGAGTGCTTATTGGAAGCAGACCAGAAAATTTACTCTGTCACCATAGCCGCAGGGCAAAGCATTGTAAACACCACGGAATTAAATTGAGCTTGGGTATTCCTGCATAGTTCATTGGGAATAGGGCTATCAAAACATTGGCCCAGACCTTGCATTCTTTTCCTCATCTTTAAACTCATGAAGCTCTTGTAGCACAATTGCTGGGGGTCTGATGTTATAACAGCGCAGCCATGTCAATGAGTCATCTGGGACCTTCGTGAACCAAGGGAGCAAGATTCACTTCTTAGTACAACATCCCTCCATCTATGAAAGATGATGGACATGTGGAAAACAAGTATTACAAGTTTTCATGTGGCACCACCTTTGCTGATAGTTAAAGGTGCCAATCCTTGAGAGGTAGGTTCTACAACAAATGCTGCACGTGAAGTGTTGTTGTGGGCTGTTCTTTTCAATGTCTGTTGCCAAACCACTGTAGCCACTGGTCATAGTGGCGGTGTGTGCCAGCCCACAGGAAGTGTTGCCATTTTTCTCTGTTGTCAGCTAGTGACTCCCGGATGTGATAATTGATGTTTAGGGTCTTCATGCTTGCAAGCATCTTTGAAGTGGACCTTTAGGCTCTGCCTACCTCACCATACGGAAAGTCCTTTGGTATGCAACCATCTTTCATCTTGAGGATGTGCCCGATCCACCGAAGCTGCCTCTGTTTGATGAGTGGCAACCCAACTGGGAGCTCTGCCTTTGAGAGCTCTGCTGCATCCGTGATATTGTCTTGCCTGGATATGCCCATAATGCTCCGCAGACAGCAAAGGTGGAAGTTGTTGAGCTTCTTTTTCTGGTAGCTGTAAGATAGCCATGTTTCACAGCCATACAGCAAGGTGCTGAGAACACAGGCTTTATAAACCATCAGCTTGGTCCTAAGGGTCAGCTTGATGTTATTCCAGGCACGTTTCATGAGTTGGCTAAAGGTGGTAGCTGCATTTCCTATGTGTGTATCAAGTTCTGCATCAAGGGACAGATTGTCTGTCACTGTGGACCCAAGGTAGCAGAATCTGCTAATTACTTCTTGTGGCATGTTATTTATTGTGTTTTGGGGTGGAGTTGCAACACCTTCTCCCATGACTATGTGATTCATTGTGGCGATGTCTATTCTAAAAGATGGTGTTGATGTTGCATTGTTCATTCAGGGTACAAAGTTCAAGAAAATTTATTCCATTATCGTTGATCTTGCTGTTGCATAACCTCGGCATGGTTTTATGAAGCGCAGACTTGCTTAGTATCTGTGCCTTCTTGACTGCGCAGGCTGGTATCCAGGTTAAAGATAAAAGCCTATATATCTGGGGCCCAGTTGGCTGTAGGAGTTGCTGGAGGTTTTAACATGAAGGAAATACAAACTGACTAATGGGACTCCACTCTAAATTTTGCGTCGGGTTTATTCCCTTAGCCATAAACTCTTGATGTCATTGTTGTTAAATGTTGAAAGGCACCAACCAGTAGAGCCCAGATCACAACAGACATTGATGTGATCTTGCCTTCTAGGTGTGTCATTCCCTGGCCCCTCACATGGCAGCCAGCCTCCCACCCATAGTGCCGGATGATGGAAATCCAGCCTAGTCTCTAATCCCCCTTAACACTGGCAAATTAAGTTAAATTAAACCTCCTCTCTCGCTCACCATCTCAACAATTTAGCCCCTTCAGCAAAACCCACATCTCAATATTAATCCACCTCAGCAAGCCATCATCACAGCACTAAAATCCCACAAAAGTCTCCCACCACAGCACTAGGTTCCCCCCCGCCAAAGTCTAGCTGTGCTTCATTGGAGGAGACAGTGTGTTGTGGTAATGTCACTGAGCTAATAATCCGAGGACCAAGGCTAATGCTCTTGGGACATGGGTTCAAATCCATGCCAGGAATTTATTTAACCACTGATTGTTGTAAAATCCATCTGGTTCACTAATGCCCTTTAGGGAAGGAAATCTGCCATCCTTACCTGGTCTGGCCTACATGTGACCCCAGACCCACAGCAATTGGGTCTTAACTGCCCTCTGAAATAATTGGTAAGCCACTCAGTTCAAAGGCAATTAGGGATGGGCAACAGTGATGTGCAGCAATGCCAACATCCCATGAAATAAGAAATTTTAAAAATCCTCACACCAAAGCACTAAATCCCTCAATAATCTCTCACCGCAAAACTAAATCACCCAAGAAGATCCCCAAAACACCACAGCACTAAATCTCCAAACTAAAGCACACCAATGCTTTAGGGACACCCTCAAAGCATTCTTAAAGAGGTCAAACATCCCCATCGACTCACGGGAGTCCCTGGCTTGTGATCAATCAAAATGGAGAATGGGGTGTCATTGAACACATTGAGAAACTTCATCAGGAACATGCAGAGGCGGAGTTGAGGCATTGGAGAGAGCGGACTATTACGAATGCAAGACTTTATAGGATGGTTATATTTTAAACTGTCTCTTTTAATTTCAGGTATAACAGTATGTCCTAGAATGGGGAGTGTTGAAATCATATTGAACTCTGCCCAAGGGCAGGTCCATGTGATTTGCTTGGATGGGAACAGAGGCCCAGGTCAAAACCCATAAATATTCAAGTGCCAGGTTTCATACCTTAACACAAAAGAGCGGCAGCTTGTTCTTGCTGGACACAGACTCTCAGACTCAGTCAGACAGAGAGGCTCAAGAGAAAGACCGAAAACAGTTGCTGCTGTGCCAGGCAGAGGGAAAGACTGTTTTGTGTTAACTACCAAGCAGAATGGTGAGAACAGATTCGCTGTTTGAAGAGATAGGACTTGTAGAAATTTAAAGACCAAAGAGTTGTCAGAAGGTGCCTTGCTGCCGGATGTCAATTTGATGAAACTCAAGAGATTGAGTGAAGGGGCATTCAAAATAATGTTGGCAGACTCACTTTGAAGTGGCAGGGAGAAGGGAGCTTATTGAAACGCTGGGCAGAACTTCATCTACAAGATGACATATTTCGACCTCAGCTGGAGCACTGTGTCTACTTCTGGGCATCAAAGTTTAGGACAGCCATGAAGACATTTTAGAGAGTGCAGAATATATTCAAGAGAATGGTTTCAGGGATGAGGAACTTCAATTATAAAGATAGATTAGAGAAGTTAAGACGGTTTTCCTTGGAGAAAAGAAGGTTGAGAGGAGGTTTCATAGATGCATTCAAAATCATGAGGGGTCTGGACAGAGTAGATAGGGAGAAACTATTCCCAATCGTGAAAAGATTGAGAACGAGAGGGCACAAACTTAAAATAATTGGCAAAAGAAGCAAAAGCAATATGAGAAAAATCTTTTTCATGCAACGACTGGTTAAGGTCTGGAATGTACCGCCAGAGAGTGCAATGGAGGCAGATTCAATTGGAGCATTCAAAAGAGAATTGGGCTGTTATTTGAAAAGGAAAATTTGCAGGGTTATGGGGAGCAGGTAGAAGAATGGCACTAAGTGAATTACTCATTCGGAGAGCCGGTGCAGACACGATGGGCCGAATGGACTTCTTCTGTGCTGTAACAGCTATGTGATGTGAAAACTAATGCCATGTTTTCAGATGGTGTCACTGAGGGGCAGCAGGAGGGGGCCAGAGATAGATTTTTAAAAAAAATTTGTTTTTGCGATGTGGGCCTCCCCATACCCAAAGGCAAGTTCTTGGCTCATTGTCTGTTGATGTTTCATCCTCAGCCATTTTTCTTGGCCAATGTTGTCAGTGGTGGTTAACCTTCCACTCTCAGGGGCACGGTGAGAAGGCAGGTCCCAAGGCTACCTCAGTTGAACAGGGATTGGACCTGCGCTGTTGGCATTATTCGGAGCCACACACTAGCCATCGAAGCTAACCAGTCCCCTCCTACTCATTTACAGCATTTTATGTATCTAATTAAGTCATCTGAAATTTTAAATTTGCATGTAGCTTGAAGCCAGTGAGTGCTCAAATCCAAACCCATCTGTTTCCCACCCCCTCCCCCAATCTACTAATTCGTGCCTCAGTTCTGTGTTTGTCAAACAGCCACGCACATGAAACCAGCAGACACCCACTCACAGTCAGAGTTAGAGGCCACGGCACTGCTTTGTAAATCAATCAGCTGCCATCATAAAGGGAATTTCCACTTCCATAGTCCATTATATGCTGCAGCAGTCATGCTCAGTGATCCTTCTTTTATATTGTTTTTATGGGACATCAAGCAAATAAACCACTGGTTAAGGGCATTGGAAAGAATGTTAACAATAACTGGAACAGTGCGAGTGCACCAGAATTGAGATACGATTTCGGGAAATGTGGGGCTTTACAAGAACTCAATTCACTTGCAGCAAACTAATTTAAAAGGGAAAGGAATGTTCTAGGGGCAACATTTTTTTATCTGAGCTTTCCTTAAGTGACAGAGGCCTTGAAAGCACACCATATCCTCCTTGCTTCAGGACACTTGCACAAAATAGTACTAATTTTTCGGCCTCATGAGTGAGGAAATTCTTCACATCGTTTAAGGGTCTCTGAATCAGTGAAGGTGGGGTTCTTGACTGCGGATGGCATTTCCAGTGGTCACGCCAGAAATATGTCTTCCGACACTAATCACTTCCAGAATCAAGGGGAAGGCAACTTGCTTGTATGGGGCCAGTACCCAGGCAGTACCTGTCTGAGACTAAACAAGTCTGTTCGCAACCTTGGTGTCATTTGATCCCGATATGAGCTTCTGATCACATATCTGCACCATCACTAAGACATTAAATTGTAAAAGCTGGTCCATCAACATTTCAACTTTGTAATTCTCATCCTTGTGTTCAAATCCCAGCTCAGTCTGGCCCCTCCCCATTCCTTGGGACACCAAGAGCCATTGAGGATCAAAAACACAGGGACTCAGTACGAACTAGGACAAGGGCCCAGTGTTTTGCCTGAGCTCAAGTTTACAGAATGTGGAAGTTATAAGGCTTCCAGGAAAACTTTGGAATAGTTGTGTGAGGAGGTAAGAAAACCACAATGAGGATTTCAGTGGCTAGTGAGCTGAGGCAGGGGTGGATACAGGTGAAAGTAATATTTGCTTCATACAAGTGGCAGGCAAATATACAAATGTATGAAATGGAGAAGGGGTAGGCCATTTGGCCCCTTGAGTCTGCTCCACCATTCAATAAGGTCTCGTTGATCTGATTTCAACCTCAAATCTACATTCCCGCCTACCCTGATAATCTTTCACCCCCTTTGCTAATTAAGAACCTATCTACCTCTGACTTAAAAATATTCAAGGGCTTTGCTTCCACTGCCCTTTGAGGAGGAGCATTTCAAAGACTCACGATCCTCTGAGAGAAAATATTTCTCCTCATATCTGTGCTAAATGGGCCACTCCTTATTTCTGAACAGTGGCCCCTAGTAATATATTCTCTCACAAGAGGAAACATCCTCTCCATATTGACCCTGTCAAGCCCCCGCAGGGTCTTAAATGTTTCAAGTTACCTCTTACTCTTCTAAATTCCAGTGGATACAAGCTTAACCTGTCCAACTTTTCCTCATAAGACAACCCGTCTGCTCCAGCTATTTGTTTAGTAAACCTTCTTTGAACTGCTTCCAATGCATTTACATCCTTCCTTAAATAAGGAGACTAATGCTGTACACAGTGCCTCCATGTGTGGTCTCACCAATGCCCTGTATAATTGAAACAACGTCCCTACTTTTGTATTGAATTCCCCATTCTATTAGTTTTCCTACTACTTGCTGTACCTGCACATTAGCCTTTTGTGATTCATGCACTTGGACACCCAGATCCCTCTGCATCTCAGAGCTCTGAAGCCTCTCACTATTTAGCTCATTTGCTTCTTTTTTATTTTTCCTGCCAAAATGGACAATTTCACACTTTCCCACATTTTACTCCATTTGCCAGGTCTTTGTCCACTCACTTAACTTATCTATAGCCCTTTGTAGCCTCCTTATGTCCTCTTCACAACTTACTTTCCTAACTATCTTTGTGTCATCAGCAAATTTAGCAACCATTCTTTTGGTCCCTTCATTCAAGTCAATTATAACTTGTAAAAAGTTGAGGCCTTAGCACTGATCCCTGTGGCACACCACTTGTTACATCTTGACAACCAGAGAAAGACCAGTTTATTTCTACCTTCTGTTTCCTGTTTGCTAGCCAATCTTCTACCAATGTCAATGTTACCCACTATACCATGAGCTTTTGTTTTTTTTGTAATAATCTTTGATGTGGCACCTTATTAAATGACTTCTGGAAATCTAAATATAGTATGTCCATTAGTTCCCCTTTATCCACAACATATGTTACTTTTTCAAAGTATTCCAATAAATTGGCTGAACATGATTTCCCTTTCACAAAACCATGTTGACTCTGCCTGATTACACTGAATTTTTCCAAGTGGCCTGCTACAACAATTTTAATAATAGCTTCTAGCATTTCCCAATGACAGATGTTAAGCTAACTGGCCTGTAGCTTCCTGCTTTCTGTCAACCTCCCTTTTGAATAAAGGAGCTACATTTGGCATTCTCCAATCCAATGGAACCTTCCATGAATCTAGTGAACTTTGGAAGATTAAAATCAACGCATCAACTATCTCACTAACCACGAAGGGTCATGAGGACTCGAAACGTCAACTCTTTTCTTCTCCACCGATGCTGCCAGACCTGCTGAGTTTTTCCAAGGTAATTCTGTTTTTGTTTTGATTTCCAGCATCCGCAGTTTTTTTGTTTTTATCTCACTAACCACTACTTTTAAGACCCTGGGATCAAGCCCATCAGAACCCCGGGGAATTGTCAGCCCACAGTTCCAATAATTTTCTCAACACTACTTCCCTGGTGATTGTAATTTTCCCCAAGTTCCTCCCTCCCTTCCATTTCTTGATTTACAGCTATTTCTGGAATTTTGCTTGTATCCTCTGTAGTGAAGACCGATGCTAAATGCCAGTTCAATTCATCTGCCATTTCCTTATTTTCCATTATTAATTTCCCAGACTCGCTTTCTATGGGACCAATGCTCACTTTGTTAACTCTTTTAAAGTTAACTGTAGAAACTCTATCTGTCTTTATACTTGTAGCTCGCTTTCTCTCGTACTCTAACTTTTCCCTCCTTATCAATCTTTTGGTCATTCTTTGCTGCTTTTTATTTTCTGTCCAATCTTCTGACCGGCCACCCACCTTTGCACAATTATATGCTTTTTCTTTACGCTTGATACTATCTTTAACAATTTTAGTTAACCATGGATGGCAGGGCCTCCTCTTGGAGTTTTTCTTTTTCGTTGGAATGTATATATTCTGTGTATTCTGAAATATCCCCTTAAATGTCCGCCATTGCATCTCTATTGACCTATCCTTTAACCCAATTTGCCACTTTACTTTAGCTAGCCCTGCTTTCATGCCCTCATAATTGCCATTATTTAAGTTTAAAATACTAGTTTTAGACCCACTCTTTTTTCCCCTCAAACTGAATGTAAAATTCAAAGACAATCTCCGAATAAGAAAGAATCTATCCATCACCCCTTGACATTTAATGGCATTACCATGGCTGAATCCCCTATTATCAACATCATAGGGGTTACCATTGACCAGATTTAAATTCGATGAATAAATCTGGAATTAAAAGCTGGTCTAATGGCGGCCACAAAACCATTGTTGATTGTTGTAAAAACCTATCTGGTTCACAAATGTGCTAGAGGGAAGGAAATCAGCCATCCTTTCCAGGTCTGGCCTATATGTGATTCCAGACCCACAGCAATGTGGTTGACTCTTAACCACCCTCTGAAATGGCCTAGCAAGCCACTCAGTTGTAACAAACTGCCACAAAGTCTAAAAGGAATGAAACCACCTGGCATTGACCGAAGCACCAGCAATGTTTGTTCATAGGATGTGGGCATCACTGGCTAGGCCAGCACTTATTGCCCATCCCTAGCTGCCCTTGAGAAGGTGGTGGTAAGCTGCCTTCTTGAACCACTGCAGTCCATGCCGTGCTGTTAAGGAGGGTGTTCCAGGCTTTTGACTCAGTGACAGTGAAGGAATGATGGTATATTTCCAAGTCAAGATGGTGTGTGAATTGGAGGGGAAATTCCAGGTGGTGGTGTTCCCATATGTCTGCTGCCCCTGTCCTTCTAGGTGGTAGTGATTATGGGTTTGGAAGGTGGTGTCTAAGGAGGCTTAGTGAGTTCCTGCAGTACATCTTGTAAATGGTACACACTGCTGCCACTGTGCATTGGTGGTGCAGGGAGTGAATGTTTTGTGGATGGAATGCCAATCAAGTGGGCTGCTTTGTCCTGGATGGTGTCAAGTTCATCCAGGCAAGTGGGGAGTATTCCATCACACTCCTGACTTGTGCCTTGTAGATGGTGGTCAGACTTTGGGGAGTCAGAAGGTGAGTTACTCACTGCAGAATTCCTGGCCTCTGACCTGCTCTTGTAGTCACAGTATTTATATGGATAGTCCAGTTCAGTTTCAGGTCAATAGTAATCTCCAGGATAAAAAAACAAAAATATCTGGAAAAACTCAGCAGGTCTGACAGCATCTGCAGAGAGGAATACAGTTGACATTTCGAGTCCGTATGACCCTTCATCAGAACTAAGACATATAGAGATGAGATGAAATATATGCTGGTAGAAGGGGGTGGGACAGGAGAGCTCGATAGAAGGTCAGTGATAGGTGGAGGCCAAGAAGAGACTGCCAAAGATGTCATAGACAAAAGGACAAAGGGGTATTGATGGTGGTGATATTATCTAAAAGAAGTGCTAATGGGGACATTAAGGGAAGCAAGCTAGTGGCAGATGGCCCTAGTGCGGGTGGGGTGGGGGGAAGCGATCTAAATAGGCTAAAAGGTGGAGATGAAACAATAGATCAAAATAAATTTGAAAATAGGAGGGAAAAGAAAAAAATACCATGTAAAAAAAATTATAAATTATTGGAAAAAGGGGGATCGGAAAAAGGTGGGGATGGAGGAGAGAGTTCATGTTCTAAAATTGTTGAACTCAATATTCAGTCCGGAAGGCTGTAAAGTGCCTAGTCGGAAGATGAGGTGCTGTTCCTCCAGTTTGCGTTGAGCTTCACTGGAACATTGCAGCAGGCCAAGGACAGACATGTGGGCATGAGAGCAGGGTGGAGTGTTGAAATGGCAAGCGACAGGGAGGTCTGGGTCATGCTTGCAGACAGACCGAAGGTGTTCCGCAAAGTGGTCACCCAGTCTGCGTTTGGTCTCTCCAATGTAGAGACTGCATTGGGAGCAACGAATGCAGTAGACTAAATTGAGGGAAGTGCAAGTGAAGTGCTGCTTCACTTGAAAGGAGTGTTTGGGCCCTTGGACGGTGAAGAGGGGGGAAGTAAAGGGGCTTTCTGCTGTTGCATGGGAAGGTGCTGTGGGAGGGGGTTGAGGTGTAGGGGGTGCTGGAGGAATGGACCAGGGTGTCCTGGAGGGAATGATCCCTGCGGAAAGCCACCGGGGTGTGGGGGGGCGGGTGAAGGGAAGATATGTTTGGTAGTAGCATCATGCTGGAGTTGGCGGAAATGGCGAAGGATGATTCTTTGAACGCAGAGGCTGGTGGGGTGATAAGTGAGGACAAGGCGACCCTATCATGGTTTTGGGAGGGAGAGGAAGGTGTGAGGGCGGATGCGTGGGAGATGGGCCGGACACGGATGAGGGCCCTGTCAACCACCATGGGTGGAAAACCTCAGTTTAGGAAGAAGGAAGACATGTCAGAGGAACTGTTTTGGAAAGTGGCATCATCAGGACAGATGCGACGGAGGCGAAGGAACTGAGAGAATGGGATGGAGTCCTTACAGGAAGCAGGGTGTGAGGAACTGTAATCGAGGTAGCTGTGTGAGTTGGTAGGCTTGTAATGAATATTGGTGGACAGTCTATCACCAGAAATTGAGAATGAGAGGTCAAGGAAGGGAAGGGAAGTGTCAGTGATGGACCACGTGTAAATGATGGAGGGGTGGAAATTGGAAGCAAAATTAATAAATTGTGTAATGAGATCAGGAACTGAGTGGCCCTGGCGGAACCCAAACTGAGTGTTAGCGAGCAGGTTATTGATAAGCAAGTGCCACTTGATAGCACTGTTGGTGACCCCTACCATCACTTTACTGATGATTGTGAGTAGACTGATGGGGCAGTAATTGGCCAGGTTGGATTTGTCCTGCTTTTAGTGTGGAGGACATACATGGGCAATTTTCCATATTGCCGGGTAGATGTCGGTGTTGTAGCTGTACTGAAACAGCTTGGCTAGGGGTGTTTCTGCCAAAATTGTGAGAGCAGTCCCACAGATTAGTCAAGCAACAGCCTGACCTAGTCATATTCACAGAATCATACCTTACAGACAATGTTCCAGACACCACCATCATCATCCCTGAGTATGTCCTGTCCCACCGGCAGGACAGACCCAGCAGAGGTGGAGGCACATTGGTATACAGTCGGGAGGCAGTTGCCCTAGGAGTCCTCAACATCGACTCCCGACCCCAAGATGTCTTATGGCATCAGGTCAAACAGGGGCAAGGAAACTTCCTGTTGGTTACCAACTACCACCCTCCCTCAGCTGATGAATCAGTGCTCCTCCATGTTGAACACCGCTTGGAGGATGCATTGAGGGTGGCAAGGGCACAGAATGTACTCTGGGTGGGGGACTTCAATGTCCATCACCAAGAGTGACTCAGTAGCACCACTACAGACTGAGCTGGCCGAGTCCTAAAGGACACAGCTGCTAAACTGGGTCTGAGGCAAGTGGTGAGGGAACCAACAAGAGGGACAAACCTATTTGACCTCATCCTCACCAATCTACTTGTCACAGATGCATCTGTCCCTGACAGTATCAGTAGGAGTGACCACCACACAGTCATTGTGGGGACAAAGTCCCATCTTCACATTGAAGATACCCTCTATCGTGTTGAGTGGCCACTATGCTAAATGGGATAGATTTCGAACAGATCTAGCAACTAAAAACTGGGCATCCATGAAGTGCTGTGGGCCATTAGCAACAGCAGGATTGTACACATCCACAATCTGTAACCTTATAGCCTGGCATTTCCCCCTCTCTACCAGTACCGTCAAGCTGGGGATCAACCCTGCTTCAATAAAAAGTGCAGGAGGGCATGCCAGGTGGAGCACCATGCATACCTAAAAATGACTTGTCAAGCTAGTGAAGTTACGACACAGGACTACTTGCATGTGAAACACTGGAAGCAGCATGCAGTAGACAGAGCTAAGCAATCCAACAACCAACGGATCAGATCTAAAGCTCTGTGCCTAAGGAACTGAGGATCTCTGACTGAGAGTCTGAAGAATTGTCACTGGGGGGTGCGGGTCCCTCACTGAGGACCTGACAATTTGTTACTGAGGGAATGAGGGTTTCTGAGGGTCAGGGGATCTGCCACTGAGGGTTTGAGGCTCTCTGACTGAGGGTCTCTGAGAGTTTGAGGTACTCTGACAAAGGGTCACTACCACTGAGAGACTGGGGTCTCTGAATGAGGGTTTGTCTCTCATTGAGGGGTTGAGTGTCTCTGACTGAAGCTCTCTTACTGAGGATTTGAGGGTCCCTCGATCTTGTAACAGCGTGCTTGCTCATCATTAGCAACGTGTTTCACGTAACACAAGGACATCAATGTTATTCATTCACAGCATCTTTTCCGGGTAGTCACATCTGGCTAGCCAGAGACTTTCAATAATCAGTTGACAGATCTATGTTCCAGGAATGCTTGGCCTTGAGAGGTGTTGTTATGATTGCTTTGACTTTAGTTTTGCTCCATTGGCTGGGAGGCCCATAAGGGGCATTCAGTTGCTATTTCATTGACATTTAGTTATGGATTTGAGAGTTCAAGAATCTGCTTGACAGAGTGGGCCACAAGAAGAATGTCATCGTCCATTCCACTGAGGGTCTCTGAGTGAGGGGCTTTGACTGAGGGACTGAGTGACTCTGAATGAGGGACTCTCACTGAAGGGGTTGAGGGTCTCTCCCTGAGGGGTTGAGGGTCTCTCACTGAAGGGTTGAGGGTCTCTCACTGAGGGGTTGAGGGTCTCTCACTGAAGGGGTTGAGGGTCTCTCACTGAAGGGGTTGAGGGTCTCTCACTGAAGGGTTGAGGGTCTCTCACTGAAGGGGTTGAGGGTCTCTCCCTGAAGGGGTTGAGGGTCTCTCCCTGAAGGGGTTGAGGGTCTCTCACTGAGGGGTTGAGGGTCTCTCACTGAAGGGGTTGAGGGTCTCTCCCTGAGGGGTTGAGGGTCTCTCACTGAGGGGTTGAGGTTCTCTCCCTGAGGGGTTGAGGGTCTCTCACTGAGGGGTTGAGGGTCTCTCACTGAGGGGTTGAGGGTCTCTCACTGAAGGGGTTGAGGGTCTCTCACTGAAGGGGTTGAGGGTCTCTCCCTGAGGGGTTGAGGGTCTCTCACTGAAGGGTTGAGGGTCTCTCCGTGAGGGGTTGAGGGTCTCTCACTGAAGGGGTTGAGGGTCTCTCCCTGAGGGGTTGAGGGTCTCTCACTGAGGGGTTGAGGGTCTCTCACTGAGGGGTTGAGGGTCTCTCACTGAAGGGGTTGAGGGTCTCTCCCTGAGGGGTTGAGGGTCTCTCCCTGAGGGGTTGAGGGTCTCTCACTGAGGGGTTGAGGGTCTCTCACTGAAGGGGTTGAGGGTCTCTCCCTGAGGGGTTGAGGGTCTCTCACTGAGGGGTTGAGGGTCTCTCACTGAAGGGGTTGAGGGTCTCTCCCTGAGGGGTTGAGGGTCTCTCACTGAAGGGGTTGAGGGTCTCTCCCTGAGGGGTTGAGGGTCTCTCACTGAGGGGTTGAGGGTCTCTCACTGAAGGGGTTGAGGGTCTCTCACTGAGGGGTTGAGGGTCTCTCACTGAAGGGGTTGAGGGTCTCTCACTGAAGGGGTTGAGGGTCTCTCCCTGAGGGGTTGAGGGTCTCTCACTGAAGGGGTTGAGGGTCTCTCACTGAAGGGTTGAGGGTCTCTCACTGAGGGGTTGAGGGTCTCTCACTGAAGGGGTTGAGGGTCTCTCACTGAGGGGTTGAGGGTCTCTCACTGAGGGGTTGAGGGTCTCTCACTGAAGGGTTGAGGGTCTCTCACTGAAGGGGTTGAGGGTCTCTCACTGAGGGGTTGAGGGTCTCTCACTGAGGGGTTGAGGGTCTCTCACTGAAGGGTTGAGGGTCTCTCCCTGAGGGGTTGAGGGTCTCTCACTGAGGGGTTGAGGGTCTCTCCCTGAGGGGTTGAGGGTCTCTCCCTGAGGGGTTGAGGGTCTCTCACTGAAGGGTTGAGGGTCTCTCCCTGAAGGGGTTGAGGGTCTCTCCCTGAGGGGTTGAGGGTCTCTCACTGAAGGGGTTGAGGGTCTCTCACTGAGGGGTTGAGGGTCTCTCCCTGAGGGGTTGAGGGTCTCTCCCTGAGGGGTTGAGGGTCTCTCACTGAGGGGTTGAGGGTCTCTCCCTGAGGGGTTGAGGGTCTCTCACTGAAGGGGTTGAGGGTCTCTCCCTGAGGGGTTGAGGGTCTCTCCCTGAGGGGTTGAGGGTCTCTCACTGAGGGGTTGAGGGTCTCTCCCTGAGGGGTTGAGGGTCTCTCACTGAGGGGTTGAGGGTCTCTCCCTGAGGGGTTGAGGGTCTCTCCCTGAGGGGTTGAGGGTCTCTCACTGAAGGGGTTGAGGGTCTCTCACTGAAGGGGTTGAGGGTCTCTCACTGAGGGGTTGAGGGTCTCTCACTGAAGGGGTTGAGGGTCTCTCACTGAAGGGGTTGAGGGTCTCTCCCTGAAGGGTTGAGGGTCTCTCCCTGAGGGGTTGAGGGTCTCTCCCTGAGGGGGTTGAGGGTCTCTCACTGAGGGGTTGAGGGTCTCTCCCTGAAGGGGTTGAGGGTCTCTCCCTGAAGGGGTTGAGGGTCTCTCCCTGAAGGGTTGAGGGTCTCTCCCTGAGGGGTTGAGGGTCTCTCCCTGAGGGGTTGAGGGTCTCTCCCTGAGGGGGTTGAGGGTCTCTCACTGAAGGGGTTGAGGGTCTCTCCCTGAAGGGGTTGAGGGTCTCTCCCTGAAGGGGTTGAGGGTCTCTCACTGAAGGGGTTGAGGGTCTCTCCCTGAGGGGTTGAGGGTCTCTCACTGAAGGGGTTGAGGGTCTCTCACTGAAGGGGTTGAGGGTCTCTCCCTGAGGGGTTGAGGGTCTCTCACTGAAGGGGTTGAGGGTCTCTCACTGAAGGGGTTGAGGGTCTCTCCCTGAAGGGGTTGAGGGTCTCTCCCTGAGGGGGTTGAGGGTCTCTCACTGAGGGGTTGAGGGTCTCTCCCTGAGGGGTTGAGGGTCTCTCCCTGAGGGGTTGAGGGTCTCTCCCTGAGGGGGTTGAGGGTCTCTCACTGAGGGGGTTGAGGGTCTCTCCCTGAGGGGGTTGAGGGTCTCTCACTGAAGGGGTTGAGGGTCTCTCCCTGAGGGGTTGAGGGTCTCTCCCTGAGGGGTTGAGGGTCTCTCCCTGAGGGGTTGAGGGTCTCTCCCTGAGGGGTTGAGGGTCTCTCACTGAGGGGTTGAGGGTCTCTCCCTGAGGGGTTGAGGGTCTCTCCCTGAGGGGTTGAGGGTCTCTCACTGAAGGGGTTGAGGGTCTCTCCCTGAAGGGGTTGAGGGTCTCTCCCTGAGGGGTTGAGGGTCTCTCACTGAAGGGGTTGAGGGTCTCTCACTGAGGGGTTGAGGGTCTCTCCCTGAAGGGGTTGAGGGTCTCTCCCTGAGGGGGTTGAGGGTCTCTCCCTGAGGGGTTGAGGGTCTCTCCCTGAGGGGTTGAGGGTCTCTCCCTGAAGGGGTTGAGGGTCTCTCCCTGAGGGGTTGAGGGTCTCTCCCTGAGGGGTTGAGGGTCTCTCACTGAGGGGTTGAGGGTCTCTCCCTGAGGGGTTGAGGGTCTCTCCCGGAGGGGGTTGAGGGTCTCTCCCTGAGGGGTTGAGGGTCTCTCCCTGAGGGGGTTGAGGGTCTCTCCCTGAGGGGGTTGAGGGTCTCTCACTGAGGGGTTGAGGGTCTCTCCCTGAGGGGGTTGAGGGTCTCTCCCTGAGGGGTTGAGGGTCTCTCCCTGAGGGGGTTGAGGGTCTCTCCCTGAGGGGTTGAGGGTCTCTCCCTGAGGGGTTGAGGGTCTCTCCTGAGGGGGTTGAGGGTCTCTCCCTGAGGGGGTTGAGGGTCTCTCCCTGAGGGGTTGAGGGTCTCTCCCTGAAGGGGTTGAGGGTCTCTCCCTGAGGGGGTTGAGGGTCTCTCCCTGAGGGGTTGAGGGTCTCTCCCTGAGGGGTTGAGGGTCTCTCCCTGAAGGGGTTGAGGGTCTCTCCCTGAGGGGGTTGAGGGTCTCTCCCTGAGGGGGTTGAGGGTCTCTCCCTGAGGGGGTTGAGGGTCTCTCCCTGAGGGGTTGAGGGTCTCTCCCTGAGGGGGTTGAGGGTCTCTCCCTGAGGGGGTTGAGGGTCTCTCCCTGAGGGGGTTGAGGGTCTCTCCCTGAGGGGGTTGAGGGTCTCTCCCTGAAGGGGTTGAGGGTCTCTCCCTGAGGGGGTTGAGGGTCTCTCCCTGAGGGGGTTGAGGGTCTCTCCCTGAGGGGTTGAGGGTCTCTCCCTGAGGGGTTGAGGGTCTCTCCCTGAGGGGGTTGAGGGTCTCTCCCTGAGGGGGTTGAGGGTCTCTCCCTGAGGGGTTGAGGGTCTCTCCCTGAAGGGGTTGAGGGTCTCTCCCTGAGGGGTTGAGGGTCTCTCACTGAGGGGTTGAGGGTCTCTCACTGAGGGGTTGAGGGTCTCTCCCTGAGGGGGTTGAGGGTCTCTCCCTGAGGGGGTTGAGGGTCTCTCCCTGAGGGGGTTGAGGGTCTCTCCCTGAGGGGGTTGAGGGTCTCTCCCTGAAGGGGTTGAGGGTCTCTCCCTGAGGGGGTTGAGGGTCTCTCCCTGAGGGGGTTGAGGGTCTCTCACTGAGGGGGTTGAGGGTCTCTCACTGAAGGGGTTGAGGGTCTCTCCCTGAGGGGGTTGAGGGTCTCTCCCTGAGGGGGTTGAGGGTCTCTCCCTGAGGGGGTTGAGGGTCTCTCCCTGAGGGGGTTGAGGGTCTCTCCCTGAGGGGTTGAGGGTCTCTCCCTGAAGGGGTTGAGGGTCTCTCCCTGAGGGGGTTGAGGGTCTCTCCCTGAGGGGGTTGAGGGTCTCTCACTGAAGGGGTTGAGGGTCTCTCCCTGAGGGGGTTGAGGGTCTCTCCCTGAAGGGGTTGAGGGTCTCTCCCTGAGGGGGTTGAGGGTCTCTCCCTGAGGGGGTTGAGGGTCTCTCCCGCTATTGGAACGCGAGCCCCGCGAGCCTCTCCAGCTCCAACGTTTCCTCGGGGCGCCCGCGAGGAGGAGGCGGGCAGCGGGAAGGCGCGAGACCGCTGGAGCCCCGTGCCCGCGCACACGCACGCGCTCCCTGTCCCTCGGAGCCCGGACTCGCGGCGGCGGCGGCGGCGGCGGCGGCGCGCTTCCCCCAACCAAGGGCCTGACGACTATTGCAAGTCAGAGCGGTAGCGGCAGAGAGAGCGTGAGCGAGCGAGCGAGCGAGCGAGTGAGTGAGCAGCGGGGGGGGGGGAGGGGAGGGGGAGGCAAAGCGGGCGGCACCGGTACCAGCGGAATCTGTCTCCCGGGGACACAACGGCGGCGGCAGCAGCAGCAGGAGGAGGAGAGCGGAGAGCGGGGTCCGGGGGGAGACTCGGTCCTGTCAGAGCGAGTGGATTCTTCCAGATGGAAGCGACCGGCCAGGTCCGCAATGTGAGATCCCAAATCCATCCCCCCCCCCCCCCCCCAACCTCCTCTTATATATTTATCTATATAATCACCCTGACGCGGTCTTTTATTTTTAATTGAAACAAAATCTCCTCCGACTGCATCATCCTCTCGGTTATAAACAAAAAAAAAACACACGATCCGCCTTTTTGACAAGTTTTCTTTCGCCAAAGTTGGATTGAGGCCAGAATCCGTTACCGGCCGGGGGGGGGGGGGGGGGGGGGGGGGTTGGGGGGGGAGGGGGGGGGGGGTGGGGTTGGGGGGGAGGGGGGGGGGGTGGGGTTGGGGGGGAGGGGGGGTGGAGGGAGAGATGCAAAGTTGGGGGGGGGGACATGGGGGGGCGTAGGGGGAGATGGAGGGGGGCACAGATTTTATTTGCAGAGGGAGGAACAGGTTAGGGACAAGAAAAGGTTTAGAATACAAATCTGACCAAAAGTCAGCGATTTGCAGAGGGGTTGGAGGTTTGGGGTTGGGGGTTTGGGGTTAGGGTTGATGGTTAGGGGGTTGGGGGGGTTGGAGGTTTGGGGTTGGGGGTTTGGGGTTAGGGTTGATGGTTAGGGGGTTGGGGGGGTTTGGGGTTAGGGTTGGGGGTTTGGGGTTGGGGTTGGGGGTTGGGGATTTGGGGTTGGGGGTTGGGGTTAGGGGTTGGGGTTAGGGTTGGGGTTAGGGTTGGGGTTCGGGGTTGGAGGTTGGGGGTTGGGGTTGGGGGTTAGGGGGTTTGGGGGTTTGGGGTTGGGGATTTGGGGTTGGGGGTTGGAGGTTGGGGTTAGGGTTGGGGGTTTGGGGGGGGGTGGTGGAAACTTCGGATGTCTTAACTGGAGGGGCGGGCTGTGAGCCTGGACCTAAATGGAGTTTGTTTTTGGGGGAAACAAAATGTTTTAACCGTTGAGTTTTAATAGCATTGCCTGTCCGTGTGCATTTGTGTGTAATCATACAGCGAAGATTGAGGAGGAAGAAGGTGTCCCGAAATGTCAGGAATATTATCTGCTGGTTATTTATAGTCGCGGTGAATATAATTGTGGGACGTGTTCCTGCCTTTGGAATAACTTCCAGAACCGGGATAAAAGCAAAATAACTGCGGATGCTGGAAATCTGAAATGCAAACAAACAATAAAAAATAAATACATTTGCTGGGGAAAAACTCATCAGGTCTGACAGCAGCTGTGGAGAGGAAGACAGGAGTTAACATGTTCCAGTCCCTGTGGCTCTTCATCCGAACTAAAGAAGGTCCTGAACTGGGATCTCTCTTGTCCCATTGAGAATTTGTCTCTTTATTTCTGTCTCCCCACCACACTAACATTTTGCCCTAAGTACTGCACTTGGATTTGTATTTAATGACTTATCTATTCTTTGGTTGAGCCATTAAACTGGGGTTACAACCATGACACTGTTTATTTTCTTTTAAAACAAGAGCAAGGAGTTGTCCTGACCTCCTTAGCCCTGCCAAAAACAAATCTGATTTATTGTGTGGGATCTTGCTGTGTGTGATATGGTTGTCATGTTTACCGACATAACAATAGCCTCGGCACTTCAAAGTAGTTCATTGTATCACACATGTTTATACGTGCAATTGTTAGAAAAATTCAGCAGGTCTGACAGCATCTGCGGAGAGAAAGACAGAGTTAACATTTCGAGTCCGTATAACTCTTCTTCAGAGCTAAAAAGAAGTAAAACTGTGATGAAATATATACTGTTTAAGGAGGGGGGGTGGAGCAGATGAAGCTGGATAGAAGGCCAGCGATAGATGGAGTCAAAGGAGAGACTGACAAAGATGTCATGAACAAAAGGACAAAGGTTAATGGTAGTGGTAAGGGCTGGAGGAGGTGCTGATGGTGGCATTAAGGTAAGGAAGCAGAATGTAATAATAGCAGGACCAGGGTAAGCACTCTGAAAAGAACAACATGAACAATTGACAGATGGCCCCAGCGTGGATGGGGGAGGGGACGGTGGTGGGAAAAAAGATTGAAAGTAAGATAAAAGGTGGGGCTAAACAATGAATGAAAACGAAAATAAAAATAAGTGGATAAAAAATAAAAATGAATATTTAAAAAAGAGGTGAGGATGGAGGAGAGTGTTCATGGTCTGAAGTTGTTGAACTCAATGTTAAGTCTGGAAGGCTGTAAAGTGCCTAATTGGAGTTTTTCCAGCATTTACTGTTTTTGTTTCAGATTTCCAGCATCTGCAGTATTTTGCATTAATGCTAGGCCTAACTTGTCTGTGCTGGTGTTTATGCTCCACATGAGCCTTCTCCCCATTCAGTATTCCTTTTATTGTTTTCTCACTCATACTTCACTGGTTTCCCCTTAAGTGCATCCATACTATTCACCTCAACTACTTCCTGTGGTAGTGAGTTCCGTGCTCTCACCACTCTCTGGGTCAAGAAATTTTTGCTGAAACCCTTATTGGATTTTTAAAAAAACAATCTTTCATGTGATGTGGGCCTTGCTGGCTTCATCAACATTTGTTACCTATCCCTAATTGCCCTTGAGAAGGTGGTGACGAGCCACATTCTTCAACTGCTGTAGTCCATGTGGTGTAGTTACACCCACAATGCTGTTAGTAAGGGAGTTCCAGGATTTTGAACCAGTGAGAGTGAAGGAATGGCGGATTGTGTGTCACTTGGAGGGGAACTTGCAGATGGTGGTGTTCCCATGCATCTGCTTCCCTTGTCATGTAGAGATCACAGGTTTGGAAGGTGCTGTTGAAGGAGGCTTGGTGAATTGCTGCAGTGAATCCTGTATATGATACACACTACTCTGCGTTGGTGGTGGAGGGGGTGAATGTTGCTTGTAGTTCATGGCGTGCCAGTCTAGTGGGCTGCTTTGTTCTGGGTAGTTTTGAGCTTCTTGAGTGCAGTTGGAGCTACACTCATCCAGGCAAGTGGAGAGTCTTTCATTACACTCCTGACTTATGCCTTGTAGATGGTGGACAGGAGCTTTGGGGAGTCAGGAGGTGAATTACTTGCTGCAGAATTCCCAGCTTCTGAACTACTCTTGTAGCCACAGTATTTATATGGCTGGTTCAGCTACGTTCTTGTCATTGGTAACCCCCAGGATGTTGGGAGTGGGGGATTCCGTGATGGTAATGCCATTGAATGTCGAGGGGAGATGATTGGATTCTCTTTTGTTGGAGTTGGTTATTGCCTGGCTGGTGTGTGGCCCGAATGTTACTTACCACTTATCAGCTTGAATGTTGTCCAGGACTTGCTGCATATTAGTGACTTTCTTACAAATGTGACCCCAAGCTTGGACACCCACAAGCAGAAACATCTTCTCTACATCCACCATGTCAAACCTCTTCATTATATTCAAGACCTCTAATTCTGCTCACTTTTAAAAAGGCTGCAATGTCATTTTCTTAATTTTTAAATACATTAACTAAACAGAGAACAATATTTAGGAGCAACCTACTCGCGTTCCTACGAACAATACGTGACAAGGCTGCATAATGATTTTTCACTGCATGTTTATTGGAGAGACAGATTGCATAGATGAAAACGGCCTTAGATTTTTTAACTGTGTCCCCTCTTGTCCCTCCCCGTTGCACCCTCACAAACACCACTACCTGGCAATGCAGGTGGCCAGGGCTTCATTTTGTGGAGGACGTAAATGAGGGAAATGCGAGATAGGTTACTTTTTCCTAATTTACACAGTATTTCAATACATTTGCCTTTTTGTGCGCTGATGTACTACAGAATTTTGGATGGGGCTGGAAAAGTGACAGGATTTTGCTACGTCTGTGTTCCACCCCCAAATAGCACCTCTTTCTGCCAGTGTGCCACAAAACTGCCCTTGCTGGCTCTAGGAATTTTGGGAGTTTAGCTTAGCATTTGAAAATATTTTGTCCTGTATTTACAGAAAAACACCCAGCAGATTCTACACTTCCAAACTTGGATTTAGCCTGGAGAGAGCATTTTGTGCTGTGAATTGCTGGTGGATATAGGCCTGCCATTGATGATGGTAAAGTTAGGAGGAGTTTGTGATGTCTGAATTAAAGAAAGTCTTGCATTTATATCACACTTTTTGAAACCACTGTACCCATCAAAATACTTTACAGTCATTGAAGTACTTTTTGAAGTGTAATCACTATTGTAATGTTGGAAACACGGCAGCCAATTTACACAGAGCAATGTGATAATGGCTAGAGGGATAAATATCGGCCAGGACACCGGGGATAACGCCCTGGCTCCTCTTCGCAGTCATGCTATGGGATCTTTTACATTCATCTGGACAGGCAGATAGAATGTTGGTTTAACATTTCACCTGAAAGATGGCACATCCAACAGTGCAGCACTCCCTTGGTAATACACTGAAGTGCGAGTCTTGATCTTTGTACTCAAACCCTGGAGTGGGACTTGAACCCAGAACATTGTGATTCAGAAGTAAGCCTGCTATCAACTGAACCAAATTTGACATTAGTATTGTTATGAATATCTAGTTCATGGTCCATATTAATATTTTAGAGGTAATGTTTAGTTCTAGGAAGATTATTGTTGTGAAGGTATGGCAACTGAAATGTTGGGCTTTAGAGATTGCGAGAACACCAAAAAGAAAATGACAGTTCAGAAGGTTATCATATTTGTTTAATAAAGTCAGAAGTAATGGAGCCATTAAACAGCAGGCGGGCTTACTTAGCTGCAGATATTGTTAAGGAGGGATAATTGGCTTGGAGGTTAGTTTGAGGATAGACCAGAGAAGGCTATGTCATCATGGAGATGAGTGGAGCTTAAGAAGGTTCTCTGGTTCCAATTGATCTGAGTGTTCAGGGGAAGAAGTTCGATACCGAAAAGGTGCTGCTGTTAGCAGGTTCCAGGCAGTTGGGGCTCAGGGAAGACCTGGGAATTGTTTGGCATAGCGGAGAGTTGCAGTTTGGACTTCGTGTGGTTTGCCACTCATGGAGAAGCCCTGGGAGCTGTTCGGTGTAGTTAGGGCCCAGGAGAAGCCAAAGGGAGCTGAGAAAGCAGCGGAAGGTTGTTGGTTCCATGCTGGAGACAGTTAAGGCTCAGAGAAGCCCTGAGAGCCATTCATAGCAATTCATGCAGCTGAGAGGCTGATGGTCAGAGCTACTGAAGCTAGCGGTCTGTAAAAGAGTTGGAAGTGTGCTGCTAATTAGAGGTAATTAGTGCAGCTATTTTGAATCCTGCGGAACGCAGTCTCAGGAGAGGAGATTGAACCACAGGAGGTGAGCATTTGTTGAGGCAGTCTGAATTGGAGCAGTCTTTGAGGGAATTCAGAGACTAGATCTTTGAAAGTGAAGAACTGAAATCTCTCATGAGGGAGACAGAGTTTTGATGAGATTTTCTGGCTCTGATCACTGACGTCCGGGTTGGTTGCTAAGAAATCCGTGGGATCTGTCTTGGTCGCATCTGTCATTTATTGTGCAGTGTGGTGTGTTTGACCATTGTTTGCCTGTGTGTTCATGTTTATCTCATGTTGGAGCACAAGGTAGATATTGTAGATTGTACTTTGCTGACTTTGTACAGTAAAGTTTACTTTGTTTAAAACCGCAGAACCTTGTGGGTAACTGGGATTTCAAAGTTTGTCTACTTTAAACAAAAAGTTACAGGTTCAGAATCTGATCCCAGTGCTTTGCACATGAATCATATCATACAACAGACAAGTACTTTGGCTGAAGAATAATACACTGCTAATGGTGTACCGGAAAAACACTGAATGGATCTCGTTCTTTTCCATGATTTGGTATTTCTCTTTTGATATTTGCCTGGACTTGATTTCTACCTGTGTGAGGAACTTTTTATTCTGGATTCTAGTTATTGTTGAGTTAAATAACAGTATGCTGAGGTTGAAGATTGGACTAGAAAGAGGAAAAGCCAATACAAAAATTAGAAAATCAGACCAAATTAGGACAGATTTTAGAAAGATGAGCAAACTAGGTGGAATGGAGGGAGATTTTGACACATAGGTTTATGTAATATCAGCGGAATATTTCTTAAAGCAAATTCAAAAGTACAGATTAAGTGTCCTGTCATGTGATATCTGCTCTGGCTCATTGTCTGCTGATGCTTCATCCTGAACTATGTTCTTGGATGCAGATCCCAAGTCTACCTCAGCCAGAATACGAATTGAACCCAAGCTTTGGTGTTATTCTGAACCATATGCTAGCTATCTAGCCAGCTGAGCTATTTAATCGATGCAATGCATAGGTCTTTGAAGGATCTTGAAGTGGAGGTGAATTCTGAAATGGTTTAAAGTAACATGAAATTATGAAAGGCAGCAGACTGATCTATGCAGTTCAGCAAGGCAATATTACTTGTTCCACAAGCCAGAGACCCATGTCACATGACTCCCACTTCTCCTCCAGGTCTTTGACAAAGGATATGTATTCATCACCTGGATTCCAAAGACCACTAAATGTCTCCGCCATTAGCAGTTGAAAGGAAGGTCGTGCAGTCTTCGTCTTAGCAGACGATCCATCACCTCTTGACCAGCCTGGGTTATTAAATGCCAGTGGCCTTTGTGTCGCTCTCTTTGAATTTGGGCTGTGCAGTCCACAGGTGGTCGTTATTGGTCCTCAGAGATAATGAGGTGCGAGCTTTCCCAGGACTGCCAAAAAGCTTCTTTTGTTCGGAGTATGGGGGCAGTGGTGGAGGCGAGGTGGCAGGGGCACAGACAGACAGAGGATTAAAGGTCTCTGTTCAGTTTTAAAATTTTAGAAATAGCAATGGGCTTATCTATAGATATTTTATAAAGATGTGTAGTGAGGTTTTAGTCCCTCACAACATTGAGGTGATATGAAAGAATTTGGACTAAGGATAGGATGAGATAGGTAGAAGCAGAACAAGGGATTGTAGATGCATGATTAAATGTAAGAGATTTAGAACAGAGCAATAGTAACTTTATATTGGGAAGTTGTGGTTCACTTCCAAGGTTAGTGGTTGAAGGAGAAACCCTGTTGGCATTCAAGGTTAAATTGGATAGGGAATGAAGAAGAGGGGTTGAAGTGTTATTAGAATAGGGTTGGCAAATATGATTTGAGTTCTTTGCTTGTGTTGAGGTTAAAATGGACACAGAATGGTTGGGCTAAGTGGCCTTTACTTGTGTTGTAAGAACAATTGAACAGAACTTACTGTAACTGGGGAACAAATGATGCCTACTGTTTGTTAGACTTGTTAGCCCATTTAATTTCCATGCAGGTATTGTAAGTTGTAACAAGTGGGGCATTGAACTGTCAGTCATCAGTTAACTAGTGCATTCTCCATGGTAATGTCTCTACCAATCAGAGTCCACTTGCCTACCAACCAGCACTCTATTCTCATGAAGTATAAATTGTTCACCTGACATCTGGCATTTGAGTGAATTGTTCTAATGAGTGCAAGACAAAAAACTTTGGCAACATGTCTTTTTTCAGCAATACTCAACTCCATTAGCCTTGCACCATGCAACTACTGGCTTGGTGCAAGGTGTGTTCTGAGTTTTGCAAGCACGGGCTGGTTGGGTACAATCTGTACCTTGCCTGTTGCTGAAGGGGCATGCTGTTTGATGCGATCCACTGGTCTTTGGGATGTATGAACATACGAACAAGGAGCAGGAGTAGGCCATTTGGCCCTTTGAGCCTGCTCTGCCATTCAGTAAGATCATGGCTGATCTGATAGTGACCTCAAATTTGCATCCAGCCTACCTCCGATAACCTGTCACCTGCTTGCTTACCAAGAGTTTATCCACCTCTGCTTTAATAATATTCAAAGACTCTGCTTCCACCGCCTTTTCAAGAAGAGAGTTCCTAAGACTCACGACCCTCTGAGAGAAAAAAAATTGTCTCATCTTTGTTTTAAATGGGTGATCCTTTATTTTTAAACAGTGACCCCTAGTTCTAGATTCTCCCACAAGAGGAAACATCCTCTCCACTTCCACCCTGTCAAGACCCCTCAGGATCTTATATGTTTCAATCAAGATACCTCTTACTGTTCTGAATTCCAGAGGATACAAGCCTAGCCTGTCCAACCTTTCCTCATGAGACAACCCACCCATTCCAGGTATTATAGTAAACCTTCTCTGAACTGCTTCCAATGCATTTACACCTTAAATAAGGTGACACAGTACTCCAGATGTGGTCTCACCTAGTGCTCTGTATAACTGAAGCATAACTTCCCTACTTATGTATTCAATTTCCCTTGCAATAAATGATGACATTTGATTAGCTTTCTTAATTTCTTGCTGTACCTGCATACCAGCTTTTTGCGATCCATGCACTAAGATACCCAGATTGCTATGTATCTCAGAGTTCTGCAATCTCACGCCATTCGGATAATCTTTTTTATTCTTCCTGCCAAAATGGACAATTTCACCACATCGTACCTGTTATGGCAGACGGATGGTAAATGCAAAGCTGCCCAAATTCCAGAAGGAAACTTGAAGCAGCTGCCACAACTATTTGCAATTTGTACTTATTTCAAATGTTGGCTTTGAAAAGTAAAAAGGCCACCAAGTCTTATAGATTTCTTACAAAACTAAATTAAACCTTTATTGATAGAAGAAATTATTTTAAGCACATACAGAGATCTGCAAGTTACTACTAAGGTAACTTCTAAATCCCCTAATTAATTTAACTCCCAGTTACACCTCCGTTAAGGCAGCAGTAAAACACACATTCTTAAAGACCCAGGCAAAGTAACACAATACCCTAGAGTATAGTCAAATTCAAAGTGAGTTTTCTTAACTTCAGTTTCTTTAGACAGCAGCTTGAGGCTTAGATGCTGGAGACTTTTCGCACTTGTTAGATCTTAAAATGCCTACTTTCTTACACACAACCTCATCTCCTTTATACAGATCTCCCCTTTGAATGCAAATTCTCATTGTTTCAATATATGTCTTTGGACTTTACCTCTCTAATAATAAAAATCTATCATTGTACCAATTTTACCATTAATCTTTGGGAAAAATGAACACACTGTTTCTCAACTTCTCCTGGCTAGGTGAAACATTTCAACCCTCTTTTGAATTCAAGCTAGCCTATTTATAAGTGCAAACGTTCCCTTTATACTCACATTCTAAAACTTCACCCATGTTTACCTACTTAACATTTGAGACCAATGAGCCTATCTTCTGATGCATCAAAACCTTCAGACCAGCTGCCTTTAATTCAGTTAAGCCACACACACCCTCCCCGCCCTAGACACAGACCCCACTATTGCTCTACTTTGCAATAAATTCCAATAACTTAATGAAAATTATTATATCTTCCTGACAACTCCATTTGCCAGATCTTTGCTCACTCACTTAACCTATCTTGTATCCTCCTTATGTCCTCTTCACAACTTACTTTCCTACCTATCTTTGTGTCATCAGCAAACTTGGCAACCATCCCATCCCTTCATCCAAGCTATTTGTATAAATTGTAAACAGTTGAGGTCCTAGCACTGATCGCTGTGGCATGCCACAAGTTACATCTTGCCAACCTGAAAAGACCCATTTATATGCCTACTCTCTGCTTCCTGTTAGCAAGCCAATCTTCTGTCCATGCCAAAGTGTTACTCCCTATACCATGAGCTTTTATTTTTCACAATAAACTTTGATGTGGCACTTTATCAAATGCCATCCGGAAATCTAAGCACAGTACATCCACCAGTTTATCCACAGCAATTGCTACTTCCTCAAAGAATTTCAATGAGTTTGTTAAACATGATTTCCCTTTCACAAAACCATGTTGACTGGGCCTGATTACCTTGAACTTATCCAAGTGCCCTGCTATTGCTTCTTTAATAATAGCTTCTAACATTTTCCCTATGACGGATGTTAAGCGAGCAGGCCTGTAAGTTCCCTTTGTTGAATAATGGAGTTACATTTGCTATCTTCCAATCTAATTGGACCTTCCCCAAATCTAGGGAGTTTTGGAAATTAAAATCAATGCATCAACTATCTCACTAGCCACTTATTTTAAGTTCTTAGGATGGTGGCCATCAGGACCTGGGTACTTGTCAGCCTGCAGCTCGAACAATTTACTCAGTGCCACTTCTGGTCATTTTGCTTGATTGATAGCTGCATCTGGGAATCTGTGATACTTGTATACTCTATAGTGAAGATGATGCTAAGTACCTGTTCAATTCATCTGCCATTTCCTTGTTTTCAATTATCAATTCTCCAGACTCACTTTCTATAACACAAACACTTTGTTAGCTTGTTTCTTTTTAAAATATTTATAGAAACTCTTACTTTCTGTTGTTATATTTCTGGCTAGCTTTCTCTCATACTCTAATTTTTCCTCCTTATTAATCTTTTAGTCATCCGTTGCTGTTCCTTATATTCTGTTCAATTTTGCTGTTGCTTATCTTCTGTCCAATTCACCTACCTTTGTGCAATCAAATGCTTTTTCTTTAAGGTTGACACTATCTTTAATCTTTCTAGTTCACCACGGATGGTGTGTCCGTCCCTTGGACTTTTTCTTACTTGTTGGAGTATATCTATTCTGTGTCTTCTGAAATACCTGTATCCCCCCTAAATGTTTGCCATTGCATCCCTATTGACCTATCAATGAGAGCTAACCCTGAAAGATGACTGGTTGTGGTAAAACTGGAGGCAAAGGATGTGCCAAGGCCAAGACTCGCTCCTCCAAAACATGTTTCCAGCTTCCTATTGGCCACACCCACCAGCTACTGTGTAAGGGTCACCATGCCGAGCGTGTCGTGGCTGGATACCCAGTCTACTTGGCTGCTGTCCTCAAGTACTTGATAGCCGAGATACTCAAGATAGTTGGCAATGTGGCCCGGGACAACAAGAAGACCTACATCATTCCCCCGTCACCTGCAGCTCACCATCTGCAATGACGAGGAGCTCAACAAGCTGCTGGGAGGGGTCACCATTGCCCGCAGTGGGGTCCTGCCCAATATGCAAGCTGTGCTGCTGCCCAAGAAAACAGGGCACCCCAGCAAGGGTGCCTGAAGGGGCAAGTTCAGAAAAAAACTCTGTTGACCTACCCCTTAACCTAATTTTCCAATTCACTTGAGCCAGCTCTGCTTTTATGCCCTCATAATTGCCCTTATTAGGTTTAAAAACATAGTCTTGGATCCATTCCCGTCTCCCTCAAACTAAATGTACAATGTACAACTCATTGCACAATATGGCATACATACCGAGCATCTCTCCAACACTAAAATTCATATATCACATCGCTGATTCGTGTGAGGCAGAATATCTTTTTGGCTTGACGGCGAGTGCAGGAACAGTGGGACCTGGGCGTGTATGTGCATAAGTCACTGAAGGTGGCAGGACAGGTTGAGAGAGCGGTTAATAAAGCATTTGGTTTCCTAGCAGGGTTATAGAGCACAAGAACCAGGAGGTTATGTTGAACTGGTTCGGCCTCAGCTGCAGCACTGTATCTAGTACTGGACACCATACTTTAGGAAAGATGTGAAGGCATTAGAGAAGGTCCAGAAAAGATGCATGCGAGTGGTTCCAGGGAGGAGGAACTTCAGTTATGAAGATAGATTGGGGTAGTTTTTTGAGGAGGTGACCAGGTGTGTAGATGAGGGTATTGCAGTTGATGTAGTCTAAATGGATTTCAGCAAAGCCTTTGAGAAGGGCCCACATGGGAGACCTATAAAGAAGGCAATGCATGTGGGATACACGATAATTTGATAAGATGGATTCAAAATTGGCTTAGTTGTAGGAGACAGAGGGTGATGACTGAAGGATGCTTTAGTGACTGGAAGCCATTGTCCAGTGGCGTACCACAGGGATCTGTGCTGGGTCCCCTATTATTTGTCATTTAAATAAATGACATAGATGACTATATGGGGGGTAGATTAGTAAGTTTGCGGATGACACAAAGATTGGCCGGGTGGTTAACAGTGAGGTTGAGTGTCTTGGGCTACAGGAAGGTATAGATGGATAGTCAAATGGGCAGATAAGTGGCAGATGGAACTTAACCCTGAAAAGTGTGAGGTGATACACTTTGGAAAGAGTAATTTGACAAGGAAGTAGTCAATGAATGGCATGACACTAGGAAGTTCTGAGGAACAAAGGGTCCTTGGCCTGTGTGTCCATAGATCTCTGAAGGTGGAGGGGCATGTTAGTGGGGTGGTGAAAAAGGCATTTGGGACATTTCCCTTTATCAATTGAAGCATAGACTACAAAAGTAGGGCGGTCATGTTGGACTTATATAGAACCTTGGTGAGGCCACAGCTGGAGTACTGTGTGCAGTTCTGGTGGCCACATTATAGGAAGGATGTGATTGCACTGGAGGGGGTACAGGGGAGATTCACCAGGATGTTGCCGGGGATGAAACATATTAGTTATGAAGAGAGGTTGGATAGACTTGGGTTGTTTTCGTTGGAGCAGAGAAGATTGAGGGGTGACCTGATTGAGGTGTACAAGATTATGAGGGGCATGGACAGGGTGGATAGGGAGCAGCTGTTCCCCTTAGTTGAAGGGTCAGTCACCAGGGGACATAAGTTCAAGGTGAAGGGCAAGAGGTTTAGGGGGGATGTGAGGAGAAACTTTTTTACCCAAAGGGTGGTGACGGTGTGGGAGAGTGGTGTAGGCGGGTTGCCTCACATCCTTTAAAACGTACCTGGATGAGCACTTGGCACGTCATAAGTGCTGGTAAATGGGATTAGGTAGGTAGGTCAGGTGTTTCTCAAGTATCGGCGCAGACTCGATGGGCCGAAGGACCTCTTCTGCACTGTGAGATTCTGTGAAGTTGGGACTGTTTTCCTTGGAGAAGAGAAAGATGAGATATGATTTGATAGAATTGTTCAAAATTTTCATAAGTTTGGACAGAGTAGATAGGGAGAACTGTTCCCAGTCGTGAAAGGATTGTGAATAAGAGTGCACAAATTTAAAGAAATTGGCAAAAGAAGCAAAAACGACATGAGAAACATTTTCATGCAGTGAGTGCCTGAGTGTGTGGTGAATGCAGGGTCAACTAACGAGTTCAAAAGGGAATTAGACTGTTATTTTAGGAAGAAGAATGTACTGGGTTGTGGATAGAAGGTGTGAGAATGGCACTGAATTGCTCAATCAGTGAGCTGGTGCTGATACAATAGGCCTAAAGGCTGTCTGCTGCACTGTAACTGTGAATCTGTGTTTATTCTACTTCCTTTAGATTCCTGATAACAGCAATCATGGTTGGCTATTAACTGCCCTTTGAAATAGCCTAGAAACGGTCACTGTCAGAGAAGCCCATATCTCATGAATATATGGAAAAAAAAATTGTATCGTTCCTCAACCTGCGCTTTTATAATAACATAATGCCAAATTTACATAATGCTGAAGAAATGGAGAAAGTTGGTCTTTTCATCCTGGAAATGGGGTGATCTCAGGAAAAAGAATGGGGGAAAAAAGGTTGAATAGTGTTAATGAAGTTGCAAGAGCCGAAGTGTGGAATTGCCAGTGACACTGACATCCTGGAGAACAAAAGCCAGAAAAAATGTAGGACACGTTAAAACTGGTAAAGGGTAAATTTAGAATTATTATAAGAAGCTCTTCGTCCCTTCTTTATTCACAGGTTTATAACACCTGAAACTCGCAGCCTCCAGTGGAGGTGAAAACCCAGCAATCATTTAAGAAACAATTAAATGCAGCATTGTTGGGGAGGGTGGTAGCATTGAAGAATGGAGTTAAAATGGCCTTCCTCATCCATATTTATTTTGTGCTCTTACTTTGGAAAAATATTAATTGGCAATATTTCACATATGTCACCACTGTTGTGACTGTATTGTCGCAGATGTTGTAGGATGATACTGGAGGTTTGGAAAAGTATGTTCCATAAGCCTGTCATCAAAACGTTCCTGTGAGGTAAACAGCCCCTACTCCACCAACCCCTAAAAGCTCAGTTGGTAAAGGCATTAAGCCATGTTGTTTCCAAGAATGCCTCTAGTTATGCTGACAAAACACCCTTTTTACCCCCAGAAATATACTTTATTCATAAAATTTTTAAAGTGCATTACGTAACAGTTCAAATTTGACATGGCACAAAAGTGCAATACAGTTCTGTTCCATTCAAGACACTGTTACACTCTGAGGTGCCTCATTACAGTTAGTTATATTTGCAATATACATTTCATATCAGATATACAGCCCAAGATGTTGAAACAGGTTAAAAGCAAAATACTGCGGATGCTGGAAATCTGAAACAAAAACAGAAAATGCTGGAAAAACTCAGCAGGTCTAACAGCAGCTATGGAGAGAAAAACAGAGTTAACGTTTTGAGTCCGTATGACTCTGACGCAGTGCCAGTCTGCAATCACAGAATGGTTATAGCACAGAAGGAGGACTTTTGGCTCATCGCTTCTATGCTGGCTCTCTGAAGGAGCAATTCATCTAGTACCATTCCCTTGCCTTCTCCCTGCAGCCCTGCACACTCTTCCTTTTCAGATAATAACGCAACTCTTGAATGCCTTGATTGAACAGGTCTCCTCCAAACTGTCAGGCAGTCCATTCCAGATCCTAACCACTTACTATGTGAAAAACCGTTTTCTCATGTTGCCGTTGCTTCTTTTTCCAGTTACCTTAAACCTGTGCCGTCTGGTTTTTGATCTTTCAAACAATGGGAAGAGTTTCTTCCTATCTAATCTGTCCAGACCCCTCAACCTTCTCCAAGGAAAGCAGTCCCAACTTTTCTAATCTATCTACGTTACTCAAGTTCCTCACCCCTAGAACCATTCTCGTAAATCTTATCTGCACTCTTTCTAATGTCTTCACATCCTTCCTAAAGTGTTGTGGCCAGAACTGGCCATAACTCTCCAGCTGAGGCTGAACCAATGTTATGTAAAGTTTAACAAACTCCCTTGTTTTTGCCTCTATGCCCCTATTAATAAAGCACTTGGTTGTGGACAGCTCCTTGCACTGGAAGACCATCAGGTTTTGCACAGACCAAAGAATGTCTTTCACTGAGTTGATGGTTCTTCAGCAGTAGTTGATGTTTGACTTGGGAACAGCCCATAGAGCACACAGCCCGGTGTTACGAAGCTGCTCGGGATGAACCTTGACAAAAACTACTGCATTTCTTTCCTGATATTTTTTTGCAAAGGCACATTCCAGAAGGAGAGGGGTGACAGTCTTGACCCCACTGACCACAGATGTTTGTATTGGCTCCTGTCTCCCCATCTGCCAGTAGTCTAAATTCCCCATCCGCCAGTACAGGCCAGCAATGCGGTATACACACCAAGAATAAAATGCAGTCAGAATTGCAATTACCGGCATGATTTCTGAACTACTATTACGTGCAGCCAACATTTCACATGTCCAGTGGATGCAGTTCTGTAATAGGACCAATTTACAGCACTGGAGGGGAAGCCATTTATCCCATCTGTGCTAAAACTAATCCCAGTGCCTTGTATCTTCCTCTACTTATCAACTTATCCCTTAGAAAGCATAGTGATCTCTCCAATAAACATACAGTGAGATGCCATTATGGAGCATTATCACTTAATGCTAATAGCATCAGACAGGCCACTTCTAAGTATAGTTTCTCTGATTCATCAATTTCTTTAAAAAGTCAGATTTTTGGCTTCTGTGCACTGCTAGAATCATATTTTTCAAAACATATGTTTCTTTAAAATATGTAAAGACATTGCATTATCTGGATACATGGATGCTGATCTGGAGTTTTTTTTAAAAAAGATCAATAGTTCACCTTGGAACTGTCAACAAGCACGCCTTTTCCAAGAAATCACCCTCACCAGCATAGTACTGCTTGTTTTGAACTGCAGTCAGTTTAATTCATGGAGAAAGAACTTGTAAAGGCATAGGCTAGTGATTTACTGGAAATCACATAACAGAGTCAAGCTTTAAGTTTTGAACCTGTTGGTTTTGAAGTCAGGCTTTTGGGGAATAAGCCAGGAAGGAAGGCTGCCCTAACTGGTGTTCTGCTTGTCTTGCCTGAAATGCCGTTTGTTTTTCCACCTGTAGTTGGAAAATGCTCATCTGAGTATACCTTGTCTGCATTTGGAAACCTGCAAAGCTGAGACAAGAAGAAATGATCCAGCTCTATATTCTGCTCCATGCCAAAGCTCCGTTGGTGAGAACTTTTGGACATCTACTGGGACCATCGGCCTGTATTCACACGAGGGAGCTCCAAATTGACAGTGTCGACATCCTGGGAACTTTATCCTTTATTTGAAAAGCCTATCCTCCAAAGCCCATCTCTGCAGAGACCTTATCTGTTTTTATTCATTCATATGATGTGGGCTTCGCTGGCTGGGCCAGCATTTATTGCCCATCCCTAGTTGCCCTTGGTGGTAAGCTGCCTTCTTAAAACGCTGCAGTCCATGTGGCATAGGTACACCCATAGTGCTGTTAGGAAGGGAGTTTCAGATTTTGACCCAGCCATGGTGAAGGAACAGCGATATATTTCAAAGTCAGGATGGTGAGTGACTTGGAGGGGAGCTTCCAGGTGGTGGTGGTCCCATTTGTCTGCGGCCCTTGTCCTTCTAGATGGTAGTGGTATGGAAGCTGCTGTCTAAGGAGCGTTGTGAATTCCTGCAGTGCATCTTGTAGATGGTACACACTGCTGCTACTGTGCATTGGTGGTGGAGGGAGTGAATGTTTGTGGAAGGGGTGCCAATCAAGGGAGCTGCTTTTTCCTGGACGGTGTCAAGCTTCTTGAGTGTTGTGGGAGCTGCACTCATTCGGGCAAGTGGAGAGTACCCCATCACACGCCTGACTTGTGTTTTGTTAATGGTGGACAGGCTTTGGGAAGTCAGAAGGTGTTACTAGTCGCATGATTCCTAGCCTCTGACCTGCTCTTGTAGCCACATTAGTTATATGGCTCATCCAGATCAGCTTCTGATCAGTGGTAAGCCCAGGACATTGATAGTTGGGGATTTAGCGATGATAATGCCATTGAACTTCAAAGGCTGATGGTTAGGTTCTCTTCTTGGAGATGGTCCTTGCTTGACACTTGTCAAGCCTGGATATTGTCCAGGTCTTGTTGCATTTGGACATGGACTGCTTCAATATCTGAGGGGTCACGAATAGTGCTGAACATCTCCACTTCTGACCTCATGATGGAAGGAAGGTCATTGATGAAGCAGCTGAAGATGGTTGGGCCTAGGATACAGGAGCCTCTGAGGAGCTGCTGCAGCAATGTCCTGCAGCTGAGATGACAGACCTGCAACAAGCACAACCATCTACCTAATGTGCTAGGTATGACTCCAACCAGTGGACAGTTTTCCCCCAGTTCCCATTGACTCCAGCTTTGCTAGGGTTCCTTGGTGCCACACTGGGTCAAATGCGGCCTTGATGTCAACGGCAGTCACTCTCATCTCATCTTGGGAGTTCAGCTTGAGCTTAACTTCACATTTTGGGAACAGGCTTACAAATACAAAAGCCTGCAGTATTTGAATTAGTGCCAATTATTGTCAAAAACCTTTTAAAATAAAAATTCCCTTTTGAGAACTTTATCAAGAACCAAACCTCAAAATTTTAAACTTTGTAAGAACTGTAATTTACACTATCAAAATTAAAACAACCTCTTTTTCACGTGTAATGATTTGTATCCAGATTAGATTTATCAACACATTCTTTATCTTTGGATAGCATCTTCATTATTCAAAAGTAACCTGTTAAATTACACCGCACTTTACATCTCAAGATTGTCCCAAATTCAAATTACAGCGCTGTTGGAATGCAGATTTCCTTTAATATTTAATTCATCTCTTCAAAAGAAACCCCTTTTTATCCATTGGAACCACTTAGACTGTACGTTTATGTCTTTTGCTTTTCCTAGAATCCTTCTGAATTTCAAGTAATTTTTTTTCCCTCAGAATTTTAGAATACCAACTAGTATGTATTAATCTCAATCATCCTGGAAGCTGGTGATGAAGCTACTCGTCTGCAAGGGGGTGGTACAAGGGTTGGTTTATCTCAAACAAAGGCAAGCCCTTCAAATTTCGATTTTTGCCAGAAATCTCAACTCAAACCTTATAGTCAAAACTTTGGAATGTTTGAGTACACTTTTCCTTTAATCTAATATGGGGCTTTCTACTCTAAAGTGCTCAACTACACACACACAACACAATTCAGGGAAGAAAACCCATTAAAGCTCACATACAAATGCTTCCTTGCACACAAACAAACACATATATAACGGTATGTATTTATATTCCTATAATATTTAATTTAACCCTAAATGAAGTTTTAAGTAGCAGTGGGGGGGAAATAAAGGGATCTTGGAGGCTCCACCTATAGGGACAATCAAACTGACTGAAGTTTACATTTTCTCTGCTGCTGCCTGTCACTGCTCACTAACGCCCCTAGGGGTACCCCCCTTCTCTCTCTCTGTCCTCAGCACAACAGCTCTTGAAAATTAAGATCAATTCCTTGCTTTTAAATTACAAAAATTCACTAGGGGATGTTTCAGGTCCTCTGCCGCTGTAACCGGCGCAACTCGTCCGAGATATTTCTGTTTAGTTTGTTGCAGACACAGACTCAAAATGAGTATTGTAGCTTTGTCAGTTTTATCGTTAGTCTGAGCTTCCACCACTTCTTAGAGCATGACAGTGGGTTGCTCGGCTGCCACCCTTGTTGTTTCATTTTGCTGATCAGCTTTTATGCTTCCTGGCGAGGTGAAGGGACATGGTTCCTTCACCTCCCCATTCCGCAATGAGTTGGAGTTCATCCTTCTCAGTCATACTCACATTCACAACTTAAACAGGAACCCACAGTTCTCCTGAGACACATCGTCTCCAAAAACAGGGACCCACAGTTCCCGCGAGACACACCGTCTCCAAAAACAGGGACCCACAGTTCCTCCAAGACACACCATCTCCAAAAACAGGGACCCACAGTTTCCCCGAGACACACCGTCTCCAAAAACAGGGACCCACAGTTCCCCTGAGACACACCATTTCCACGAGGCTCACTCGCTCCAACTGTCCACCTGAATCTCCCTGGCCGAAACATTCGGATCTGCCCTATTAAACCTCCATTTTATCTGATGTGAACAACTGGAGAGTTTCTTTCAAAAAAAAAATACTCACCAGATCATTGTTCCGTCTTCACAGAGGCCCGGGCGAATCCTGCCGACTACGCCAATTGAAGAGGGTATTCCCTCCTAAACGACAACTACCACATAGGCCTGTTGTAGAGGAGAAATTACAATCCCCGATCACACAGTGACCACAGAGAGTCAAACTTCCTTTCACCGCTTTTATTCAAGCATATGTAAAGGAGCTGCAATCGTTCCTAGTTATGACCCAGCTCCCAGATTGATTACATTTCATTATTTTTGTACTTTTTCTTATCATAACACATTTGAGTACATTTGAATACATCCAATTGGTAACCGATGCACAGGTACCATGTTAAAACTATCCTGTTGAGTACATAAACATGTGATTTTGCTAACCAATTATTTTAAAGGGTGTATACATAATTATATTACCCAATCATACCTAAGCCCTAAACCATCTGCCCCTTCCCTATGTGAGAGGGGAGTCCACTATTTTATGCCCTCCTTGTGTCTTCAGCCTGACTCTCAAGGCTGTGCAATGTTTATCTGGTAATCGCCATGTCTGCCTGGAGATTCTAAGTATTCTTCAGTAAATTCTTACAGTGTTCTCTTTAGCACTTTTAATATTCCCCTAACACCATGCTCAGTACTTCCTCCAAGTGGTGTTGAACATGGGCGTTTCAGAGTCCTTGCTGTGGGTCTGAAGTCACATGCAGGTAATTCCAGATTTTTACTGAATTCAAATTCCACCACCTGCCATGGTGGGATTCGAACCCGGATCCCCAGAGTATTACCCTGGGTCTCTGGATTACTAGTCCAGCAACAATACCACTGGGCCGTCATCTCTCCTGTTTGTTCTTTTTTAGTGTGTTTAACCAAGGAGCCTGGTTAAATTCTCTTATTATGCATAACAGTAGTGAAGGTAAACAATTGGCCATTTTGGTGAGTGAACTGAACATTAATTTAAATGTTGCAACCTGTGGAGTAGTGTGGCTACGTTAACTGCACGCTCCTCCCATCCCGATTGTAACAACACTTTTGCAGATTTGGGGTTCTCTAAATTATGAGAAGGATTGACATTGAAGGTGTAGAAGTGTTCCACCTGTGGGTGTCCAAAGCTTGGGTCATAATTCTGTGATAATTATAAGATAGTCATTAATAAATCTAATGGGGAATTCGGGAGAAACTTCTTCAACCAAAGAGTGGTGAGAATGTGGAACTCACTACCATGTGAAGTAATTCAGGCGAAAAGCATGGATTCATTTTAGGGGAAGCTGGATAAATGCATGAGGGAGAAGGGACTGCTGATGGGGTTGATGAAGTAGAATGGGAGAAGTCTTGTGTGGCGCATAAACACCAGCAAAAATCAGTTGTGCCAAATGGCCTGTTTCTGTGCTTTACATTACATAGAATCATATAGAATTTATGCCCTAGTGCATAAACTTTTACTTTGTAAGGGGAAAAACTGCTGTTCTGTACTGCAATTTCTGAGTTCTATGCAATTAATTTGTCTGAACCTTCCCATTATACTGGCACTTTCCCTTCAATATTTAAAAATATCATGTGTGCAGCATATTATGATACATGGAAGATTCCATGTTCTTTCTCTCGTGTCTGATTTTGCTGATCTAAGCCAAGACAAAAGCGAAGGTGCTGTAACTAGCCTCTGGATCAATGTATTAATAATGAACCCATTGTTTTCATCAGAATATGTTGGTGCTGGTTTAAATGGTGTTGGCATGTAGCCAGAACATTGAGCTTTGCTCCAGAAATTGCAATAAATCAGCTTTGTTTTGAGTAAAATGTGATGTGGTCACTATCTTTAAAAATGCGTTTTGAGGATGACAAAGCAGTATTAATTGTTCATCCCTGGTTACTGATATCATTTTAAGAGGACAGGAGCCATTTTTAAAAATTAGTTCATGGGACATCAGCATTGCTGGCTAGGCCAGCATTTATTGCCCATCCCTAATTGTTCTTAATGTGAGTTGCACAGTGGTGAGCTGCCTTCTTGAACTGGTGCACATCCTGTGGTATAGATACGCCCACAGTGCTGTTAGGGAGGGAGTTTCAGGATTTTGACCCAGCGACAGTGAAGGATTCGCGATATATTTCCAAGTCAGGAAGATGAGTGGCTTGGAGGGGAACTTCTAGGTGGTGGTGTTCCCACGTGTCTGCTGCCCTTGTCCTTCTGGTAGCAGCTGTGGGTTTGGAAGGTGCTGTCTGAGGAGCCTTGGTGAAGGTACTGTCTGAGGAGCCTTGTTGAGTTCCTGCAGTGCATCTTGTAGTCGGTTCACACTGCCGCCACTGTGCGTTGGTGGAGTGAATGTTTGTGGATGGGGTGCCAATCAGGTGGGCTGATTTGTTGTGGATGGTATCAAGCTTCTTGAGTTTTTTGGAGCTACACTCATCCAGACAAGCAGAGAGTATTCCATCACACTCCTGACTTGTGTCTTGTAGATGGTCGACAGGCTTTGGACAGTCAGGAGTTGTTACTTGCAGCAGGATCCCTAGCCTCTGACCTGCTTTTGTAGCCACAGTATTTATATGGCTAGTCCAGTTCAGTTTCTGTTCCATGGTAACCCTCCAGAATGTTGATAGTGGGGATTCAGTGATGGTAATGCCATTGAATGTAGGTCATAGGTCATATGTATGGGGGAGACGGCATAGTGGTAATGAAATTGGACTAGTAATCCAGAGGCCCAGGCCAAAGCCCTGGGCGCACAGGTTCAAATCCCACCAGTAATAGTGCAATTAAAGTTCAATTAATAAACCTGGAATATAAAGCTGGTCTACGTAATTTTGACCATGAAACTATCATCGATTTCAAAAAAACCTGTCTGGTTCACTATGCTTTTAGGGAAGTAGATCATCTGTCCTTACCTGGTCTTGTCTCCATGTGACTCCAGACCCACTGCAATGTGGTTAACTCATAACTGCCCTCTGAAATGATACTAGCAAGCCACTCTGTTCAAGGGCAATAAAGATGGGCAACAAGTGCTGGCCTTGCCAATGATACACCACCACAAACTGAAAGATTAAAGGCAGGGGTGATAGGTTGATTCCCTGGAGGGCATTAAGGAACCAGTTGGCTTTGTGCAGATGCCAACCCTCAAAATATCATGCACTGAATCCTCTTTCAGAATTTGTCATGGTAAGATTTGAATTCTAGCTCCAGTACCATAACCACTAAAGTACCTTAATATGTGGTCAGAATTGTCAGTTTTCTCCTGCGCATCCACATTTCCCCAGAAACACTAATTATCTGATAAATCCAATTACTTCCAGGCCTACACAATTGGGCATGAGAGCATTTCCAAGGTATTGAGAGGCTTTGACGGTTTCAGTGAATGTTCGGCAGTAGCTTCCAATCACCCCTCCCTCATCACAAAGACTGGATGCAGTTCATATCATATTTGAAACTATAAATGCAAAGCTAGAGTGGTTTATCTACATTTTGTGAACTTAAATTAAATTAGTCATTTACTGCTTGTGCACCATTTTAGTTAATTGTGTTGAATAATTTATATTGTGATGCCAATAAAATAGTAACAGTTGAAAGGATTATTGAGTTCGAATGATCATTTTACAATTGTACTGTTAACATGATTCAGTGCGGGTTATAATTAGGATATCAACTTGCAGTTCTAAAACAAAATTACTGGGAAATCACATATTTCTAAGGGACTTTTATAATTTAAAAAAACACTTCTATTGGAGAGGAATTGATATTTTTTCACGTCCAACTTCCTTCCCTGCTGACCAGAAAGTGTGGGGTACAGTTTTAGATAAGGGGAGATCTCCCGTGCCCACTTTCCAAGTACGAGACCAGACAGTGGGTGTTGGTGAGCTATTTCACCATGTAACGCATCACAGTCAAACCTTGACATTCATAAATTTGAAATTTCCAGCAGGGGTCCCTGGCCTAGGACTGGATTGCAGTAAGTATCGGGAGCTATGGCGGAATCTTTTCTCTCCACTCCATCTCCATAATCCAGTACAGCTAAGGCCAGTTGTTAATCCAGCTGCTACCTTGCCTGGGATCAGCTAACTCCGTAATTAACTGGGGCTGAAACCAGGAGCCTTATGGGTTGAAAACATTACATTTGGTTTTTAAATCTTCATAAAGTTACAGCAAAATATCAATAATTTAGGTTAGATTATTTTCGCTAAATTATTCTTATATTTTCATTTCAGAATTTTCAGAAAATAATTATGTACGTCTTAAATGTCAGTGCTGATGATGAATGGGAAACCAGGGGTTTCCTGCAGGTGTGATACTGATTAATTTTTTGCTCTGAGGGTTGCTAATTGGTTGAATTCTCTTCCCCAGGGAAGTGTGGAGGCTGGGTGATTGAATGTATTCAAGGCTGAGTTAGATTCTTGATCGACAAGGGTGCCAAAGGCTATAGGGGTAGACAGGAAAGTAGAATTGAGGCCGCTCAGCCATGATCTTATCAAATGGCAGAGCAGGCTCGAGGGGCCAATTGCCCTACTCCTTCTAATTCTTATGTTCTTGTATGGCTACAGGAAGGAAGGAACTTGCGTTCCTATCGCACTTTGGTTACTTCATGAGATTTCAAGGAGTTATTTTTTGAAGTATTTTCTGCTCATTCTTGGGATCTGAGCTTCACTGGTAAAGCCAGCATTTATTGCCCATCCCCTAATTGCCGTTGAGAAGGTGATGCTGAGCCACTTTCTTGAATCGCTGCAGTCCACATGGTGCAGATGCACCCACAGTGCATTTTTTGTAGAAGTAACTAAAATTTATATTGTCCAAAATGAGGGTATAAACTCATTTAGAAACTTTTCAAATTATACTTTTCACAATAGCATTTGAGTATCACTGAAAAAAGAGACATGTTGAAGCTTTTTGTTTTGCACTCATCAGGATACTTCGCAAGAATACCAATGTAAAGGGAAAACAACAATTTATACTGTTTGAGAAGAGAGCGCTGATCAGTTGGCAAGTGGACTCTGGCGGAGGCATTGCCATGGAGAATGCACCGATGACGGTGGCTGACACTATAAACTCACTTAAGCAGAAGTGGTTTCGCAACGCAATTAGTGATGCCACTAAACATGTAATAAATCTCTCTGACCGTGTAGTCTCAGAAAGCAGGAGTTTGTCCTTGCTCATAGTTTAATTTTGGTGAGCCTTCATCCCAGATCAAACGGGAAGTTGTATTTGCTGAGTTCAAACTCCTCTACTCCCAACTATCCCACCACAAACCAGCGTCCACTGAAGATGCTGAATTCTTGAAAGCTCACTGAGCTGATCTGGCGCACGCATATTGAGGGATTTCAAGTGACCTGTCTGACTTTCACATGCAACACAAGGTGCCTTACAGCGTTGCGAGGCCTTAAGACCAATGTGGAAATACACGGCAGTAAACTTGACAAAGGGACGGGACTAGTCATCCTTAACAAGCGTGACTATATCAACAAAATACACACCATTCTTAACGATGGATCCAAATTCATATCCATCAGATCTGTTGCTCAATATGACCGGACGGCCTTGCTTGAAAGTAAGCTTAAAAAACGTTTGCTGCACTTGTTGTAAGTGTGATGAGCTGCCGTGTGATCTATATGACAGGGTTCGTCCTCATGGCTTGCCGTGTCTGCATATGTATGGGCTGCCCATGACACACAAAAGTGATGTCCCTTTGTGCCCTATCTTATCTATGACCGGCTCTGCACAATGTGAATTGGCCAAATGGTTGGGCCAATTGTTACAACCAGTTTTGAGAAAGTTTTCCACATACAAGTGAAGGATTCCTTCACTCTTGCAAAGGCCATACAGGGCTTGCATATCGATAGCAGCATTGTGTCCATGCAAAATGTGTTTTTGATGGAATGACATCTGACCACCTATCTCTTGCATGTTTCCGATATGTAGATGATACGTTCCCTGTATTTAATTCAGCAGCTGCAAGTGATAATTTCCTTACATGTCTTAATGAGCTCCATCCTGTGCTAAAATTCATCTTTGAAATGGAGCAGTCAAATGAACTCCCCTTCCTTGACGTACTAGTTAAGGGAAATCTGCCAGGGAGTTCTCTGCCACAGCCTACCGCAAGCCGACCTTCACTGCTCACCATACACGTTGGGATTCTTACAGTTCCAAGTACTATAAGATTGGGCTTATCAGCAGTCATGTAAATAGGACCCAGGAAATTTGCTCATCATGCAAGCTTGATGCTGAAATAGGGCGCATCGAAGGCATCCTGCGGGATATTGGCTACCCTGATCAGATCATTTTACGCTTTATATCACACAAACTCATGAACGTGTCTAAGGCTGTCACTTTCAGCCATGAAAATTGCCCAGTTATTTGCCACTAACAGGATGCTGCCATCAGGCCAAAAAGATATTCTGTCTCTCACACTAATGATTAATGTGGTGTATGAGTTTCATTGCCAGTCTGATGCTAGGTATGTAGGCCATAGGTCTTAGGACTGGCAGATCGTATCAAACAGCATGTCCCAGCCCGTGCTTGCAAAACTCAAACACAGTGTCCAAGATGAGATATAATTCCACGATTGGGCAACATTTGCTGAATAATCCTCGGTGTGTTAAGAATTACGCTGACAACCAGTCGGGTTTGCAGTGTGGCACATTTTGCGTGTACTAGAAGCCACATACACTAATAAACAGGGCTCTTTTTTCCAGGCAGAAAGAACATGTACACACATTGCGCCTGTTTCAGCTAAACAAAAAAAGTGATAGCCATTTGCTGACTCATTGCTCAGAGCAATGCCCTGACCAATCAGGGCCAAGCTGCCTGCTTTAAATTTCAAACAATGCTTGGCATTTAATTGTCAGTAACCATCGCTGGTGCCTTCTCCATCGAAACACCTCTACCAATCAGAGTCACTTTGCCAACCAATCGGCACTCTTTTCATACACTATAAATTGTTTTCCCCTTTTATGGGTATTCTTGTAAGTGTCCTGATAAGTGCATGACAAAAAGCTTCAACATGTCTCTTTTTTTAGCAATACTCAAGTCCTGTACTCCAAACATCAATAACGTTTGTAAATATTGATCAATTTATATTTTTGTTAATTGAATTATACCTTAAAGTTTTCACTCGAAGATCTTGGCCTGTTCCAGAAGCCTTGCCTAGGAGTTGATATCTTTGCCCAAATCTAGAGAAAGAGTTTGAATGCGCGAGTGTGAGAGACAGAGAAAGGTATGTGAGAGAGAAAGAGGAGTACCACCTAATTTCCTTCACAAATGCTGGAAGACCTGGTAACCCACTGATGATGTAAAAGAAAAGTGGGGATAACTTGTTTGAAGTAAAACCTTTTTGGTGCCAGAAAATTAGATTTATGTTCCTAAGTGGTATTTACAGCACAGAACCAGACCATTTGGCCCAACTTGTCCATGCTGGTGTTTATGCTCCACACAAGCCTGCTCCTAACCTTTCTCTTGTAACCCAATCAACATATTCTTCTTTTCCTTTCTCCCCCATATGCATATCTAGCTTCCCCGTAAATGCATCAATGTCAATTGCTTCAACCACATCTTGTAATGAAATCCATGTTCTCATCATCATTTAGATAGAGAATTCAAGAGAAACTACTTTATCAGATTTATTAGTGATTATCTTATATTCACAGCCCTTATTTCTAGTCACCCCCTCAAGTGGAAACATCTTTCCTATGTCTAGCCGATCATACTCTTTCCTAAACTTAAAGACTCCTACAGGTCATCCCTCAACCTTCTCTTTTCTAGAGAAAAGAGCCCAAGTCTGTCCAATCTTTCCTGATGAGTGTAAGCATTCAGTTTTGGTGTCATTTTAGTAACTCTAGTATGGGTGGGGTGTGAGGTAATGGATTTTACTGCAGTTAGCCCCTGTCTGGACACGGGAGGGATTAATCAGGCACAGCTCTCCCCTCTGCTGCAGTGTGCAGAAAACAAAACATGTAAGCACCAATTTTTGGGAACTTTTTCAATTCAACATCCGGTAAGACACTGTACTCTGAAAGTGACAAAATTCTGGTGAATTAGTGTGATATTCCTCCTTTGTAGTAGGCTAGAATTGCAAACAGATGTACAGAGTATAAATAATTGAGTGGGTGGAGGTTTCAGTAGTTGGAATTTTATTTCTTTTCCAGGAGTTTAAAATCACAGTTTCCTCCAGTACTGATTCTGGGAATCTATAGTTCTGTGATTACTAAGATAACTACTCATAAAAGGGGAGGTTTCAAATGGAGAACGGAAGAAGAAGGCAGAACATGTCTGAAGAAAGGTTTGGACAACATTTATAACACTGCTAATTGGTGAAGTTGGTAACTGAAAGGTGAAAATTACGATAATCAATATTAAGGGTGTGGTAAGTACAGATTACACAGAGGATTGTTAGGATATTGAAGATAGGCTGAATGGCCTCCTGCACTGTAAAGATACTGTGAAACAGTGAATTCCCTACCAGAAATAGAATCCGTAATAGCTTTTTAAAAAAACAATAAATATATGACAGAGGATTCTTAGGAAGAGGAAAATACAGTCCTTTGAGACTATTCAACATTCAGTTACACTGTACTTCAGCTCCATTTACTTAGCTTTACTCCATATCTTTTGATGCCCCTGCCTGAAATGGACACGGGAATGGACTAAGTTTATAGCTCTCTTACCCCATGTGACCTACCTACAGGGGATTGGGGCCACCACTTGTGTGGAGGGTAAGAACCTAGCACAGACAGCCTGTTTCTGTCTTGAAATATCTGTGTAATGAGTACAGTGAAGAGTGCAGGAGGCCATGCCAGGAGCAGCACCAGGCATACCTAACAATGAGGTGTCAACCTGGTGAAGCTACAACACAGGACGACTTGCGTGCCAAACAGCATAAGCAGCAAGTGATAGAATTAAGTGATTCCTTAACCAACGTATCAGATGTAAGCCCTGCAGTCCTGCCACATCCAGTTGTGAAATGGGGTGGAATATTAAATCACTGGAGGAGGAGGCTTCACAAATATCCCCTTTCCCAATGATGGGGGACCCCAGCACGTCAGCGCAAAAGATAAGGCTGAAGCACTTGCTACAATCTTTAGCCAGAAGTGCCAAGTGGATAATCCATCTCAGCCTCCTCTAACAGAATAAATTTACTTGAGCTTTGTGCCCTGAATGAACTATGCAGCATCAACACCATCTTTTAGAGCAGGCATCGCCACAAAGTATCACGGCAAGACCCAAAGTCTGGACATGGGCACCAACTAGACTTAGTCTTCATAAGAAGGTGCGATCTGCACCTACCACAGCATAGATTGTGATGCCGACCACTCTCTTGTCGATCTACAGAGGGTGTTATTGACTGAGGGTGGTGAATCTTTGGAATTTTCTAGACCAGAGGGCTGTGGAAGCTCAGTCATTTACCATGCTTAAGACAGAAGCCAATAAATTTCTGGAGACTAATTACTTCAAGGGATATGGGGATAGCATGGGAAAGTGGTGTTGAGGTAGATGATCAGCCTTGATCTAATTGAATGGCCGAGCAGGCTCAACAGGCTGAATGTCTGACACCTGTCTCTATGTCCCTAAAGCAGAGCCAACTAAGTTCTAAGTATGTTTGTATTTTCTTTTTATGAGTTTTATTGTTTGGGTCTGCAGGATTGCTCCATGGAGAGCTGGCATGGACTTAGCACAGAATCACAGAATTGTTACAGCCCTGGAGGCCATTTGGCTGGATGGCCTCCTACTGTGCTGTAAGTAACTCTATGACTAACATAAGATGTTAAGAAAGGCAGGCAGACTGGTGATATTGACCCTGGTAATTGTGAATTACGAACTGGCATTAAATTGTATTGGCATCAAAGGGTAACAGATTTTCCATAACCTACAGGACATTCTGAAAATATTGGTTCAGCCTGTGTTGGGTTTACTAAGCACAGAGTTGCTGGTGATGAAAATGTCTGGTACAAAGTTTCTAGAAACAAAGTTTGTATGTGACTTTTTTTGGCTTAATTCAGAATGTTAAAGTGCAGCTGCCACAGTCAGTATGCAGGGCTGTCCCAAGTACGAGCAGCTATTGTGCTGTTCCACCTGTCAGTTCGTGGAAGACTGAAGGCCTAACCATGTCCCTCTAATAAATAGAAAGGGTGAACTCTTGACATGGAACAGACCAGTCAAATCTACCAGTCTTTGTAGTTTTTAGCTTGTACTAGCATAATGTGCAAGAGATGTATTTTCCCTGGAACAAAACAGGGCTACAGGCTTCTAAACCCCTCATCTGCTCCACCATCTGTGACTGAGCCATCAGTCATCTGACCACCTCATTCTGGGTTCCTGTGACCAAATTCCTCTGCCTTGTCCCATCACTCCGCAATCATGATTCTTCTTGAACCCTATGTTTTCAGCTATAACTTGCCACTCCAAGCCCCCCTCCTTGCTCAGGCCTGGACAGGCTCCCATTTGCCTACCTTAAAGTTGTTAAATAAGCCGCTCAGTAACTTCCTTCAGTCCTATACCCCGTTCTAAACTGTTCCTCCAACTCTAGACTCTTGTTCAATCATCCATTCCTTCCTTCATCTCACCACTGACATCTGTACCTTCAGCCGCTTAGGCCCCAGGCTTTAGAATACCCCACCACCCCCCCCCCCCACCCCAAACCCCTCCACCTCCCTCTCCTCTGTTAAGACCCTCCTAAAAAAAAAACCCACCTCTTATACCAAGCTTTTGGTTAACCCTCCTAGAACCGAATGCTTCTAATAAAATTGGTTCATATGCTTATAAGTTCTGCCAATCTAATTCACAAGCCCTCAGGGTAATTTTCATCAGCTTCTTAACCTTTTGTGTTAGTGCTGGCTGAGTGTGGTGGAGGAAGATTCAGTCGTAGCTTTCAAAAGCGTATTAGATAATTATCTGAAGAGAAAAACCTTGCAGGGCTGTGGGGAAAAGGCAGGAGAGTGGGACCAGTTGAATTGCATTTCCAGAGAGCAGGCATTGACATAACAGGCCTATTGGCTTCCTCTGATGCTGATCCTCAGATTCTATGTGACTTTTCAGTCATGTCTATGGTGAGCATTTTTCTTCGTCCCTAGGGTTTCTACTGCCTCATGTTATTAGCCTTAGAATTGGGAGATGGAGGTGTATGCAGTGCTCCATGACATTCTTTGGCTTGGTGTACGTTCTTAATTTTTGCCTCCGTGAAGTTCCTTGGGACCTTTTGCTATATGAATGATGCGAAAGAAGTGTATTGTTGTTGAAACCATCAAATTGTCAATTTAAGACAAAGAAACTGAGAGTTGATTTGAATGTATGGTAATTAGGTAGCAATGAGGATAGATTGGAGAGATTGAGACTCTTTTCCTTGGAGAAAAGAAGGCTGAGAGGACACTTGATAGAGATATTCAAGATCCTGAGGGGTATGGACAGGGGAAATAGTAAGAAACTGTTCCCACTCGAGTACATCAAGAACTAGAGGGCACAGATTCAAAATAATTGGCAAAAGGAGTAAATGTGATGTGAGGAAAATTTTTTTCACCCAGAGGGTGGTTGGAATCTGGAACAAACTTCCTGAAAGGGTGGTGGAGGCAGGTTCGATTGAGGTATTCAAAAGGGAATTGGATTGTTACCTGTAAAGAAAGAATGTGCAAGGTTACGAGGATAAGGCAAGGGAGTGGGACTAGGTGGAATGCTTTTTCAGAGAGTCAGTGCAGACTCAATGGGCAGAATAGCCTCCTTCTGCACTGTAAAGATACTGAGATAGGTGATGATTTCATGCACTGAGCTAGTTGCGTTTGCCTCACTGGCTGTGCACCCATTGAATTATTTTGCTTGCGAAAACATGATTAGTAAGTAATTGACTTATAATATAATCTGAAACATCAGCAAGCAGAGTTCTGCAATATCTTGTGTTTTGTCTGTGTGAAATTACTGCTCAGCTTAACATTTTTTTCTAAATTTTGTTTTCCCTTTCGTCCCAACCCCCTTGTCCTGAAGGCAGTGATTTCTGCCAGGATGTGGTTCACTCGTGCAGGATGTTTTCTGGGACATTACCTGAGGGTGTCCGGCTATCCTTTGTGTGTAGGCAGGGCATCACCCTGTCCTGACCTCATTCAATGTCCAGCAAAGACTAGTGGATAATGCACATAAGTATGAAATCCGACTAGATTGAGGATTGCTGAAACCAATTACGAACGTACGAACAAGGAGCAGGAGTAGGCCATTCGGCCCCTCGAGCCTGCTCTGTCATTTAATAAGATCAAGGTTGATCTGATAGTAACCTTAAATCTGCATCCCACCTACCCCCGATAATCTATCACCATCTAGCTTACCAAGAATCTATCCACCTTTGCCTTAAAATTATTCAAAGACTCTGCTTCCACTGCCTTTTCAGGAAGAGAGCTCCATAGACACTCAGAGAAAAAATTTTGCCTCATCTCCATTTTGAGCCCTTAGTTTTAAACAGTGACCCCTCACTCTAGATACTCCCACAAGAGGAAACATGCCAGTTAGAGTATCCCATATTGTCACATTGACTTAGGGCAGCTGTAGCCCATGAACCAACAGGAAACTTCATATCTTATTCTGAGCTACCGGCAGTTCATGAACTGGGCCTAATCTCTTGAGCTTCATTTCAGTTTCTGATAGGATTCTGACTGTACCTTGATTCATAAACCGTCAGAAAGTGCAGTTAAAATATTGTAAACTATAACAGAATTTTTTTTTGCCTCCGCATGCATCAGAGTTGGTTCTTTGGCAGCACAAATGATCTTTGTTACAGAAAGTGACTCAGTGCCACGTCAGTGCTTTTCCTCCTCCTCCTCATTTTTTTTTTGTTCGACATCTGCTGTATATTTGATCCTGCCATGCAGATCATGATGACAAACTCAACAGTGTTTCAGATTGAGTGATCTGGAGTTAACTCCTTAATATATGCAAAAACAAATGTTGGGGACCTTCCCTTTTTATTTCTGGGTTAAGAGAGTGACTCGGTGATGCTTTAAAGCAGCAACACTCAGAACGATTTAAATTTAATTCCCCTGCCACAATACAACTAAAGGATCTGTACAGCTTTGTAGCCGAAGTGCGGAGATGGTGGTAGTGGTGTGGCTAAATTGTCTTACGCATGCCCCCTCCATACCCCTCCTCCCCAGGTAAATGACTACTTTGATTGGTATCTGAAATTCTAGGTCAGTGCTCTTGGTAGAGCTTGCACTGTGATGGTCCCCAGGGTTGCATATTGATACCCCAAAAGTATCCAGTTTCAGAACAATACTGTTAAAAGCTTGGGAATGGGCTAGCTTGGTTTGTGGGCTGTGATTATGGTGTATGTGAGAATGGGGTAGATATTAAAAAGATGAAGAAAAAAATTATGATTTGGAATTTGAAAGTAGCTTTAGTATTAAAACTGAATTAGTGCTGGAGAAGTTGTGATAGTATCACTGAAGTTATGAATGATATAGCGAGGATCAAATTGGGGAAGTGGCTACACACATGTGGTTTGTGGTTTAGATCGTGTAGTACTGCAATACAGTATGTGCTCTGATTTGTGTGTGGGTGTTTGGACCTGTTTCTCGATTTGTGACATTCTGACCATAGTTGGAGGCAATTCGTGTTGATGACACAACTTATTGGCTAATTTTTTGAAATCCAATGGGAATATATGAATGACCCCATTGGTTTTTGTCACCCACTCTCTTGATTACACTGCAAATGATACTGGAAAATGCTTACATAAGATTTTAAGTGAAATTGCATTCAGTATTGACTGTAACATTTACAAATTTGAGTAATGCCTCAGACATTCTCATAAAATCATAGAGCACACAAGGAGGCCTTTTAGCCATTTGCCTGTGTGGGAAATGGTTTAATTTAAATATGTTCTTTTAAAAACAATTAATGATGTTCATTAGCATGAGCAATGTATATGTGTAGTTGCGAATGGGCCTTTATTTTAATTCAGTGTTTAAAAACAAGTGCTCTCTATTTACCCTAGTTTACCTTATTTCCGTTATAAGAGCAATTCAAAGGCTGGGAATTCTGTGGCTGTTAGCAAGCTTCAGCCAGTTAGGGCTCAGAACCAGGAGCAGTTTGCCGCTGAGAGTTGCAGTTTGGTCCTTTTGTGGTTTACAGCTCACTGAGAAGTCCTGGGAGTTATTTGGTGTAGTTTGGGCTCAGGAGACACCCTGGGGGAGCTGAGAAGGTGGCAGAAGGTCGCTAGTTCTGTGCTAGAGAAGGTTAAGGCTCAGAGGAAGCCCTAGGAGCAATTTATAGCTCAGTGCTGAAAGGAGACAAGTTCGGAGGAATCCAGGAGCAGTGCCAGCTTAGTGAAGCTAGTGGCCTGCGAAAGAGTTGGAAGCGCGCTGTAAATATTAGTGGGAGCCAGCTTGGTTAATCCTATGGAATTCAGTCTCAGGAGAAGAGATTGAACCATCAGGAGATGAGTAGTCATTGAGGCTGTCTGATTCTGAGCAACTTTTGAGAGAATTTGGAGGCTAGATCCTCGATAGTGAAGAGTTGAAATCCCTCATGAAGGGAACAATTTCAACGAGATTTTGTGATTCTCAGTGGTCACTGCCTTGTTGAGTAAGTTGCTGAGAAATCCATTGGATCCGCCTTTTTTGTATCTGCCATTTAATGTGCAGCGTGAGGTGTTTGGCCACAGTTTGTCTGTTAGTTCAGATTTACCTCACGTTAATTCTGGATGTTATTCTTGAGTGAAAGGTAGATATTTTAGAGTCCCTAACTGGATAAGTACACTTGGGATGGCATGTTAAGTTCAGACCCTTGGGAAGAGAGGGATTAAATCCCATCCATGTGGGCAGTATTGAAACATAAGTACCAGAAGTGGAGAAAGCTTTATAGCTCAGTTTGGCATCTATTACCCTCACTGAATACAGTTGTAATAATTTCAAAACAAATTTTAAAATCAGCTGTGATGTCATTACACATCATGATGCGAATGAGATCAGTTGCCCATATAACCGGTTGCATCTTAACATGGAGAAAGAAAGAATATAGTACGTTATTACACGTGTCAGCAAAGTGCCTCACATACAATTAATGACTTTGAAATGCAGCGACTTGTGTTATGCAGGTAAACAGAACAGCAGCAGACTCCCACAAAAAAACCACGAGGCTAAATCCTGTACATAGTGAGGATAGCGGATGCCATGCTGAGCTAGGAGGCTTGACAGGTGCTGGTATCTTGACACTATTATTTAAATGAATGCTTTTGTTCAATTTCGAACTAGCTTTGGACCTCTGGTGTCTGGCGGACACTATGATTTCACTAACCACTTTGGGCCTACAAATGGGCCTAAATGAATTACCCTCAATCTCACTTCCATTCATGGTGTCAGAAGGCACTTCAGTGCCTTAGACTGTGCAATTAGTATGCACTAAACCTGGCTAATAATTTAAAAAAAAATCAAGAGCAGGAATTTTGCATTTTTGAAATAAATTGACCTGCATCATTACTGTTCAGCCTACATGGCTGCAGTGAGAAAACTGGCATAAAGCAAGAAATTTGAGATTGCCATTGACTTGACTTTGGTGGTGTGGAGTTCTAATCAACTTTGTATGATTTCAGTGATATTGGCAGAGCGTATCAGACATTCCAGGAAATTGTGGTATGGTATAAATAATAAGGTAACTTGGTTTTGCCACAATTTCCAGGACTCCCCTAGTGTAAGCCGGACCTAATGCTGTAGGTATGTCAAGTCAATGGAACAAGTCTCCATGAAATTCTGGACCATTCATTTATTTGTTCCCTTCACAGATGCTGATAGGTCTGTAGGGTGTTTCTAGCATTTTCTATGCTTTTTCAGATTTCCAGCTTTTGGAGTTATTTTTCTTTTATTTCTAAATGTAGGAACACCTCATCTTTTCTACCTTGATTTTTAAAAAAATTAATTTACGGAATGTGGGCTTCGCTGTTCATGCCAGCATTTATTGCCCACCCCTAATTACCCTTGAGAAGGTGCTGGTGAGTTGTCTTCTTGAACTGCCGCAGTGCCTGTGGCAGGGGATTCCCTCCACAGTGCTGTTAGGGAGAGAGTTGCAGGATTTTGACCCAGCGACAGTGAAGGAACGGTGATATATTTCCAAGTCAGGATGGTGAGTGACTTGGAGGGGAACTTCCAGGTGGTGGCGTTCCCATCTATCTGCTGCCCTTGTCCTTCTGGATGGTAGTGGTCATGGGTTTGGAAGGTGCTGTTATGCAGTGCATCTTGAAGATGGTATACACTGGTGCCACTGTTTGTTGTTGATGGAGGGAGTGACCTGCAATGTAGGTATTGGCCTTTTCGAGCAAAAACAGAAAATGCTGGAAAAACTCAGCAGGTCTGACAGCATTTGTGGAGAGAGAAAAACAAAGTTAATGTTTCGAGTCCGTATGACCCTTCTTCAGACCCTTCTCCTCCTCTCTGAAGTCATATGGACTCAAAATGTGAACTTTGTTTTCCTCTTTCCACAGATGCTGTCAGAGCTGCTGAGCTTTTCCTGCATTTTCTGTCTTTGTTTCAGATTTCCAGCATCAGCAGTATTTTGCTTTTATATTGGCCTTTTCTACTCAGTTTCTAAATGTTTAATGCCACATCCAGTCATGAATGGTGGTGGACAATTAAACAACTCACTGGAGGAGGAGGCTTCACGAATGTCCCCATGCTCAATGATGAAGTAGCCCAGCACATCAGTACAAAAGATAAGGCTGAAGCATTTGCTACAACCTTCAGCCAGAAGTGCCAAGTGCATGATCCATCTCGGCCTCCTCTGGAGGTCCCCAGCATCATAGATGCCAGTCTTCAGCCAATTCGATTCACTCCACGTGATATCAAGAAATGGCTGAAGGTACTGGATAGTGCAAAGGCTATGAGCCCTGACAGTATTCTGGCAATAGTACTGAAGACTTGAGCTCCAGAACTTGCTGCGCCCCTAGACAAGCTGTTCCAGTACAGCTACAATGCTGGCATATTGCCTGGCTATGTGGAAAATTGCCCAGGTATGTCATGTACACAAAAAGCAGGACAAACCCAGCCCAACCAATTACCGCCTCATCAATCTACTCTACATCGTCAGTAAAGTAATGGAAAAGGGTCATCAACAGTGCTATCAAATGGCACTTGCTTAGCAATAACCTGCTCATCGACGCCCAGTTTTGGTTCTGCCAGGGCCACTCAGCTCCTGACCACATTACAGCCTTGGTTCAAACATGGACAAAAGAGCTGAATTACCGAGGTGAGGTGAGAGTGATTGCCCTTGACATCAAGGTCGCATTTGACAGAGTGTGGCATCAAGGAGCCCTAGTAAAACTGGAGTCAACAGGAATCAGTGAAAACTCTCAACTGATTGGAGTCATACATAGCACAAAGGAAGATGGTTGTGGTTGTTGGAGATCAGTCATCTCAGCTCCAGGACATCACTGCAGCGGTTCCTCAGGTTAGTGTCCTGGGCCCAACCATCTTCAGCTGCTTCATCAGTGACCTTCCTTCCATCATAAGGTCAGAAGTGGGGATGGCCACTGATGATTGCATGATGTTCAGCACCAATCGTGACTCCTCAGATACTGAAGCAGTCCATGTCCAAATGCAGCAAGACCTGGACAGTATCCAGGCTTGGGCTGACAAATGGCAAGTAACATTGCTTGACGCTTGTGTGGCGCGAATGACCATCTCCAACATGAGAGAATCCAACCATCGCCCCTTGATGTTCAATGGCATTTGCCATCACTGAATCCCCACTATCAACATCCTGGAGGTTACCACTGACCAGAAACTGAACTGGACTAGCCATATAAATACTGTGGCTACAAGAGCAGGTCAGAGGCTAGGAATCGTGTGACGAGTAACCCACCTCCTGACTCCCCAAAGCCTGTCCACCATCTACAAGGTGCAAGTCAGGAGTGTGATGGAATACAGCCCACTTGCCTGGATGAGTGCAGCTCCTAGAATGCTCAAGAAGCTTCCAGGACAAAGCAGTCACTTGATTGGCACCACATCCACAAACGTTCACTCCCTCCACCACCAACACACAGTAGCAGCAATGTGTACCATCTACAAGATGCACTGCAGGAATTCACCAAGGCTCCTTCGACAGCACCTTCCAAACCCATGACCACTACCATCTAGAAGGACAAGGGCAGCAGATAGACGGGAACACCACCACATGGAAGTTCCCCTCCAAGTCACTCACCATCCTGACTTGGAAATATATTGCCGTTCCTTCACTGTTGCTGGGTCAAAATCCTGAAACTCCCTCCCTAACAGCACTGTGGGTGTACCTACACCACATGGACTGCAGCGGTTCAAGAAATCAGCTCACCACCACCTTCTCAAGGACAATTAGAGATGGGCAATAAATGTTGGCCCAGCCAGCGAAGCCCACATTCTGTGAATGAATTAAAAAAAGTATCCTTTCACGATTGTTCATCAGTTCATCATTTTACCAAATAGTACCAAGAGTTGCGCAGCCTCAATGTTCTGCTTAACTTGAAGTTTACCTTTGTAATCCCAAATCGGATAATTTACCAAGACTGTATTTTCCCCATCTTAGAAGGTTGCATGCCTTGTTCCTACTTCTCAAATGCTGCTCCGGTAACATCTCTTCCTTCAACATTGACAAACTTCAGATGGCTCACAACTGTGTGATCTGAATCCAAACTCACTCTAGCTAGCACCCAAACATGCAGAACTTCACTCCTCCTGCACCATCAGTTTCTTCGCTGTCATTTTCATATCATAGGAATTGCTTGATGAGAAAAGGCTAAGGTTTATCTCATTCTGTTCCTACCATCCTGGTAGTTGAATGAGCCAATCATTAGTAGTTGACATATCATGACAGTCAGTTTTTATCAATGATTCTACAACAAACGCAGACATGAGAGTGAAAATGCCAGTGGTAGAAGCTTTGGGGCCATAGGTCCAAAGTTGTCTATTCCTCCTTAGCATGCTACAAGTACCACAGGTAGCTGATTACTTGCATGTATGTTTTGTATAATCAAGATCTGATAGCCATTACAGAGACATGGCTGCAAGTTGACATAGGTTGGGCCCTGAATATCAAAGGGTACATGACTTTTAGAAAGGGCAGGAAGCTAGGAAAAGGTGGAGGGGTGGCTTTGCTAATTAATGATGGTATTAGTGCAGTCGAAAGGCGTGACCTAAGTTCAGGAAACCAGGGTGGAAAAGTGGTATTGGTCAAGATGAGAAATGATAAAAGCCCCTCCACTTTAGAGATCTGTGGACACACAGGCCAAGGTCCCTTTGTTCCTCAGAACTTCGTAGTGTCATGCCATTCATTGAATACTTCCTTGTCAAATTACTCCTTCCAAAGTGTATCACCTCACACTTTTCAGGGTTAATTTCCATCTGCCACTTATCTGTCCATTTGACCATCCTGTCTATATCTTCCTGTAGCCCAAGACACTCAACCTCACTGTTAACCACCCAGCCAATCTCTGTGTCATCTGCAAACTTACTAATCCTACCCCCCACATAGACATGTTTATGTCGTTTATATAAATAATGAATAATAGGGGACCCAGCACAGATCCCTGTGGTACATAATTGGACATGGGCTTCCAGTCACTAAAGCATCCTTCTGTCATCACCCTCTGTTTCCTACAGCTAAACCAATTTTGGATCCACCTTATCAAATTACCCTGTATCCCATGTGCATTTGCCTGCTTTATAAGTCTCCCATGTGGGATGTTGTCAAAGGCTTTGCTGAAATCCATATAAACTACGTCAACTGCACTACCCTCATCTACACACCTGGTCACCTCCTCAAAAAATTCAATCAAATTTGTTAGGCATGACCTCCCTCTGACAAAGCCACGCTGACTATCCCTGATCAAACCTTGCCTTTCCAAGTGAAGATAGATTCTCTCCTTCAGAATTTTCTCCAGTAGTTTCCCTACCACTGACTTGAGACTCACTGGCCTGTAGTTCCCTGGCTTTTCTCTACAACCCTTCTTAAATAGCGGAACCACATTAGCTGTTCTCCAGTCCTCTTGCGCTTCCCCTGTGGCCAGAGAGGAATTAAAAATTTGGGTCAGAGCCCCTGCGATCTCCTCCCCTGCCTCCCTTAGCAGTCTAGGACATAAATCCAATGGAGATTTGTCCACTTTCAAGCCTGCCAACACCTGCAATAACCTCTCAGTGTCTCTCCCCGAGTTCGAAACCTTCATCCTCATTCTCTTGGGTGAAGATGGATAGTGAAATATTCATTCAATACTCTACCGATGTCCTCTGGCTCCACCCATAGATTGCCCCCTTGGTCCCAAATGGGCCTTACTCTTTCCCTGGTTGTCCTCTTCTCATTGATATTCTTATAAAATATCTTGGGATTTTCCCTACTTTTATCAGCCAGAACTTTCTTATATCCCCTCTTTGCTCTCCTAATTGTTTTCTTAAGCTCCACCCTGCACTTTCTGTACTCCACTAATGCCTCTGCTGATTTGCTTCCCTTGTACCTGCTAAAAGCCTGTTTTCTTTCTCATCGTATCCTGAATATCTCTGGTCATCCATGGTTCTCTGTGCTTGTTACTCCTTCCTATCACCCTAGAGGGAACATGTTGAGCCTGTACCCTCCCCATTTCCTTTTTGAACACCCCCCACTGCTCCTCTGTAGATTTCCCCACATGTAGCTGTTCTCAGTCTACCTTGGTCAAATCCTGCCTTATTTTACTAAATTCCACTCTCCCCCAATCCACAACATTTTTTTGCAACTTGTCTATTTCTTTGTCCATAACAAGCTTAAATTGTACCATGTTGTGATCATTATCACTGAAATTCTCCCCTGCCACCACCTCAGCCACCTGTCCGGCTTCATTCCCCAGAATTAGGTCCAGAACTGCGTCGTCCCTTGTTGGACCCTCTACATATCGGCCGTAAAAACTCTCCTGTACACATTTCAAGAAATCCACTCCATCCAAGCCCTTAACACTATGTCTATCCCAATTAATGTTGGGAAAGTTGAAATCACCTAATATAATTACCCTATTGTTATTGTTTTATTTTTAATTGCTCTTCACTACAGATGATACAAGTAACATTCCAGAAATAGCTGTAAATCTGGAACTGGAAGGGAAGTAGGAGCTCAGGAAAATTACAATAACCAGGGAAGTGGTACTTCGCAAAATGTTGGGGCTGTGGGCTGACAGACCCCCGGGGCATGATGGACTTCATCCTTGGGTCTTAAAAGAAGTGGCTAGTGAGATAGTTCATGCTTTGGTTTTAATTCTCTAGAATTCCGTGGAATCAATGAAGGTGCCATTAGATTGGAAAATAGCAAATGTAATTTCCTTATTCAAAAAGGAAGAGAGACAGAAAGCAGGAAACTACAGGCCACTTAGCTTAACATCTGTCATAGGGAAATGTTAGAAGCTATTATTAAAGATGTCATGGCAGGGCACTTGAAAAATTGAAAGCAGTCAAGCAGATTCAACATGGCTTTGTGCAAGGGAAATCATGTTTAACCAATTTATTGGAGTTCTTTGAAGGAGTCACATGTACTGTGGATAAAGGGGAATTGGTGGATGTACTGTACTTAGATTTCCAGAAGGCATTTGATAAAATGCCACATCAAAGATTATTGTTCATTGATCATTGATTGATTACTGTTGTTTGCTCAAATAAAAGCTCATGGTGTAGGGGGCGACGTATTGACATGGATAGAAGATTGGCTAGCTAATAGGAAACAGAGAGTAGGCTTAAATGGGTCTTTTTCTGGTTGTGGGATGTAACAAGTGGTGCCCCACAGGGATCAGCGCTGGGCCCTCAACTTTTTACAATTAATCTAAATTACTTGGATGAAGGAATGGTTGCTAAATTTGCTGATGACACAAATATAGGTAGGAAAGCAAGTTGTGAAGAGGGCATAAGGAGGCTACAAGGGGACATAGGTGGGTTAAGTTAGTGGGCAAAGATCTGGCAAATAATATGGGAAAATGTGAAATTGTCCATTTTGGCCAGAAAAATAAAAAAGAAGCTTGGACGGGCTTGGCTTTTAGCTGCTTGAGTTTAAGAGTAAGAGGCGATTTGACTGAAACATTTAAGATCCTAAGGGGTCTGGACAGGGTGGATGTGGAGAGGATGTTTCCTCTTGTGGGAGAATCTAGAACTAGGGATCACGGTTTAAAAATAAGGGGCTGACCATTTAAGACCGAGATGAGGAGAAATTTTTTTCTGAGGGCAGCGAGTCTTTGGAACGTCCTTCCTCCAAAGACAGTGGAAGCAGGGTCTTATTAAGGCAGAGATCGAAAGATTCTTGATAATCAAGGGGTTGAAGGGTTACCACGGGTAAGTGGGAGGTTACAGTCAGATCAGCCATGACCTTATTGAATGGCGGGGGAGTTTTGAGGGGCTGAGCGGCCTACTCATGTTCCATGTTTGTTTCACTTTGTAAGCAAACATAAAATGCATGTTTCAGGCGCTGCGTGCAAGTTTTCTAGTGATGGGTAAGGCTGTAGCACCAAAAGTAATTAAATTAGGGGCTGTAATGTACAATTGTGCCACTGCTGCTGCTGCAGTGTTCGGACCCTGGCTAACTTTTGTTGCAAGAAAATGAATTTATTTTGTTGTGACAAGCCCTTACAAACTTTGATTGGCAGTTACATTAGGATAAATTCACTGATCCCATGCTCCCTGTTGGGAGACTCACTCAAAGGGAGTGAACACTAACGAACTAGCACTGCTGTAATTCTATTTCTGATCCATGCCTCCTTGGTGCAAAACTGTCGAGTAGGAGAGAAAAAAGAAATTTCACCATTTATGCTATATAGCGGTGGCTTTTTAACAGTCAGTTAATAAGCTGAAGAATCCTGATTATTTAAAGCCTTTACGCTTCCTTAAGTTTTTCAGGAAGCCACTGCAAAGTTGATTTCCTTTTTGCACCAGAAATCTCTTGCATGGGTTCAAACAGAACAGTTCAACACCAAGCCAGTCTATATTTGCATCCATATATGTCCCTGCTCATTCTGCCCCCTTCCTCCCATAAGAAGCGTTTTAAACAATGGGGGTGGATCAACTATGACGGACATCAATGATGCGTATTGTTAAAGGGTAACTGTAGCAATCCTGCACTCTTAGCAGAATAGGGTCCTCTGAAGTAGACCACTTTGTTCAATTCAAAGGCTTTCTTGCACCTTTTCAGGGTAACTTGGGATGTATAATAAATGTAACCTTGCCAATGCCACCTGTATCTTTCCAGAAACTAGTGGAAATCTAGAACTCGAAAAAGTTGAACATTTCTAAACTGAGATTTATAGTTTTGTTAGGTAAGGGATCATTTGTGATCTAACTGAATGGCAGAATTTGAGGAGATGAAAGGCTTACTCCTGTTCCTAAATAAAAGACTGCTCTGCCAAATTTGTGAGTCATGTAAGTTGTCTATTGCAATCTGCTAAGTATACTTAAATCAGAGGAAAAGTTTGCAAGTTGTCATGACCCACTGGGAATAGTGCACTGTAATATAAAGCCCCATTGTTCCCTGAGCTGTGACAAATGTGAAAATTTTAATCAAACCACCAAATAGCCCCAGATTTTACCTAAGTGTTTAATTTAGGTTAACAGAATACGAGCAACAGGTTTGTAAACTTAATAAGTAAATAACTGTTTATTGAACAAACTCTCGTTAACCAGTGGCAAAAGAGATATGAGCTGCTAATTTCTAACACTAACTTAAATGTTACCCCCTTCTTAAATTCCTATACACACACATACAAGACACATAAGACACACAAAAACATAGATTTTAAGAGTGGGATAAAACAGTTCAGTAGCACCAATTCTGGAGTACAGGATTCGATGGGTTGATTTTAATCGATGTCTTCCAAATTCCTTTCAGTTCTTCTTGATGGCATGAGGTGGTCTTCCAGCACTTTCAGTATTTCGTTCACTGGTTGAGCCCCAGCTTTTCAATGTCTAGCAGTGATTTTCCCCTTTGCCTTTTGACAGGGGCTTTCAGAGAGAGAGCGGGTTATGGAGATAGGAGAAGAAAAAGCCAGCTAGCTATTACTGTGGAATTACTGGAATCTTCCACTCACAGGAAAAAGAGGTTTTAGGTCTTGTTCCTTTCAAGCTAGGAGCTATTCTGCTGCACTGCTCTTGCACCAAACCTGGTCAGGATCCAATTAAAACTTTGTTGCCAGGCAGCTCCCTTGGTCCAGGAGAAAAAGATATATTCCTTACAAAATGGTGGACCTGTTTCTATATATAAATCTCCAAGCTTTCAACAGTTTCAGTAAAGTGTGACATGGCTTACATTTAGGAACTGAGATCTCAAAATACTGTATGTGTCGGAAAATATTTTGAAATACTTTTTTTTAATGTAAGCAAACGTGAGCAATTGTAAATCCAGCAATGAGATGAATAAACAGTTAATGTTTTTGATGGTAATGGTTGAGGAAGCAACATTGACGAGGGCAGCAGGAGAACTTGCTTTTTCAGCAGTACATAGAATTTAACATGCCAGCCAATTCTTCTTGTTTTTTTTATCCTTTCATGGGATGTGAGCATCGCTGGCTCGGCCAGCATCTGCTATCCGTCTCTGAATGCCCTTGCGAAGGTGGTGGTGAGCTGCTTTCTTGAACTGCTGCAGTCCATGTGGTTTAGTACGCCCACAGTGTTGTTAGAGAGGGAGTTCCCTGATTTTGACACAGTGACAGTGAAGGAACAGTCCTATCGTTTCAGGTGGTGTGTGGCTTGGAGGGAACTTGCAGATGGTGGTGATCCCATGCATCTGCTGCCCTTTTCCTTCTAGCTGATAGAGTCCTGGGCATGGAAGGTGCTGTTCAAGGAGTCTTGGTGAGCTCCTGCAGTGAACCTTGTAGATGGTACACATTGCTGCCGCAATGTGTTGGTGGTGGAGGCAGTGAATGCTTAAGGTGGTGGGTGGGGTGCCAATCCAGTGGGCTGCTTTGTCCTGGACGGTATCAAGCTTCTTGAGTGTTGTTGGAGCTGTTGCCATCTAGGTAAGTCATCCAGGAGAGTATTCCATCACATTCCTGACTTGTGCCTTGGAAATGGGGGCAGCCAGGAGGTGAGTTAGCTGCTGCAGGATTCCTGGCCTCTGACCTGCTCCTGTCACCACAGGATTTATATGGTTAGTCCAGTCAGTTTCTGGTCAATGGGAACCCCCAGGATATAGATAGTGGGAATTCAGTGATGGTAACAGCTTTCAATAGCTTTGCCGCCATCACATTTTCACTATTAACTAGGAATAGCCAATTAAATGCATTTGGCAGCTGACCCTGCCACAGACCTGCATCTCAAGAATGAATAAAAACAATTTGAAGAGCTGGAGAATATCTTGTTTCATCCACAGGGCAGCACCTTTGAAAATGCAGTGCTCTTGCACTGAAACATCAGCCCAAGTTTTGGGGATAATTCTTTGCTTCTGTGATTTAAGTGGAGAGACTCGTACTCCCTTTGAGGACAGTTGGATCATGAATTACCCCTTGTGTGTTCAATTAAACCCATAAATTTCTCACTTAAGGGTTCGAAATTTTTTTTTAGGCCAAAATCTAGATTGTTGTGAAATAAAAGGTGTTCCTTAGGGTGGTAAAAATGACAGTGAAGGCTTTCACCTGGCAATCATATAAAGAAATTCATTCCTGAGCGTAAACAGAACTAGAACATTGCGTGCAAACAAATCCATTTCTCAATATTACTGCTGGATTGCTTCCAAACTTTGGAATTATGCAAGATCTATTACACTTAGATTGGCAGCTCCAGAACACCTATGCCTAAGAATGGAATTATTGCATAGATTGCATACAATTGGTAGAAATAAAATTGGCACCATTTTGGCATCGATGGCAAATGTTTTTCAGGACAGTTTTTAGAAATAATTCTATCAGAGAGCTCGGTGACATGAACTGGATAGTACCTGATTGAAATAACGGCTTTTACAAATTATCATTTGTATAATTTTAAAAGAATAAATGTTTAATGAGTTTGTAGCTTATTCTGCTCAATGCCAGCCATACATTAGCACCTGCAACAAAAGTGAATCCGACCAACTCCCCATGACATTCAACAGCATTACCATCATCGAATTCCCCCATCATTAACAAACTGGGGTTACCATTGACCAGAAACTTAACTGGATTAGTCATATAAGTGCTGTGGTTACAACAGCAAATCAGAGGTTGGGAATTCTGCGGGTGAGTAATTCATCTCCTGTCTCTCCAAAACCTGTCCACCACCTGCAAGGCACAAGTCAGGAGTGTGATGGATTAATCTCCACCTGCTGGGATGAGTGCAGCTCCAACAACACTGAAGGAGCTCGACACCATCCAGGACAAAGCAGCCTGCTTGATTGGCGCTCTCTGCACCACTGACGCACAGTAGCAGTAGTGTGTACTATATACAAGATGCACTACAGCAACTCACCAAGGATCCTTCAACAGCACTTTCCAAACCACATCTACCACTGAGAAGGACAAGGACAGCAGATGCATGGGAACACCACTGCTTGCAAGTTCTCCTCCAAGTCACTCACCATCCTGACTTGGAAATATATCGCCATTCCTTCACTGTCGCTAGTTCAAAATCCTGGAACTCCCTCCCTAACAGCAGTGCGGGTGGGAGTCATACAGACTCGAAGTGCTGACTCTGTTTCTCTCTCCACAGATGCTGTCACACCTGAATTTTACCAGCATTTTCTGTTTTTATTTCAGATTTCCAGCAATCACAGCATTTTGCTTTTATTATACCATTGCGGGTGTACCTACATCACAACGACTGCAGTGGTTCAAGAGGGTTGCTCACCACCACCTTCTTAAGGGCAATTGGGGATGGGAAATAATAGGTTGGTCTTGTCAGTGATACTCAAATCCCAACAACAAATTGTGGAGAGAGGAAATTGTTATGAACTTTTTAAGGATTCATATAGAAATGGCCTAAATACAATTATGAACCTTGTATCACTTTTTCTTATAAACTATGTACTCATCCAGTAATTCTAATCATTGGGCTACTCATTAATGAATTAGCTGCATATGAAAGCCTTCACACAAATCTTTATCCACTTGCTTGCATATATTTGAAATTAAGATTATGAACATCTGGATAAGGTTACAAATTAACAACTTCCATATTGAAATCTGTTGGTAGCCAATTTTATTTCTGTCGTCTCCTCTCTTCCGCTTCCAATATTTTTTTACTGAAGGCTATGTGGGTGGATGAATCGGGAAGAATGTGATTAACATTGGCTGATTATGATAAATCATGTTTCTACCAGTAAATGAAATTTTCCTCAGTCTACTGGCCTGAGGGATAGGCGGTACAATTTTTTTAAAAAAAAGGAAATGCAGACATACATTGCAGATGACGTCTCTTTGTTTTCAGTCTGCTTCACACGTTTATACTTGTTTTAGTTTACATTCCCTGTTGTTTGACTTGTTTGATCATAAGTTTCACTCTTGGTCAGGTCGCAGCTCCCAGAGGGGTTGATCCTGATCATCTTGGTTAACTTGAACTACTGGAGAATGTTTGGTGGGCACTTGATTCCATGCATTTGTGGAGAAAATCATTAAATTAAAAGTAATTCAGTAACCATTTTTGCGCAATATTTAGTGATGCACTAATATGTCTCCCGACTTCTCAAAATAAACCTATTTCCAACATCTTTTAATGTCAAAAACAGAATTTTCAGGGATGTTGAGAGGGAATAAATTCTTATATTATTCTTAAAGTTCCAAATAATCTAGTATTGAGCGTGAAAGAATATTGATTCCATTGTTTCAAACAAGGCAACATTTAAAATGTGAAAATCTGCTTATGACCTCCATTTGCAGAGTTAATTTTTCCAGTCTGAATCTAATTATTTGCTTAATACTTAGTGGCATTATGGGGAATATTTAGAAGCTGTAATTCAAATTGATAAATAATTGGAAAAGGGCTTTGTACAATGTAGCACAAAACTTCAAAGTGTTTCTCTGATAGCACAGTACTGAGTATATTCACACACACTATTTTAATGTTTAGCAGAAAGTGGTGAACAATTGTATTAAAACAGCATACAAAAGGATTTGTTGTAACCGTTACAAGCAGGTTGACACCAGGGGAAATTAAGCCCTTGAGAGCATTTCCTCCACATGACAATTATTCAGTTTTTCTCATTCTCGCCCACAACCTGTTTTAAAAAAAATCATCCCTTTTTGAACATCTGACTCTAAAATTAAAATGAAATATTAGGGGTTATGAAAAAAAACAATTTGCAAGGCCAAAGTGCATTTGTGAAATGGATAATTTTCTATTAGCCATTTGCTGCTGTATTAACTTAGAATGTTGTTTGTGCTCTACAATTAGATGCCACTTGAAACTGGTTCAAGCGAGAGGTTTTTATCATTGTAAATGTGTACAAATACAACTGTGCTTTTTATTATATCACAAACATAGAGACACAAAGTTTAGAATCTCTGTGAACTTGTTCACCCATGGATATATTTGTCAAGCGAGATGGAAATTGGATGGAACCAATTTGCTTCTTCTGTAAACATAGCTATTCTACAGAGGGCATTGGGATGAGCAGTCATTGCATTGCTGGTTTCCTGCTATTTAATCCTGCTGGTTGGCTGTATGGAGCAAATCAAGTTGATGATGTATTAGAAGCGTGCTCAAGATGACTGAGTAAAATGATTATTTTGTGCAACTAAGTAAACTTGTTTCGTTCATTCAGTCGTTAGTGTCATCATCTTCACAGAAGGTTGACTGCCATGGATCTGCACCTCTGACTGTCCTGTGTTGCCCTTACACAGTCCATATGGGTCAACTGCATACAGCTTATTAAATCCGTCATCCATTGTATCCTCTGCTTCCCTCTCCTATGTTTTCCATCTATCTTTCATTATAATAATTGTCTCTGTCTATCATCTCTATTGATGTGACCAAAGTATTGTATCTTTCTTTGATGTTATGCACTAATTTCATCTTTTCTCCAGCCATTTCCAACATTGACTCATTAGTCTACCTGTCTATGTAGGATATGTGGAACAACTTATATTTGTCCACATATTGAAAGCTTATCAATAGTCTCTTTGATTTTTGTCCATGTCTCCGAAGCATATAACACAGATGCCAAAATGTAGCATGTCAGCTTTTCCTAAGATTCATAATGACACAAGAAATGGGAGCATCTACAAGGCACAAGTCAGGAGTGTGATGGAATACTCTCCACTGCCTGGATGAGTGCAGCTCCAACATGCTGAAGAAGCTCGACAGCATTCAGGACAAAGCAGCTGCTTAATTGGCACCTCATCCACTACGTAAAGCATTCATTCCTTCCACCACCAATGCACAGTGGCAGCTGTGTGTACCATCTACAATTACCTGGAAAAACTCAGCAGGTCTGGCAGCATCGGCGGAGAAAAAAAGGGTTGGCGTTTCGAGTCCTCATGACCCTTCAACAGAACTGAGTGAATCTAAGGAGAGGGGTGAAATATAAGCTGGTTTAAGGTTGGGGAGGCGGGGGAAGGAGAAGTGGGGGGGTGTGGTTGTAGGGACAAGCAAGCAGTGATAGGAGCAGATAATCAAAAGATGTCACAGACAGAAGAACAAAGAGGTGTTGAAGGTGGTGATATTATCTAAACGAATGTGCTAATTAAGAATGGATGGGAGGACACTCAAGGTATAGCTCTAGTTGGGGTGGGTTGGAAAGGCTAACAGGGCACAAAAGATATAGATTTAAAAATAATGGAAATAGGTGGGAAAAGAAAAGTCTATATAAATTATTGGAAAAAACAAAAGGAAGGGGGAAGAAACGGAAAGGGGATGGGGATGGAGGAGGGAGTTCAAGATCTAAAGTTGTTGAATTCAATTCAGTCCGGAAGGCTGTAAAGTGCCTAGTCGGAAGATGAGGTGTTGTTCCTCCAGTTTGGGTTGGGCTTCACTGGAACAATGCAGCAAGCCAAGGACAGACATGTGAGCAAGAGAGCAGGGTGGAGTGTTAAAATGGCAAGCGACAGGGATGTTTGGGTCTTTCTTGCAGACAGACCGCAGGTGTTCTGTAAAGCGGTCGCCCAGTTTACATTTGGTCTCTCCAATGTAGAGGAGACCGCATTGGGAGCAACAAATGCAGTAGACTAAGTTAGGGGAAATGCAAGTGAAATGCTGCTTCACTTGAAAGGAGTGTTTGGGCCCTTGGACGGTGAGGAGAGAGGAAGTGAAGGGGCAGGTGTTGCATTGTTTGCGTGGGCATGGGGAGGTGCCATAGGTGGGGTTGAGGTTTGGGGGTGATGGAGGAGTGGACCAGGGTGTCCCGGAGGGAATGATCCCTACAGAATGCTGCCGGGGGGGTGAAGGGAGGATGTGTTTGGTGGTGGCATCATGCTGGAGTTGGCGGAAATGGCGGAGGATGATCCTTTGAATGCGGAGGCTGGTGGGGTGATAAGTGAGGACAAGGTGGACCCTATCATGTTTCTGGGAGGGAGGAGAAGGCGTGAGGGCGGATGTGCGGGAGATGGGCCGGACACGGTTGAGGCCCTGTCAACGACCATGGGTGGAAAACCTCGGTTAGGGAAGAAGGAGGACATGTCAGAGGAACTGTTTTTGAAGGTAGCATCATCAGAACAGATGCGACGGAGGCGAAGGAACTGAGAGAATGGGATGGAGTCCTTACAGGAAGCGGGGTGTGAGGAGCTGTAGTCGAGGTAGCTGTGGGAGTTGGTAGGCTTGTAATGGATATTGGTGGACAGTCTATCACCAGAGATTGAGACAGAGAGGTCAAGGAAGGGAAGGGAAGTGTCAGAGATGGACCATGTGAAAATGATGGAGGGGTGGAAATTGGAAGCAAAATTAATAAATTTTTCCAAGTCCCGACGCGAGCATGAAGCAGCACCGAAGTAATCATCGATGTACCGGAGAAAAAGTTGTGGGAGGGGGCCGGAGTAGGACTGGAACAAGGAATGTTCAACATACCCCATAAAGAGACAGGCATAGCTGGGGCCCATGTGGGTATCCATAACCGCACCTTTTATCTGGAGGAAGTGAGCAGAGTTGAAGGAGAAATTGTTCAGTGTGAGAACAAGTTCAGCCAGACAGAGGAGAGTAGTGGTGGATGGGGATTGTTCGGGCCTCTGTTCGAGGAAGAAGCTAAGGGCCCTCAGACCATTCTGGTGGGGGATGGAGGTGTAGAGGAATTGGACGTCCTTGGTGAAGAGGAAGCGGTTGGGGCCAGGGAACTGGAAATTGTTGATGTGACGTAAGGTGTCAGAGGAATCACGGATGTAGGTGGGAAGGGACTGGACAAGGGGAGAGAGAAGGGAGTCAAGGTAACGAGAAATGAGTTCCGTGGGGCAGGAACAGACTGACATGATCGGTGTGCCGGGACAGTCCTGTTTGTGGATTTTGGGTAGGAGGTAGAAGCGGGCCATCCGAAGTTGGGTGACTATCAGGTTGGAAGCTGTGGGAGGAAGATCTCCAGAGGAGATGAGGTCAGTGACAGTCCTGGAAACAATGGCTTGATGTTCAGTGGTGGGGTCATGGTCCAGGGAGAGGTAGGAGGAAGTGTCTGCGAGTTGACGCTCAGCCTCTGCGAGGTAGAGGTCAGTGCACCAGACAACAACAGCACCACCCTTGTCAGCGGGTTTGATGACAATGTTGGGGTTGGACCTGAGAGAATGGAGTGCAGTAAGTTCAGAGAGAGACAGATTAGAATGGGTGAGAGGAGCAGAGAAATTGAGACGAATAATGTCACGCCGACAGTTCTCATTGAAAAGATCAAAAGAAGGTAAGAATCCAGAGGGAGGGGTCCAGGTGGAGGGAACATATTGGAGGAGGGTAAAAGGATCCGTTGAACGGGGAGAGGACTCCTGCCCAAAGAAGTGAGCACGGAGACGAAGTCAACGGAAGAAGAGTTCAGCATCATGCCGAGCCCGAAATTCATTGAGATGAGGGCGTAAGGGTATGAAACTAAGTCCTTTGCTGAGCATTGAACGTTCAGTGTCGGAGAGGGGAAGGTCAGGGGGTATGGTGAGTACACGGCCGGGGCTGGGATTGGAAGATGGGGTGGGGACGGAGGGACAGGCAGGGGTGGAGGGGCCTAGGTGAGTTTTGGTGTTGATGAGTTGTTGGAGCTTGCGTTCCTTAGCACTTGAGAGAAAGAGACAAAGTTTCTTGTTGAGGCGTCGGATGACGACGAAGAATAAAATGAAACTGGGGACACGCGCAGCTTTGAAAAAGGGTGCGGCGGTGCTGCTGGAGGGAGAGGTCGAGTGTGTTCATATGGCGGCATCTATAAAGCATATTTGTTTATACAATGTATAAAAGCTGATTACATGTAGCAGCCATTCCAAACTTAGTTTTTATTCATTCACAGTTTGTGATTGTCGCTGGCAAGGGTAACATTTATTGCCAATTCTTAATTGCCCTTGAGAATGTGATGGTGAGCTGCCTTCTTGAACCACTGCAGTCCATCTCATGTATATACTCCCGAAGTGAAGTTGGGGAGGTTTATGACCCAGCAACAGTGAAGGAATCTTGTTATAGTTCTGACCAAGATGGTTAGTGGCTTGAGGAGGAACTTGCAGGTGGTGATGTTCCCAAGCCATTGTCCTTTTAGATGGCAACGGTTGCGGGTTTGCTGCAGTGCATTATGTAGATGGTGCACACTGCTGCAACTGTGCATTAGTGGTGGAGCGGGTGCCAACCAAGTGGCTGCTTTGTCCTGGATGGTGCCAAGCTTCTCGAGTGTTGTTGGAGCTGCACTCAGCTAGGCAAGTGGAGAGTATTCCATCACACTCCTCACTTATGCCTTATGGATGGTGGACAGGATAGTACTGGGAGAAATTGATCCCTCGAGGGCATTTTCTCCACACAACAAATACTCAGTTTTTCTTGTATTCTTCCACAACCTGTCTTCAGAATCCCCAGCCTCTGACCTCCTCCAGTCACAATATTTATATGGCTAGTCAGTTCACAGAATCACAGAATTGTTACAATGCAGAACGAAGCCATTATGCCTGTCATGTCTGCACCAGCTCTCTGAATGAGCACTTCACCTAGTGCCATTCCTGTGGTAACCCCCAGGGTGTTGATGTTGGGGTATTCAGTAATGCTAATTTTATTGAATGTCAAAGGAAGATGACTAGATGCACTTTTGTTCAAGATGTTCATTGTCTGGCCCTTCTGAGGCACGAGTGTTAATTGCTATTTATCAGCCCAAGCTTGAATGTTGTACAAGTCTTGGTGCTTACAGGCATAGACTGCTTCATAATCTGAGGAGTTGTGAATGGTACTGAGCAGTGTGCCATCAGCAAACATCCCTGCTTCTGATCTTTTGGTGGAGAGAGGGATGAAGCAGCTGTTGATGGTTGGGCATAGGACATCACCCTGAAGAACTCCTGCAGTGATGTCCTGGGGCTGAGATAATTGGTCTCCAATCACAACCATCTTGCTTTGTGCTGGGACTAATTCCAACCAGTGGAGAGTTTTCCACCTGATCCTCATTGACTTCAGTTTTGTTATGGCTCCTTGATGCCACATTCAGTCAAATGCTGTCTTGATGTCAAGGACAGTCACTCTCACCTCACCCCTGGAGTTCAGCTCTTTTGCCCATGTTTGGACCATGACTGCAATGAGGTCTGGAGCTGGCTGGGTCTGGCGGAATGCAAACTGAGCATTGGTAAACAGGTTGTTACTGAGTAAGTGCAGCTAGATATCACTGTTGATGACATCTTCATCACTTTGCTGATGAGTGAGATTAGACTGATGGGGTAGTAATTGGATGGTTTGGATTTGTCCTATTCTTTGTGGATAGGACACACCCGGGCAACTTTCTATACTGTATTGTCAGGTGGATGCCTGTGCTGTAGCTGTACTGGAATAGCTTGGTTCAGGATGTGGCTAGTTCAGGAGCACAAGTCTCCAGTACTGCAGCTAGATGTTGTCAGGGCCCATAACCTTCGCTGTATCCAGTGTGCTCAGCTGTTTCTTGGTATCACATGAAATGAATTGAATTGGCTGAAGACTGACACCTGTGATGGTGGGGGTTTCTGGAGGATGCCGAGATGGATCATCCACTCAGCACTTCTGGCATAAGACGGCTGCAAATGCTTTAGCTGTGTCTTTTGTAATGATGTACTGGGCTCCCCCATCATTGAGGATGGGGATATTTGTGGACTCTTCTCCTTTGGTTAGTTGTTTAATTTTCCACCGCCATTCTGCAGTTTTTGATCTGATCCATTGGTTGTGGAATTACTTAGCTCTGCTATCACGTGCTGCTTTCGCTGTTTAACATGCATGTCATGCTGTGTTGTAGCTTTACCAGGTTGACACTTCATTTTTTGGTAAGACTGGTGTTCCTTCTCACATGCTTTTCTACATTCCTCATTGAACTAGAGTTAATCCCCCCAGCTTGATGGTGATGGTGAGTGAGGTTAGAAATGGGGATGTTTGCTGAAGATTGCAGTTTTCAGCACCTTCGCAACTCTTCAGATACTGAGGCAGTAGATGTTGATAAGCAACAAGACCTGGACAACATTCAGGCTTGGGCTGTTAAGTGGTAAGTAATATTCATGCCCACCAGTGCCAGGAAATGACCATCTCCAACAAAAGAGAATCTAACCGCTAAGGGGGATGGTGGCATGGTGATAGCGTCACTGGACTAATAGTGTAATTTCACTGGGCTGGTAATCCAGAGGCCCAGGCTAATGCTCTGGGGACATGGGTTCAAATCCCACCATGGCAGCTGGAGAAATTAAATTCAACTAATAAGTCTGGAATATAAATTTAATCTCAGTAATGGTGACCATGGCAACCATCATCGCTTGTTATTAAACCCACACGGTTCACTAATGTCCTTTAGGGAAGGAAATCTGCTATCCTTACCCTGTCTGGCCTATATGTGACACCAGATCCACAGCAATGTGGTTGACTCTTAAATGTCCTCTGAAATGGCCGAACAAGCCACTCAGTTCAAGGGCAATTGGGGATGGGCAACAAATGCTGGTCTTGATAGCAACGCCCACATCCCATAAAAGAATAAAGAAAAAACCCAATACCCCATGACATTCAATGGCATTACCATTGCTGAATTCGTCACTGTCAACATCCTGGAGGTTGCCATTGACCAGAAACTTAACTGGACCAGGCATGTAAAAATACCTATGTCTGTAAGAATAGGACAGATGTTGGGAATTCTGCAGTAAGTAACTCACGTCACTCCCCAAACTCTATCCACCATCTACAAGGCACAAGTCAAGAGTGTGATGGAATACTCTCCACTTGCTTGGATGAGTGCAGCTCCAACAACATTCAAGAAGCTTAACACCATCCAGGACAAAGCAGCCTGCTTGATTGGTACCCCATCCATCAACCTAAACAACATTCACTCCCTCCACCACCAATGCACAATGGCAGCAATATGTATCATATACAAGATGCACTGCAACAACTTGCCAAGGAACCTTCAATAGCACCTTCCAAACCTGCGACCTCTTATCACCTAGAAGGTCAAAGGCAGTAGATGCATGGGAACACCACCACCTGCCAGCTCCGCTCCAATCCACACACCTTGCTAACTTGAAACAAATTGTCTTTCCTTCACTGTTGTTAAGTAAAAATCCTGGAACTTCCTCCCTATAAGCACTGTGGGTGTACCTACACTGCATGGGCTGCAACGGTTTAAGAAGGTGGCTCACCACCACCTTCTCAAGGCCAGTTAGGGATGAATAACAAATGTTGGCCTTGCCAGAGATACTCGTGTCCCGTAAAAGAATTTTAAAAAAAATGCCAGGTCATGAGGTTACAGATTGTGGCTGAATTCACTTCTGCTATTGATAGTGCACAGAGCTTCATGGATACCCAGTTTTGAGTTGCTGGATCTGTTCTGAATCTATCCCATTTAGCATGGTGGTAGTGCCACACAATATGAAGTCCTATCTTTACATAGAGGACACAGAATCATCTCCACAAGAACTGTGCAGTGGACTCTCCTGTTAACTCCAATTATTGTATATTGTGAAAGAATGAGCCTAAAGCTCGTCTTTTGCCTCAAGCAGGTTTATTTTAAAAACAGCTCAGCAGAGTGACAGATTCTCCCAGCTCCTTCCCCACCCCAGTGTTACAGCTGCCCCTTCATATCACCTGTTTTAATAGTGCAATTGTCTTAATGTAATTGCAATATAATTGACAGTCAACAAGATGATTGTCATTGGACCTTGGCAATGTAATTACTGATACATTGACGACATCTACCAGTACTGTTATGGATAGATGCATCTGCAACGGATTTGTGAGGTCAAGTAGGTTTTTCCTCTTGGTTCCCTTACCACTGGCGCAGGCCTAACCTGGCAGATATGTCCTTCAGGACTCGGCCAGCTTTGTCAGTAGTGGTACTACCGAGCCACTGTTGGTGATGGACATTGAAGTCCCCCACCCAGAGTACATTCTATGCTGTTGCTTCCCTCAGTGCTGCTTCCAACTGGTGCTCAACATGGACGGGCATAGATTCATCAGATGAGCAAGGTAGGTGGTAATCTTGGCCATGTTTAACCTGATGCTGTGAGACTTCATTGGGTCTGGAGTCAATGTTGAGGACTCCCAGGGCCATTCCTGCCTGACTATATACCACTGTACAACCATCTTTGGTGAGGTCTGTCCTGCTGGTCGGACAGGATATACCCAAGGATGACGATGATGAAAGAGTTGACTGAAAAGTATGCTTCCTGAGTATGACTCTGTTAGGCTGTTGCTTGACTTAACTGTGGAACAGCTCTCTCAATTTTGGGCCAAGTCCTCAAATGTTGGTGAGGAGGAGTTTATAGAGTCGACTGAGCAGGGCGTGCCATTAATGTTTTTGATGTTTCAGTTGATGCCAGCTGTTCTGTTTGATTTTCTTCATATTTGACTTTTCTGTAGTGGTTTAATAAAAATATTACAACTTGCTAGGCTATTTCAGAGGCCTGTTAAGAGTCAGACAAGTTATTGTAGGTCTGGAGTCACATGTAGGCCGGGTCAGGGAACAGTGCCAGATTTCATCCTCTGAAGAACCTTGCGCTTCCAGATGAGTTTTATGCCTTTCCTCTAGAATGTCAGATCATGACTGAAACTGGGTTTTTATGCCGTGGTAGGATTTTAACTCATGTCTCCAGAGCACCAGTCTAGGCCTCTGGGTTACACATCCAGAAATATTACCATGACACTACCATTCCCCACAAACTTACGAAGAAGAGTGCAAGGCAACAAGTTTTGGGAACAGAATGCAGTGTCGCTTTATGCCGGTTTTCTTCACTCCTTTCTCAAAAATGCAGGTTACTTGTTTGGACTATAATTCACAAATGTGCACTGTCTACCATGCCATTAGATAATGAATGATCACCAGCAAGAACCTTAGCTGATTCTCCACTCTGAAAGTCATTTGCAGCATCCTAACTGCAATCACTTATTTAAACACGGATCTAATATTGTATTTGAGATTTTCCAATCTGTGTGCCTTAGCTAAATGTTTGCCATAGCCACTGAGGAGGCCAGAACATGCTCAAAAATATTTTCTTGAAGTTTTTGGTGAAGCAAACTGCTTTATTGTGGTAGCATGTGTTTTTCATTCAGGGGAATGTTATTTCCATTGGTTTCTGTGCTTCAGTGTTGATTCAATGTGAAGTTTTCCACATTCACATATTTTTGCCACAGATAATATTTTGAAACTTGGAGGCCATACATTTTGTTATTTACAACAAAACGTTTTCTACTTAAAATAACATTGGTAAAATATGTAGCAACCCCCACCAAATCTGCATTAACTCTTAATGAAAGCTTCATGATAAGCACGCAGGTTCATTCAAGTGCTCGACTACTGAACAAAACTCACCTATCCCGCCGCTGCGCCCCCCCCCCCAAACAGTATATATTTCACATTTCTACTTCTCTTTGGTTCTGAAGAAGAGTCACACGGACTTGAAACGTTATCCTTGTCTTTGTCTCCACAGATGCTGCCATACCTGCTGAGTTTTTCCAGCAATTTTTGTTTTTGTTTCAGATTTCCAGCATCCGCAGTATTTTGCTTTTATCTGTGTTTCTAACACTCGTTAGATTTTGTAATTTATTAATATTTTTAAAGAGAAAAAATGTTGTTCAGTTGCTCTTTTTTTTTAACCAGTGTAGGAATGTAGGAAATAGGAGCAGGAGTAGGCCATTTGGCACTTTGAGCCTCCTCCACCATTCAAACAGATCATGGCTGATCATCTACCTCTTATGCCATTTTTTCCCACTATCCTCATATCTCTAGATGCCAATATATATTGTTTCTTTTTTGAACATGCTTAATGACTGAACTTCCACAGCTCTCCGTGGTATACAATTCCAAAGATTCATGACCTTCTAAGTGAGGAAACTCCCTCTCATCTCAGTATTAAATGGCCTGCTCCTTATTCTGAGACGCGTCCCCTGGTTCTCGACTCAGTAGCCAGGGGAAACAGCTACATCTACCCTCTCATGCCTTGCAAGAATTTTGTAGGCTTCAAAGAGATCAGCTCTCATTCTTCAAAACTCTAGAGAATACTGGCCCAGTTTCCTGAATCTAACCTGTGTGGAATCTTATTGAGAGCCTTCTGAAAATCCAAATATACCACATCCACTGGTTCTCTTATCTATGCTACAGGTGACATCTTCAAAAGTAGGTTGTTTGGGTGCTGCCAGCTACCCTCCACCACCTCACCAAGTATTCTTCATATATGAACTGAGACATAGTTGACAGACTGGAATCCACCAGAACTAAGCCTGATTATGTCCTTGATTGATGTCCACACGAATACTTTCCAACAGAGGTTACTGAATAGCGATCTGAAACATGAATTGACAACGACCATGACCCAAAGCATTTCACAGGAGTCTCCGAAGGGGATATTAGGTTCCAAAAAGCTTAGTTAGAGATTGATTTTAAGGGAGGTTTCAGAGAAGGTGTGAGTATGAACTGGAACTTTAGGGAGGAAATTCCAGAGCTTAGCGCCGAGACAGCTGAAGCTTTGTCCACCAATGGTGAGTAAAGCAATTGGGGAATGTGCAACAAGATCAGTTGGAGGAATGCAGACTTCTCAGAGAGTTGGAAAAGATTACACAGGAAGGGCCGAGTTAATAGAGGAGTTTGAACATCAGGTTGAGAGCTTTAAATTTCTGGTGTTGGTGGACTGAGGATGTGGGCCAGCACACACATGAGTAGCAGATCAGGGCACTTTGATGCAGACTACGATGTAGGCAGCCAAGCTTTGGATGATCTCAAGTTTGTGGAGGGTGCAAACTTGGGAGGCCAGACAAGGGAGTGTTTGAATTGGTGAGTCTGAAGGTAACAGATGCATCACGGGAGCACATGGGCTAATGTAGATGTGACGGAGGGAATAAATGGTATTTGTGATTAAGAGGATATGGGGTTGGAAGCTCAGCTAAAGTTTAGATAGGATACTAAGGTTGATAACAGTCTGCTTCAGCCTGAGAAAGTGCCTAAGGAGCAGTGTGGAATTGGTGATAAAGGAATGGAGTTTGCAGTGAAGGTGAACAGGTAGTACAGAAATTCGGTTGTATTACAGACTTGCATAAGTGAATAAACAGACCCTTCTGTAACAGTGACGGAGACTCAATTCACGTTTGGCCTCCCAAGGTGCAAAGACAATGGAAAAAATGAAGATAAACATGATCTGGAGAAACTATTCAGGAGCAATAGGGTAGGAAAAAATGAGGAGAGGCAATATTAATTTTTTAAAAATTCACTGGAATGTCAAGATATATAGTACAAATTGGCTGTCCAACTTCTGGCCTAAACCTTTGCCTTACACCCCTCTACGTCCAGACAGATCAGTCCAGTCACTTAATTTTTTATTTGCTGCTTTCCCCTGTTTACATTTTGTGGGTCCGGAGTTGTGGAGAAGTTGTTAAAACAATTTTGCCTTGTTGGATAAGTCCTAAATCAGACCCCCAAGATATTTCAGCAGCTTGCGATGTATATAAAGTAAGGGGGCCATTGATTTAATATCTGTGAACCTAGAGATATTTAGGTGGTCTACAAGGGCAAAAGTTGAATCTGTTTGGCCAGGGCATGAAGAGAAACTGGCAGGTAATGAAAAAGGAAAATATCTCTTGAAAAGTGAAGGAATTGAGAAAGTACTAAGCGAGTACTTTGCCTCGGTTTCCACAGAGTATATATAAGGGAAATGTAAAGATGCAGGAGAAGGCGGAGTTGTTGGATAGCTTAGTGATAAATGAGTAATAGTGAATAAAATGGTGGGCCTTGGTGGAGAAGGCACAAGTTCTGATGCAGTACATACTGGCCTGTCGAGAGAAATTCAGAGAGGGCCTGAACACAGTTTTTGGTTGGATACTGAAGCTGTGCTAGAAGACTTGAGGGCTGCTAATGTAATATCCCTGTTAAAGGGAAAAACAAAATGGCTTATGAACATGGGAATAGGAAGAGGCTGTTATGCTATTTGATGAGATTGTGGATGGTCTGTACCTTGACTACATTTATCTGCCTTTGCTCCAGGCCCTTTACCTAACAAAAATATATCAATCTCAGTCTTGAAAGCTCCAGCTGATCCAGCCTTTCTTGAGGGAAAGAGTTCCTGATTTTTACTTAGTTTTGTGTGCAAAAAGAGCTCCCTGATTTCACTCCTAAATGGTCTTGCTCCAATTTTAAGATTATGCCCCCTTGTTTGGAATTCCCCTAGAGGAAAAAAGTAGTTCCTCTGTACCTAACCTTCATCATTTAAATACTTAATATTGCTTAAGTAGACTGCATTAGGTCCTGCAGCTTTGACTTTACAGCAGTTACCATGATTCAGAAATCCTCATAGCTGTGGGGCAAGGCCAAGCTGTTCTGAATTGGAAAAAATGTTTGAACATAAGCTTACCGTCAAAATCTGTGCGGACTTGGCCCACCACAGAACAGCCAGTTCGGTGCAAGATGAGAAGGTGGGAACTGGGAGTACGTTGAAAATGTTTTGAGAGGAAAGAAGAAATTGTCTACAATAGAAAGTATTTGGGCACAAACTGGAGAGGAGGATTGCAGTCCCACACTCAAGCTACTGGGGAAGAGCCATGTTTAACAAGATTGTCAGTGTTATGGGAAGGCAAGAACAAATGTGGCAGTCTAAAGATCTGAAATTTAACAGTAAAAGTAAAACATTTTATTGAAATGATATGTATGCATTCACCTGGTGCTCATTTAAACAACTTAATTTTATTTTTCCCAAAGAAAAACTCTAGTGCTGTCATTATAGAGAAAACGAAAGTGGAAAGTTTGAACAAGGATATACAAAAAAATAAGTTGTTCATCCTCTTCATTTGGCTTGCATAGTCTATTTATAAATGCAAACATTTTTGTTTCTTCACTGGGCAGAACTTGTTGATGTGAAATCAATTTCAGTTACTCTGGCTGTTAAGTGCTTACTTTCACCCATTCTGCACTGCTGATCTTTATGAACCAGCTTTTCTTTTTATTTTGCTGATTTTCTTTCCCTCTCGCTCGCTCTCTCTACCCTCGTTCAGTGCTTTTGTGTAATGTGTAAAAATAATATAAACTTAAGTTTTATTTTTGTCCGGTACCAGATTGTGAATCACAGTGTTTCTTTATCTGAGTTGTTTCAGTATTTTGAAAGAAACCTCTTGAGTTAGGCAGGCCATGAAGTACAAAAGCTCTAACTAGAATGTTTATTATTTTACTGAAAAAGCTGATTGATAGGATTCATTTTCACTCAGTGCAGCACAGCTCCACCCAAATTTAGACTTAATCCCTAGCCTGACGCAGGCAAGACCCAGCCTCAGACCACTTTGTCTGCATCCTGCAGGAATTCCGGTTTCCCACATATGACATGTATGTTTTTTTAAAATATTCCAAACCCAAGGAATGATGGCAAATAACTAGGAATTTCAAGAGGCTGTGCAAATTTGTGAGTAACATTGAGAGATCCACTAACTAGTGTAAAGGATCTTAGCAATACAAATCTTCTTAATTGATATAAATTACAGGCACTTCAGGGACTGATTCCAAGGGAACATGGGGAGACTGACAGCAGGGCCGTATTGTGATTCTGATTGGAAGGCACATAACCCTGGAAACATTGCTATCAGAATCACTTGAATTGTGACGGCACAGAATGAGGCCATTTGGCCTATCGTGCCTGCACCGGCTCTCCAGTGAGCATTATAACCTCATGCCGTTGCCCTCCTTTTCCCTGTACCCCTGCACCTTGTTTCTATCCAAATAATCATCTAATGCCCTCTTGAAGGCCTCGATTGAACTTGCCTCCACCATACTTCCAGACATAGGTAGTGCATTCCAGACACGAACCACTCGTTGTGTGAAAAAGTTTCTACCCACATCACATTTGCTTCTTTTGCAAATCACTTTAAATCTGTACCCTCTCAGTCTTGATCCTTTGACGAGCAGGAACAGCTTCTCCCTCTCTACTCTGTCCAGCCCCCTCATGATTTTGAAGCTTTCTATCAAGTCTCCTCTCAGCCTTCTCCTCTCCAAGGAAAACAGCCTCAACTTTTCCAATCTGTCTTCATAGATCAAGGTTCTCATCCCTGGGACCAATCTTGTAAACCTCTTCTGCACTCTCTCCAATGCGTTCACATCTTTCCTATAATATGGTGCCCAGAACTGTACACAATATTCCAGCTGAGGTCTAATGAGGGTCTTATAGAAATTCAGCATAACCTCCCTGCTCTTGTACTGTATGCCCCTATTAATAAAGGACAGAATACTATATGCTTTATTAACTGCTCACTCTACCTGTCCTGCCACCTTCAATGATCTATGCACATTTACACTCAAGTCTTTCTGCGCCTGCACCCCCTTCAAAATTCTGCCCCTTATTTTATATTGTCTGTCCATGTTCTTTCTGCCAAAATGCATCACCTCACACTTCTCCACATTGCCCACTCCACCAACTTGTCTATGTCCTCTTGAAATTCCACACTGTCCTCCTCACAGTTCACAACACTCCCAAGCTTCGTATCATCTACAAACTTTGAAATTGTCCCCTGCACACCAAAATCTAGATCATTAAGATACATCAGGAAAAGCAGAGGTCCCAATACCAACCCTGGGGAACTCCATAACAAACCTTCTTCTAACCTGAAAAGTATCCATTGACCGTTACTCTCTGCTTCCTATTTTGTATCCACGTTGCTACTGTCCCTTTTATTCCATGAGCAATAACTTTTCTCACAAGTCGGTTGTGTGGCACTATGTCAAATGCCTTTTGAAAGTCCATGTACACCACATTAACAGCATTACCCTCATTGACCTTTTCTGTTCCTTCTTCAAAAAAACTCCAGTAAGCTAGTTAAACACGATTTCCCCTCTAGAAATCCATGCTAGTTCTTCCTTATCAACCCATATTTTTCCATGTGACTACTAATTCTATCTCAAATAATTGTTTCTAGAATCTTGCCCACCACTGAAGCTAAACTGACTGGTCAGTAATTGCTGGGCTGATCCTTAGAACCATTTTTGAACAAGGGCGTAATGTTTGCAATTCTCCAGTCCTCTGGCACCACCCCTGAGTCCAGGAAAAAGTGAAAGATTATGGTCAGTGCTCCTGCAACTTCTACTGTCACTTTCTTCAATATCTTTGGATGCATCTCATCCAGTCCTAGTGCCTTGTCAACTTTAAGTACTAACAGTCTATTCAACACTTTCTCCTGATCAATTTTGAACCTTTTTAGTGAGAGTTTCCTCGCCTGTCACCATGGCCTGGGTAGCATCTACCTCCTTGGTAAAGATGGATGCAAAGTATTCACTTAATAACTCACCCATGGCCCCTTCATCCATGTGTAAATTCCCTTTTGGATCTCTAATTTGCTCTATTCCTCCTTTTACCACCCTTTTACTATCTATATGCCTATAGAAGACTTTGGGATTCCCCTTTATGTTGGCTAACAGTCTTTTCTCATAATCCCTCTTCGCTTCTCTAATATGCTTTTTCACCTCCCTTCGGAGCCTTCTGTGTTCCTCATGGTTCTCAATTGTATTTTCTATCTGACACCTGTCATAAGCACACTTTTTCTTATTTACCTTAATTTCAATCTCCTTTCTCATCCAGGGCGCTCTGGACTTGTTTGCCCTACCTTTCCCTTTCAATGGAATGTACCGTGACTGTGCCCGAACCAATTCTTTTTTGAAGGCAGCCGTTGTTCAGCTACAGTTTTTCCTGCCAATCTTTTGTTCCAGTCTATCTGGCCCAACTCCATTCTTGCCCCATCAAAGTTGGCTCTTGTGCAGTTAATTTATTTTTACTCTGGATTGTCTATTGTCCTTTTCCATCAGCATCCTAAAATGTACAATACAATGATCACTGCCTCCTACTTGGTCCACTTGGCCCACCCCATTTCCAAGAGCCAACAGTGCTTCTATTCTTGTTGGATTGGACACATACTGCTGTGTGTGAGCCTATGCATTTTAGTTGATGCTGACTTTGGCATGTTCAAATTAAAATTCAAAATTAGGGGGCATGGTAAGTTATGAGTAACTTAGAAAAAAAGTTGTGAGTAACAGTGCAGAAGATTATAGTTGGACGTAGATCAGTGGAGTAGGATGCAGCTAAATGTCATATAGTGGTAATTGGAGGTAAAAAAAAGTTGAATGATAGTTTATCCTAAATGGTTAGATCCTTAACATAGTGGAGTACCAGAGAGAACCATGTCAGCTGTGGTCCAGTTGGTAGCACTCGTGCTCTGAGTCAGAAGGTTGTGCGTTCAACTTCCGCTACAGGGACAAAAATGAGGCGCTCACTCCAGTTCAGTTCAGTTCTGCGAGTACTGCACTGTCCGAGGTGCTGTCTTTCTGATGAGATGTTAAACCGATCCCATGGTATTACAGGTATTTGAAGAAGAGCAGAAGAGTTCTCCCTGGTGTAATGGCCAATATTTACCTCTCAACCAACATACGATATAGGAGCAGATTTAGGCCATTCAACCCCTTGAACTTGCTTCACCATTCAATAAGATTATGGCTGATCTGTTTGCGTTTCAAGTTCTGTATTCCTATCTAGCCCCCCAATAACCTTTGATTCCCTTGCCTAAGAATTTATCTACCTCCCCCTTAAAAATATTTAATGACCCTGCATTCACTGCCTTCTGAGGCAGAGAGTTCCAAATTCGCACAACTCTCTGAGAGAAAAAGTTTCTTCTCATCTCTGTCCCATCAGAGCGACCTCTAAGTTTAAAACTGTGCCCCCGAGTTCTGGACTCATCCACAAGAGGAAACATCCTTTCTACATCCACCTTATCAAGACCATTAAGGATCTTATATACTTCAATCAAGTCACCCCTCACTCTTCTAAACTCCAGGTGAAATAAGCACAGCCTGTCCAACCTATCCTCATAAGACAACCCA